>NC_056629.2:181688805-182022138 GCF_002870075.4 Lactuca sativa
TAGGACTCATATTTATCTGAGTTAACTATTAAATGAATACGTTGAGTTACATGCTGCAAAGGTTAAATAATTTTAGAGTGATTGATTTGGACCTATTGTGCAACTCTCGTTTGAGTTCAACCTTTGAAGGGCTGAATTTTTTAGTCTAAAGGTTATTTAAGTTTTGTTTCATGTAATTGTATTCATGAAGTAGTTAGTTGAAATTAGTAGGAGTTTTCAGCAGCTGATGGCAGGGTGAGGTGGGGATCCTAGGAGAGCCTATGAAGTGCTTTAGCGTGATTATTGCGCTATTTAGCTGATTTCTAGAGTATCACTATGAGAAAGTGACTTAGAGGACTCAGGATTATTCTTGAGGAAGTATGGATAGGTGGGGAAGGTAGTATTGGGCCCATACTACTGAAAGGAAATGATCCATAATCGAATCAAGGAAAATCACATGGATTCTGAGGAGCTGGGCAAAGGAGATAACATGGTTTGGAACCATGATACATTGCAGTGTTTTCGTAATTATCAGATTTTCGGTTATGGTTGTCCAAGATAAGGACAAGCCTAGTATATGCTTGGGTCCTAGTGGCCATGACATGCTTGGATCCGAAGGTATAGATATGTATGAGTTAGCTAATCTTGAGGTGTAGAATATCTTATTCATGTAGTGCCAACATGAGTCATGAAACTCATATAAAAAGCAAAAGTAATGACGGACCCGAGGATTGTAGCCTCATGATGGGTGGTTGACCAATAGATTGGGAAGTTGTTCTCTACGGCGGGGTTACGTTCTTCTAGCCTCCTTGTATTTGTGAGAGGGGGGGGGGAGGGTTGAGATGTGTGTTAATCGACAGATAGACAAAAAAGAAGGTCTTCTTTGTATCATCTTCTCCCGCAAGGAGTATAGTAGTGAGCACTCGAGGATGAGGTCATGGTTCTAGTTCTCGTTCTGGATCTAGCACCGAACCAACTAATGAGAGCATACATAAGTTCACAATGTTTCAGATCACTTGCGGTATTTTGGATACGAATCATATGATGTTTGGCACCATCAAGGAGGGGATCATGGAGATGATGGATGAGCGGCTTGGGACTTTTTGTGCAGATATTGCGGCTAGTCAGATTGGGGAACATAATCTCTGTTTTCGGGAGTTCACGGCTTGTAGAGCCCCAAAGTTCTTCGGGAAGACTGACCGCATTGCCATTAAACGGTAGATTTTTGGCACGGAGAAGGCTCAACGGACAAGTGTGTAACATCCCCAAATTCACGGTCATTTTAAAAATGTTATTTATGCTTTTTTGAAAATCAGAGTATTCATTTTAAAGAATAATATTGCGGACTTTGTTCCCAGGAAACATGTTAAGTATATAATTAAATCATTTTTGAAGAAATGTATTTTGTTTATAAAACTTTGGGATGTCATTGCCAATACAGAAACATAAGCATAAACAGACCTTACATTCATTTACACTAGTGATTAACATCTCATTTAATCTCTTAGTGTAATGTAGCTTCGTATCGACACCTATGATACAAATAAACTGAGTGGGTCAGGTTGGGAAACCTGGTGAGTACATAGGGTTTTCAACCCACAATAATATAGTTAATGTGTTTCTTCACATAATTCATGTCAAACAATTAACCGGGTTACGTATCCCCATTTTCTTCATTTAATCTTCCCTAAAGATTTATCCTAAGGGTCATCTCGTACATCGTATTCACCTCTTATCTCCTTACATTGCTTTTCCTTATATGTTTGTTCCTAAGGACTTTTCCTAAGGATCATCGTCTACATCACATAGACAGTACTGATTCGGGGATTACTCCCTTAATACGTGTCCAGTAAGGGTTAGGGTATCATCGCATGAATACGTAGTTACAACATCGCCCGAACTCATAATTCATTGTAAGGGTTAGAGTATCATCGCATGAATACATAGTTACAACATTGCCTGAACTTGTAACTCATAGTAAGGGTTACACTACAAGAATAAGCACCTGTAGAGACGAAATCTATGGGGATGACATATGTCGTCACTATAGCCGCCCTATAGGGACGACATGTCGTTGCCATAGAGTTGTCTAATTAATTTTGACTTTTAGACGATCTCTCGTCTCAACATGTTAGGCGGGAACCAAAGTGAATTTGGCGCGTTCTTGAAACACCTATGGGGACGACTTATCGCTCCAATAAAAAACAAAAAATAAAAAATAAAATATTTCTTAAATCGTTGACGGAAATAAAGACATAACGTCGTTTTGGGGATGGCTATAGGGACGACTTGTCATCCCCATAACTCTCTATGCCCAAAATTAGAACAGCCCCATTCGTTTCATTCACACATGCTGAATAATCAATCATCGGTCTCTCTCGATTGATCGATCAAAGATTCTCCCTTGGCGACTTCCTTACCTCCCACTACCGGCAAATCTTCTTCCTCTCTCTACTGATCCTGATGCTAGTTGCTGAAGACCACCACCGATTAGCTTCAACACCGACGGTTCCAACTATCGGCTTTCTTTTCACCTCCGATTATGAATTCTAACAATTACAAGCCCCACTCCGGCGACCTAGGTTAGTAATTCTCAGTTAGAAACTATAATTGGGGTCTATGTTAGCAATTATCTATTTGAAACTGGAATTGTGATTTTCTATGGTTTGATAGCTGTTACAGAAATCATCGACGGAGATAAATGTCGAACACCGTCGTGAATAACCTTGCCGGAGCTGGCGGAGGTATCATTGCTCAAATCATCATGTATCCTCTCCAATCGGTACTTATTCCTTCCCTTTTACTCTCTCTGTCTACTTCCTATTGGTCTTGTGATACACTTATTTAAATGCTTCATGTTTATGTTCTTCGTTTCATCATAAACATGTTTTGGCTTCTATGATCACAATCCAATAATGAAGTAATTTTCATTTGTAATCTTCATATCTCCTTATGCACCTCCCTAATTACTATCAGAGTAGCCAAGAAATTCAATTTTTTCTTGCCTTGAATACAAAATTCCATAAGATGTTGTTTGAGCAATATATGAAAGGATCCTCTTTGTTGCTATAAAGTGTTTTTAAGCAATTGCATGAACTTTAATATAACACCCACTGTATAGCCCCCTTTACATTCACAATTATCCATTGCAACACCCTTGAATTCAGTGATAAGTTGTATTGATTATGTTGTTCTGGATCATGTCCTCTACATTCAAACTTATTAACATAATAGTTTCAATTCGTTGTCCTTTCACAGCAGGTTATAAGAAGTGAAGGTCTTGGAGGACTCTACAGCAGCCATAAGTCTTCTCTTTTTGGAACTGCTACATCACAGGTTACACTTCAATTCATTTGGCATGTGATTTCTCATGAATGTCACTTGTTAACATAACAATCTTCTTTTGTTTCTTTGCAGGGGATTTATTATAATTAGCATGTTGTTCTGGCTTGTTGTGGTAGCATTAGCAGGGTAATTACACCAAATCATTTTACAAAATCATTTTATACAAATGCCATATTAGTGTTTGGTATTTTGTTTAACTTTACAAGTTATTTATGTGCAACTGATTTTTGTTTGTATGATAACAAATTCCTTTTATTTCAGGGCATTGAATGTATTGTTTACAAACCCAATATGGGTTCTTATGACACGTATGCAGGTACTTGTACAAAATAACAACTTATTCAAATGTTATAGTTTAGAATTTATTAAGATTATACATTAATTCATATCAATAGTCAATACACAACTAACCTTTCAATGTGTCTTAGACACATACTCAAGCAGAACAAAAGATTCTAGAAGCAAAGAAAGAAGCTCTTCATTGCATGATAAATTGCATGACCTTGATTCTATGAAGCCTAATCCCCATGGGAGATTGTAAGTGGTTGGTAGTCTTAAATCTTAACATATCTGTGTTTAATGTTTTTAGCATCATGTCTTTTTAAGTCAAGGTTTGATTTACTGCCATTTGTAGGCGTATGAGGTTTATAATGAAGCTGGAATAAGAGGATTTTGGAAAGGCATCATCCCGAATCTAATCATGGTTAGGTTAATTAATCATTAAATAAATCCTCAAAGCATATCAATAAGGATGAAAATTACATGCCAGGTGTGCAAATCCCTTAATTGATTATACTAAGGATGAAAATTACACTTCAAAAAGAAAGTTGATAAAAAACAGAGTTCAACTAAAGTTTCTTCTATCTAGGTAAAACAACAATCTTATTTAAATAATTGATTATACTAATTTATATTGTTTCAAAATTACTTTATTCTGGTGTGTGAACAGATATTAGTAGGTACAATTGCGAAACTTGTGGCTGTAGGATGAAATGTATTTACTATATATCTCTATCTATGGAGACGACATGTTGTCTTCATAGTTGTATCTATGGAGACGACTTGTTGTCTTTATAAACACACCTATAGAGACGACATGTCATCTCTACAGATTTATCTATGGAGACTAGCATCGTATAGCGACGAACCAAAAA
Organism: Lactuca sativa; assembly: GCF_002870075.4. NCBI lineage: Eukaryota > Viridiplantae > Streptophyta > Magnoliopsida > Asterales > Asteraceae > Lactuca > Lactuca sativa. The sequence goes on from NC_056629.2 coordinate 181,693,284, forward strand.
AGGACGACATGTTGTCTCTAATTGCTACCTATTGCGACGGAATTTATAGTGACGGCAAAAAAGATCTATTGCGACGAGGCTATGGTGACGAGAGCTATGGGAACGACATGTCGTCCCGGAAACCTATAGGGACGACTTTTGGAACCTATAGAGACGACATTTTTCGTCCCTAGAGGTCCCTTTTCTTGTAGTGTTAATGTATCATCGCATGAATTCATAGTTACACCATTGTCTGAAAACATAATTCATCACCTACAGGTTATGATTTTGCTGTTGTTTCCACATGACTGTCTAGAATAGTCCGTGGTCGCCATCTATACTCTGGTAGATGACTACATCGCCACATCGTCGGTCAAGGTTATGGTATCTTGTCTCATCTCACATCACATATCTATCATCACCTATCTATCACCACCTAACTGTTATCACCTTTCTATCATCACCTATCCCTCATCACCCGTCGCTACCCAATATATATTTATTAGTATAAAAATACGTATACAGTTAAAATCACGTAAACATGTATAAATCATTTATCCAGCATAGATATTAGGAACACATATAATATGCACACATAGGATGTAATTTATATTAAATTCTTCATATCTATGTGGAAGATGAAAGTAACTATGCACTCACTTTGTTAAAGTGATGATTCCAAACTCAGGCAGCGCTTCGCTTCTAACAATCATAGTTTCCTTCGATGAAACCTAGTATCATTACCGCTAGATTTTAGTCTAATATTTATCGCGACTATTTACATGCCATATTGATTTATTAGTGTTAGAAAATACTTTTTAACCACTATGTATAGACAGGGGACATACATGAAACACCGTAGGGGAGGACCATTTCGGCATTATAGCATTTCTGAAATCCAACAACCCTATGCGGCCCTTCAAACCAGATTCCCCATACCGCGAGTAGTTAAAAGTTATTATATTATTATAATAACATTTTGTATATTATATTTTATAATATATTTATTGTTTATAAGTTCATAATAACGATATTGAACTTAAATATAAGTTATACTTGAAGTAGGGTAAGCATAACCCACTTACCGGGAGATTTGGCTAGGAACCCGGTTCTGTAGGGCAGAACTTCCAAGCCAAAAGCTCTTCTTTTCAGAGCCTTCTAGAACTCTGAGGCTTTCCTTTAGAAATTAGGATTAACTAGGACTTTGGGAGAGGTTTAGAGAGAGGGAGAAGGGTTATGGTGCGAGGAAAAAGGGTGAGCTTCGCATGGTATTTACAGGCGGAAAATGGGCCAACTCGACGAGTTTGAGTCTCCAACTCGTCGAGTTGAGTGCCAAGTGTCACCATCTGGTGGCAAGGTGTGGGGAGGAAGCAATGATCTAGAATAAGCCACGTCACCCCTTTCGCAGCAGCACCCTTCTGACTTCTAAATTTCGTTACTTTCACATAAGATCTCTGTTTTCGAAGTTCTTTATATCTACGCATAGCTATTCACAAGATCTATAACTCTTGTTTTGACTCCATCGGCTAATTTTAGACCGGTTTTAAATTTAACAATATGAGAAGATTACACTGTTTAACGACCGTGTAAAATTCATAACTTCTACATATGGACTCCATTTTTAACTGTCTTTTTATCGTTGAACTCCTATTAATGAGATCTTCAATTCTCATTTAGGTTGTGTTAGCTAAAAATCGATCGATCTAAAATTCGAATTTCGGGCTATGCACTGATATGCTAAATCTTAGAAAAAATCATAACTTCCTCATACCAAGTCAAATTTGGATGTTCTTTTTATGTACCTTCTCAGTTTAACATATACTACAAATTTTTTTAGATCCCTAAGGCTAAAAAGTAATTTTCCAAACCTTCACTTTTTATGTTACGCGATGTCGTGCTGGTTTAGCCGTAAAACTTCGACGAGTTATAAAATCTTCGTTGTAACTCAGATTTCAGTGTTCTTTATATGTACATAACCTTTGTGAAATATACTATAACTTGGTTAAGATTATTCCCTCTAAACAATCTTCCATCAAAAAGTCATTTTTGATGCTCATTGTCTCTAAATTGACTAGTTTGAATCTGCGGGCGTTACAGAGTGTCTTCCCTGAAGGATCGAATGTGGGATTTGCATCTTGCCTTCTGAGGAACGAGATGTTTTGGATGCGGAAGTGAGAGTTCTAATGAGATCCTGAGGTTACAGAGCATTTATTTGAGTAGCTATGTGAGATTCTTGAATTCGGAGGAGGATAAGGTTGTGGATAAATTCTTCCAATGTAATTGTTTGGTTGCACAAAGTTTAGTTCGTAAGGTGATTATCAACCTAATGGTGTTATGATCGACTTCTCTAGGTTTAATTCGATGATGTTGGAAAAGGTTTCTAAGATCTCAATTTGAGGTTAGGGGTTTCCTTATGATTGTAAGGTCTTTATATGCCATTTTGCATTCCAAGATATGTGTTTTGAGGGTATCTGGATGAGATGGTTTAGGTTTCTACATGGGAGACGTTCTCCATGGAAAGAGTGAGCACTAAGTAAGGGAGAACTGGGTGTTATGACCGAAGGATTAGCTTCCAGATTTATTTTATGATTTCAGTGCATTGGGTTCATGGAAGTGCAATGTAAATATACTAGATTTTTAAATTCGGGATTCGTAGAAATCCTTCATGGTTGCAGAGTAATGAGGGGCTGGTTAGACCATAAGTATAGGGTTAGTTTCTATCAAGTTCATGCCTTCAGGGATGTGTGTGGTCCTCACATAAAAAACTCTTAGGTGAAGATCTCATTGCAACCAATTGTTCCTTGCTGGAACACCGAAGATAGGGTTAGTAGGCATATGAGCCACTCAGGTTGAATGTCAGTTGAATGGTTGGTTAGCTCACTGAACCGGTCGCTATCATCAATAAGTGAAGAGATATTTTTGAACTCGCAACCAACCCTAGGTCATGGTTGATGCGTGTCACACGGGTTTTGTTACATATTAATTGGAGCTCGGATACTACAACAACATTGTTTAAGGGATGCATCGGGTTCTCTTGTGACAAATAATGTCTCTCATGGATGTAAGAATAAAAGTAGTGGGGTTCAGTTTGGCTTGGTAATTGGAATGTTTGTAAGGTCATTAGATTCTAGCTGAATCCAAGTGGGGGAGAACCGCTTGGGTAAATGGGGGTATTTTCAACTGCAAGTCAACTTGGAGTTCCTATCTGTAACGCCCCCAAATTCGGGCTAGTCAATTTAGAGACAATAAGCGTCCAAAATGACTTCTTGATGGAAGATTATTTAGAATGAAAAATCTTAGTTATAGTATATGTCACAAGGGTTCCGTACATATAATGAACATTGAAATCCAAGTTATAACGAAGAAGTTATGTCCCGTCGAAGTTTTACGGCTAAATCGACATGGCACCACGTATTGAAAAAAGTGAATTTTTGATAAACTATGTTTTAGCCTTATAGATCTAAATGAAAGTTGTAGTATACGTTAAACCGAGAGGGTGCATAAAAAGAATGTCAAAATCTGATTTCGTATGAGGAAGTTATGATTTTTCTAAGATTTCGCATAACAGTATACAACCCGGAAATCGAATTTTAGATTGAACGATATTTAGCCAAAAAAACCTAATTGAGAATTGAAGATCTCATTAATAGGAGTTCCACAATAAAAGACAAGTCAAAAATGGAGTCCGTATGTAAAAGTTATGAATTTTACACGATCATTAACAGTATAATCTTCTCATACTGTTAAATTTAAAACCGATTGAGAATTAGCCGATGGAGTCAAAAAGAGAGTTGTAGATCTTGTCAATACATACGCGTGGATACAAAGAACAACGAAACCGGAGTTCGTATATGAAATTTACAGGATTTAGAAGTCGGAAGGGTGTTGTTGCGAAAGGGGTGACTTGGCTTAATCTGGACCATTGCTTCCTCCCCACGCGTTGCCACCAGATGGTGACACTTGGCACTCAACTCGACGATTTGGAGGTTCAAACTCGCCGAGTTGGGCCATTTTCAGCCTATAAATACCATGCGAAGCTCACCCGTTTCCTCACACCATAACCCTTCTCTCTCTCTCTCTCTCTACCTTCTCTCTAAACCTCTCCTAAAGCCCTAGTAACTCCTAATTGCTAGAAGGCTCAGAGAAGAAGAGTTTTTGGCTCGGAATTTCTGCCCCTACAGAACCCGGTTCCTAGCCAAACCTCCCAGTAAGTGATTTATTGTTACCATACTTCAAGTATAGCTTATGTTTAAGTTCAATATCGCTATTATGAAATTATAAACATTAAATATATTATAAAATATAGTATACAAAGTGTTATTATAATATCTTTTAACAACTCGTGGTACGGGGAATCTGGTTTAAAGGGCCACATAGGGTTGTTGGATTGCAGAAGTGCTATAAAGCCAAAATGGTCTTGCCCTCCGGTGTTTCATGTTTGGCCCCTGTCCGTGCATAGTGGTTGAAAAGTATGGTTTAACACTTATAAAACAATATCAATCATAAATAGTCCCAATAAATATTAGACTAAAATCTAGCAGTAATGATACTAGGTTTCGTCGAAGGAAAATAGAATCGTATTTCAAGTCCTTTATTTCAAGTCCTGGTATTTCAAGTCCTTTATTTCAAGTCCTGGTATTTCAAGTCCCAATAAATGTTAGACTAAAGTCCTTTATTTTATTTTCTAGTTGAGTCTTTAAGGGCTTTTGGTTTTTCCTAAGGGTGATCCCTCATATTTCAAGTCCTGGTTCTCTCTCTTAATTAATTCTGTTGATTTTTGCAAATATTTAATAGTTTTTGCACAAGATGGAACCAGATTAACTTACCTCGGGCTTGGATGGCTCAGAAGTAGTCTGCAGCATAAAGGCAAACTGGAGATTCATCATATCTTCTTCGGGATCTGCCTCCGTCTCTTTCTCCTTGCAATCCTTGATCTAGGCTAGAAAGGTACTTTTAGGTCCTGAGATATTCAGGGCTTGAATTTGATCTTCCCAATCAAAAGATTGGGCCACCACTGTCAGATTCGCAGGTTGGTTAGTAAATGAGGATCCTTTGTTGTTGCGGTGGATATAGGTAACTGACACCACTATTCGATCGACATTTTCCTTTTTTTCAGGCTTTGGACACTCCCTAGCAAAATGCCCTTGCTCATGGCAATTGTAGCAGCGAAGTTTGCCTTTGTTAAACCCAACCTTTTTGTCAGAATTCACACTTCAGTTGTTTTTGCCAGTTTTCTTGGAGAACTGCTTTGCCTTGAGCATAGCCATGGCCATTTGCCAGGTTATATCCATCTCTTCTATATCTTCAGGATGAATCTGATCAAGATCGGAAAACGAAAGTTGTGAAGAGAGTTCTCCAGCCATGAAAGCATTGTAGCAGTTTACCAAACCCGTGGCAAGAGCCATATTTTCTTCCTTTTCTTTCATGTTTGACATATGAGAGCTGAAAGCATGAGACTGAGAAGGTACAACATTAGATGATCCAGCATTGAGATTAACTTGCTGAGACATGATTTGAGGTTGAGAGACTTTAGCTTGTTGCATGGAAAGGGGAACATAGGATGTAGATTGACTCGATTAATGAGTCTTGAAGGGTTAAACTTGTGGAACATGTCCATTTGGGGTAACTTGAGGAGCTTGTGCAACTGTGAAGCTTGAAAAAGCATTGTTGCTTGAGGTTTGGATCCCTAGATTTGCAGTAGATAAGAATTAACATGATTAATCTCCCTCTACTTGTCATCAAGATCACAAGCCTTGATGATAGCCATTGTTTCTGCCAAACTCAGCCTGTTTAAGTCTTTTGTTTTCTTAATCACTGAGACATTCATGTCCCAGGATTTTGGAAGAGAGTTTAACAATTTCTTGTTGATTTCTGATCTTGTTACTGAAACACCTACAGAACTCATTTCTGTAGTGAGAGTAATGAACCTTTGGAGCTGATTCTCAAGAGTTTCGCCCAAGACATAGTTGAACATGTTGAAATTTTGTCAAAGCATGTCCTGACGACTCTGCTTCATATCCTCATTACCCTCATAGACTTCGATTAGAGCTTCCCAAAGTGCCTTCGCAGATGTATATTCACGGAAACCCTGAGCAATTTCTGGAGATAATGCCATTGTAAGCGTAGCAAGGGCTTTTTCCTGTTCTTCAAGTCTTTCGAAATCCTCATCCATATAATTTTCAATTTGTTTGTCGACAATGAATTCATCCACTACTGTAGTGATGCGAATTGATCCTCTAAGTATACTGTGCCAAATCTTGAAGTCTTTCATTTTAATATGCTTTTCGATTCGGTATTTCCATTCTGGAAATCCTTCAGCATTCAAGAGTCGACGAATCCGAGAAGTTGTTCCCATGATGGAGTCAAGTTCTTGATGTACTGTCATGCTTTGAGATTCCATGTGAAATTAAAGCAATTTAAAATTACAAAGGTGTTTACTGTTGAGGAGTTTACGACCGTAAACTGGGTTTACAGAAACTTGGTTTACGGTTTTGCTGTTTACAACTGTGTTTACGGTTCATATGTTTATGGTTTACATGGTTGAGCAGTTTACGGTTTATGTGTTTACGGTTGATGAAGATTCAGAGTTTACAGTTCTTTAAGATCTTGGTTTAACAACCGTAAATAGAGTTTACGGTTGGTAGTAAACTTCCAGAAAGCCTTCAGAAACACGTTTTTGCAGTAGATTCAATTCCTTTGACAACTAAAACACTAAAAAGACAGTCTCGAACAATAAGAATATCGGTTGGAACAGCCCAAAAGCCGATTGAATGAAGCTTTAACACCGGTCTTGAGCTCTGATACCAATTTTTAAGTCCAAATAAGGATCTTTACCAGCAATCAAGCATCAAACAATCATAGGATAAGAACAAGATGAAAAGAAACCGAGCTTGCACACGTTTATATTCAATAAATCGTTAGGTACAACTCGATGGACTACTCTGCAATCTCTATCGCATCAACTACCATAAAAGACCAACTCCTCCACTATTTATACTCGACTAGACCGCAAACTGAGTTTGCGACCGTAAATAGGGTTTACGGCCGTAAACCCTGTTTACGGTCGTGAACAGACAAAATGACCAAAATGGAATAAACAACTCATAAATCGTATTACAAACTCATGCCAAACAAAATACACTAAAAGCCTAGACCAAACCATTAACTGGACTCTTCAGAGAGAGTACAAATTCGTGATGCAAATGATGAAGAACGATTAATATGTTTCGAACTGATTTAATTGAATCATTGGGCTTAATCATGAACAATATTAGTTAATCGAATGGGCTTGATGAATAGTGAAACATGAGATTTTAAAATTGGGCTTGAATTTCAATTGAATGAATAGTAAAATAATTTTGAGAAATAGCTTTTGTTTTTTGAAATTTTGACCTAAAGAAAAATAATTGGATCAACAATATTGTTGAAACAGATTACCAATGAGACAAATCGATCAAAAATCAAAAACGCTAAATACGAATCGAAATCATGGACGTTTTGGAATCCATTTGAGGATTTGTGATACCTTTTTGAAGATCCGAGTTCCATTTGTAACGAACGAATCAAAATTAGAAGATCTTGGTTCTTTTGTTGGAACGAGCAAATCTCCAATTTGAGTATTGTAGCACCCACTATGCGTGTTGTACATCTCATTCTTCGTGTTCTTTGTGTCCTTCACCGATCCAAGAACATCTTCATAAGAACCATCAAAACTTTTTGGTTTTGACTTCAAATTCAATGAAACACCTGGAGATTGTTGCTTTGGAACCCAAATTTGCTTCACAACAACACTTGATGATTTTTGTGAGTAAACCTGCTTGTTTTTGCATTTAATCTTCTTCTTATTTTTCTTCCTCATCTTTTTGCATCTTGAAGATTTGATTTCATGAACAAACCCACTTTCCATAACTTCAACTTTGTAAGTTTGAATAAAATATTTTGGAGTTTGATACTTGTGAATTTAGTGGATTACCGGCTTTCGATAAGGAATCATTCCTTCAAACGAATAAGAAGAACACAAAATATCATCGATTTGAACTCCAATCGAGCAAAAAACTTTCTCATATTCATGAGAATCAACTTGAATCTTCTTATCATGAACTTCAAGAACATCACATTGAAATCCATAGTCTAGAACATCAACAAACTTAAGATAAAGAAGATCATTCGGGTTTTCAATAAGAGAAATGAAATTCTTATCAAACAAATCTCTTTATTTTCCTTTCTTTTTATCTCTCTCAAATATCAATTTATTGTAAATTTTAGTCAACCATTTAATCTTCGAAAGTGGTTGAAAAATCAATCCTCCATGATCATCCTTCAAACCTCCATAAGAAATCAAAGTATCCCATGAAATCATCCTGCCTTTCAATATTAATCGAATGAATTGTTCTAAACTGACTTTGTATTTGACATCTTTAACGATCAAAATCCAAGAACCATATTCCAAGTGCACCATTTCCACCATCTTTGATCAATTGATAATATCTTGTGTTTTTGTAGAGAGAGAAAGTGATTTTGAATGGGTTTTCTAGAGAGAGAAAGTAAAAATCACTTGAATTCTAGTGAAGAAAATCAAATTATGAATACCATCAAAGATGAATTCGATATCTAGAATCCAAGCTCTCTAAAACATGAAGATAAAAGATCAAAATGAAGAATCACCAAATCTAGAATGCTACCATGGATCAATTCTTGATCCAATCAAGAATACCCACTCTGATACCAATTGTAGTGGAAATTATAAGCTATGATACCAATTGTAGTGGTGTTGATTATGATGAAAAATGCAGACTATGAAAGATATAGTGAATCATCATACAAATCGTGAACACATGGAGTAAATAAATCAGGTTTCAAGCTCTCATTAGTTTGGTTAGAAAGAGTACAAATAGGTTGCTAGTTTTTCTCTCTAAAACTAACGCTCTCCAAAATGGTTCATTACATAATAGGAGTCACTCACTTCCTATTTATAGGAAAAAGACTCAACCCATTTACACATACAAGAGGGTAAGCACTAACACTCCACATCCAAGCGTGACTTTGCACTCTAACAGAAGATCAAGATATGAAGTGGCCATGCGGATAGTATCATGTGGTGTAGCCTATTACTGGTATAGTATAGGTTGAACTTGATCACCTATTTAATCGTTTCAAGAAATAATACAAACCTTGGTTATGTTATTCGATGTGTTAAATGACTATGCAAAATTCTTGTATGGTGACTTGCAAAACTACAAGACAATACTTGGGACAAGTATGAGTAGATGTGAAAGGTAGTAGAGGCCTATACTACAAGAAGCATAGGACTCACACTTATATTAGGGAAAGTCACAAGGTTACTAAGGCACTAGAAATTGATTCCGTTTTGTTCATGTTTGTCATTACCATCGTTTCGGTAATGACTAAGAAAATCAATATTATTCTGACCCTAGTGGTTAAATCAAATCGACTTCGGCTAAGATATGTATTCTACGTGGTTCATAGAACCAAGATCAATGTAGCATCTTTCTTAAGCCAGAAGATTGAACTGAAAGATAATCGAAGCGATCAACAGAAGTATTGCGATCGTTGTTAAAGAAAAAAGCTTGTAGCTAGAAGTGATACATGCTAGAAAGTGATTATATCACATTAGAACATGAAGGAAGGTATATTCCAATATGGAATTCGACTCTAAAAGACTTGAGTCGAAGCGTTGCATCATATGATGAGAGGTCATTAGAACATGACGCATCGATCTATTAAGGTAACCGAATGAAAGAACTTATCTTAAGTACAAAGAGAAAATGCAATGAGAATCTAGATTGTAAATCGTAGGTTATAATTAAAAGTCCAACATAGTATAAAGAGCAAATGCAAGATTCAGCATCGCCAACACTTAACAAGTCCATAAGTTAGATACTCATTTGAAAAGACATAAGAGTTAAGTTTATTACCTATGATAAAAAGATAATGTATGGAGTCATTATACAAGCCCTATTTTGATGATGATTCCGGGACGTAATCATCCTAAGGGGGAGATAATTGTAACGCGCGCAGATTCGGGCTAGTTAATTTAGAGACAATAAGCGTGCAATTGACTTTTTGATGGAAGATTATATAGAATGAATAATATTAACTAGGTTATAGTGTATGTCATAAAGGCTTCGTACATATAAAGAACGTTCAAATCCAAGTTATAACGAAAAAGTTATGACTCATCGAAGTTTTATGGCTAAACCGACACGGCACCGCATAACGTAAAAAGGGAATTTTTGATAAACTACTTTTTAGCCTTAGAGATCTAAATGAAAGTTGTAGTATACGTTAAACCGAGAGCGTGCATAAAAAGAACGTCAAAATTTGACTTCTTATGAGGAAGTTAATTTTTTTCTAAGATTTTGCATGGCAGTATATAGCCCAGAAATCGAATATCAGATCGAGCATTTTTAAGCCGAAACAACCAAAATGAGAATGAAAGATCTCATTAATAGGATCTCAACAATAAAAATACAGTTGAAAAAGGAGTTCGTATGTAAAATTTATGAATTTTACACGGTTGTTAACAGTGTAACCTTCTCATACTGTTAAAATTAAAATCGATTGAGAATTAGCCGATGGAGTCAAAAAGAGAGTTGTAGATCTTGTCAATACATACATGTGGATACAAAGAACGGCGAAATTGGAGCTCATATGTGAATGTTACAAAATTTCGAAGTCGGAAGGGTGCTGCTGCGAAAGGGGTGACATGGCTTAATCTGGAGCATTGCTTCCTCCCCACGTCTTGCCACCAAATGGTGACACTTGCACTCAACTCGATGAGTTGGAGGTTCAAACTCACTGAGTTAGGCCATTTTTCAACCTGTAAATACCATGCAAAGCTCACCCGTTTTCCTCACACCATAAACCTTCTCTCTTTCTCTCTCTCTCTCTCTCTCTAACTTCCCTCTAAAGTTTTCCTAAAGCCCTAGTAACTCCTAATAGCTAGAGGAAAGGCCCGAAGCGCTAGAAGGCTCCAAGAAGAAGAGTTTTCAGCTTGCAAGTTCTGCCCCCGCAGAACTCGCTTCCTAGCCAAACCTCCCGGTAAGTGAGTTATTGGTACCTTACTTCAAGTATAACTTATGTTTAAGTTCAATATCGTTTTTATGAAATTATAAATAATAAATTTATAATTAAATATAATATACAAAGTGTTATTATAATATCTTTCTGTTGGGTTTTATGTACTATAACATCCTATGGTTGCACATACAACCCTAATGCCTTGGATCTAAGTTTTCTCTAATTATACATGCAACAAAATCATCCAAAGCATTACACCTATAACTAGCATACAAATGAAGATATACAACATAAAAAAACTAGTTGGAAGATTACCTCTTTGTTGTAGCTTGTAGAACGTGGCCTTTTAGAGCTTAGCACCCCATGTGTGATGCCTCAAACACGTCAAAAACACCATGAACAAGTGGAAGATGATGAGAGAGACATTAGGAAGCTCAAAATCGGCAAGGGTTTAACCTTAGGAGTCTTAGTGCCTATTTTAGCAAGCTAGGGGTTTTATTTGTAGTTTGGAATTCCTAGGGTTTTAACTTCTAAACCCTAATCCACTAAGGCTTTTAATCCATTAACTTATTAGCCTTATGGACTAACTATTCATGGACTCTCGTAAAGATTTAGTCCATTCCTAATCAATATGGATCATTAGCCCAAGCTATAAATATCACTGATTCACATAATCACTCCCTGTAAATTTAAGTAGTCGCTTTTGATCACTAAATTAATTCCCAATTAATTCTTGATCAATACTAGTTAAATAATATGATTTCTCAGTTAATATATTATTCTGATAATATATTAATAAATCACAAATGACCTCTTTCTCAAATATTTATCCTGTCAAATTGTTCTGATGAAGGAAACCTGAAATGGACCATGTTGCTCTCGGGTCAAGTACATACCAATTATAGTATGGGCTTAGGCACCTAATCCAACAGTCTCCCACTTGGATAAGTCTAATAACTATTACTGCAAGTACGACTTGAAAACCGACCAGAAATCGTAGCTCTCAAAACCCGTTGTCGAACTCTAACGCATCCATTAGATAAGGGTGCATATATTCCTCCATTTTGTAACATATCGTATGAACTGAGACATGGATTATAATCATTCTCTTTGTTCATGTGTTGTTTCCGTATTTCCGATTTATGATGACTGACTAATTGAACAAATCAAATCAGTCCAGGCTTAGCCAAGCGCTTAGGGTGTCATCACTAAATCATCAAGGGGCCGACAGATCCCTTGTGGGGTATAAGAAACGGATAAACTTTGACACATTTGCTTGCTCTATTTACTCATCAAATCACACACAACAATATGTTTGATAACACCAAGTTACTGGTGCGTTTTCATATCATCAGTACGCAACCAACTTTTAAACTACAACTCACATGTCTTGATTTCAAGAATATAAGATATTATCGTCTCATGATCACTCGTGATAAAATTCATGAAGTGATTCAAATGAGCGTGGATTTGATCCAATACTCAAATCTTATTACAAGAGTACTCATGAATACTGCAACAAACTTGTGCTATATCTAACACTTTAGATAATATACAGTCTTACCTCATTACTTACTTCCAAAGTATGATTGACTGTGGATGTTTGAATAACCTAGTTATCCGGGAAGTAAAACATGCAAAGTGAAACACAAGAATAATCGAATCCAATATGGTTTCAAAACATTTGAATATAAATAAAACACTTTTTATTTAATAACCATATTGATTACACATTATTCAATGTATAATGTTTCGATTAATCAACAAAATGCTTGAATTAAAACAATAGTTATCCCATGCTCCAAGCATGCACACTATGTTTATATATGGTTCCTACTTTGTGAAAGAGATCAATTGAAAACATTTCAATGATGCTCATTTCACAATTCCAAATCCTTATTACTTAGTGTATGAATTCCTAATTCTTGCCAATATAAGAATGTGTTAGATTCTAAACTATCATGCAATGCATCTTCTGTAATGTCGAGGTACCAAAGTCACAGAGACGTTTCCAACGATATTACAAAACTTTCCATTAGAGATTGATAACAAAACAATCCCGAGGAAGCGAAGTCTAAAATACAAAGTACATTCCTTTGAACATCCTTCTTTTATAAAGGTTTCTAACCTACACATAGATTCATAATATCCAACTCCCATTATGGAAACATTTCCATATTTTCCATGTGTCAGTCCTATCTATTCATAATCATGTCAATATGGTCCATCCATTGCTATACTTCCAAGTGTCCATAAGAAACCAATCTTTAGCGAACCTTGGATTGTCCTTAACAACTTTGGTAATATACGGTTATGGTCCATTTTCCTTCTTAATGCCCTAGGCATTTGGAAACCTCATAACACACAAATATTATAGCATATGCAATCCATCCTATACCGGAAGCATATGGGACACGATTCATAATGTCTTACATAAAGACATGATAGTTTTACAAGTTTTTTGCTATAGCATTTCCATATATAGAACTTCCTCATGTTGAATGATTTCATCATAACATTCATATATGTTCATGATTAAATTATATAAAAATCTCAATCTAAGCTTTTAGTTTTGAAATGAAGTATAAGTTCCTCTTTCCTAATTATAGAAAAACAACTTTTCAAACTCTGCAACTCTACGAATTGAAACTTTTTTTTTCTGTAATTAGCATTGCCAACTCGCAACACTTAACATAATAATTGTGCTCCCACTAGCATAATAATTCCATTCTTACTATCATAATAATTATGCTCCCACTAGCTTTGACATGTACCCAGAAATCAGCTGGACTTCTAGAAATCAATACTTATTAACTTTATTTCTAAAGTTTAGATTTCTGATATAAGATGCTTTGATAGGACTTTATCTAGGCTTCTCAAACTCATACACCTTTCATTAGAAATGTTTTATGTGTGTTTAAACTATTACAGAACTTACAGTAATAAGTCCCGAATGTTTGAACTATTTTCCATTTCTCACAATTCGAACTATGAAGAGGGATGCGGTAATCATAATCGAATTTGAGAATGAAAATATCACAATTGCTAACTCTTAAAATCTACTTAGTGCAAGTGTTTCCTCACAATCATTTTCATGAATTGGAGAGAACCCTTACCACTTAGATTTTATGGTGTATGCGTTTCTATCCATATGAATATGTCATTTCCAACCATTATCATAAAACAAGGTTTATGAAAAATTCAAACTTATATGGACTGAACTAGTTCAATCTTAATTTCTTGTAACTTGGCAGCACAAGGGCCTACCATGTTTTCCAAGTTGCTTAGCAGCTCACCCTTACCGATCAATGAAATTTCACCAATCAAGGTGCATTGCTTTATGCAAACAACTGATAACTCATAGAACTCATATGCATAGTCAACTTCAACTGGAATGGGCACAGAAATAAGATTGTGTCAACATGATAGGTTACAACCTCAAGTCGTGTGCTAGTGATAAACAATAGGTTTATTTTTGATTAGTTCTAAAAACTTATCAAGATCTTTAAGATTGCCACTGACCTCTTGACATATAGGATTATCTTGTCAAGAAACACTCCTTGACAAACAAAATATTCAAGAGTTAGTGCGCATTCTTATCAAGACAACACTTCATACAAGTGGTCTTGGTTGGTCTTTGTCTTATCCAAGACAGCGTAACTACCATTTATAAATGTGTTATAAACCTACTTAAGACATGTCACTCAAGGCATAATCTCGGAGTATAACTCTAAGACTTAATTTTGAAACGAAGTGTGACTCACCTTAATTGATTTAACCATTTCAACAATTTCCGATTCCTCTTATTAGCCATACTTATGTACTAAGATGTACTAAAAGGTTAATTGCGATATGGTTTTCATAACCATTAAGATGATCATAAAACACAATACTAAAGTACTATCGTTTCTTTTCAGATTGGAGAAACTTTTATCTTTTTGCCTAATTGATTCTTCTTATTCGTTTTGCTTTTCATTGAAACTTTTTTAATGATTCAGAATTACACTTAGTCTTGTAAATATAACCATATTTACAAAACCTTTAGTAAATCATGACGAATTGTCTTAATTATTCTTTGTGGTGGATCTGACCAGTGCACATCATTGTGTACTAGATCCTTTCATCTTTCACTTGACTTACATATACATGTAAACAAGGAATTAGTCTCAATTTCCCAAGTACCAAGATTTTCATACATCACATGATTCAAGTCATATGATCCCAAGTTTCTGTCCAATTGAAACTCGGGCGATGAGAATCTTTCCTTATTTAGAAAATTACGACACTACCATAATTGATATAACTAAGAATCAAACCATTTTCAATATTGCTATTAATAGAAACATATAAACAATAATTTTTACAAATGCCATTGAAAGGAAATATAAAACAAGACAAATTATTTTTTTTATTTATAAAATGTGTGGAAAAACTTGTCTTTACAATGCAAATACAAATGAAAACTATGTTGCAATCTATTCTTAAGCAATCTATCATAACTCTTAAGCAGCAACTCAAAAAATCTGATCATCGAACCATGCGATCGAAATCCATCTCTTTGCGATCAGAATCAGCTTACTCTTCTTTCAAGCTTCCTTTCTCTTCTTTGATCCTACAAAAAATCAAAATGCAATCTTATCACATCATGTATTAAGAATCTATAAGTAGGAACTTAATAGAGTTAGATACTGAACTTACCTGAAGTAGAACCATACAATTTGATTTTACCATCTCTTAGATCTCTTGGGTAATCAGGGCAGCTACGCAGCCAATGCCCCTTCTCTTGGTAATGGAAACAAGTGGACTCTCTTAAAATGGTACACAGAAAAATTACAAACTTAGCCTTTCTCTTTACCATTTGGTCAAACGGTTTCACCTTGGCCAATCCCTTTCCATTGGGAAGAGAAAGATTTTCTGGACTTCCAATGTTGCCATTGTCAATGTCCATGGAAGTTTGGGAAGTAGATCTTCCAATCAAGTTTGCTTTACCAGTGCGCCAAATCATTGCTGATTCAACAACAATAAGCAAATAAGTAAGATCAACAAGGGTCACGTCGTTGTCTGTCACATAGAAGTCTTTAACAAACTCACTATATGAATTAGGAAGTGAATGAGGAACCAAGTCAACAACCAGATTCCTCGAGACAACTACACCTAACAAACCCAACCTATCAATGTGTGACTTCATCTCCAAGACATATACGCACACAATTTTTCCATCTTCTTGTTTGGTTGCCAATGGGGCTTGAGTGATCTTGAACTTTTCTAGTCGACGAATATGTGGGTCAGGAAGAATAATTGGAGGAGGTGGAGGGAGAGAAGAATGATTTCAATTTTCATAACTGAAGCGTGGAACATCATCTTCTTGAGGGAAGCTATTTTTCAAAAGATTCAAGAAGACCATAGTTGTCAAAATTAGACATCTACAAGGGAAAAATTCAAGTTAATTGATTTAAGTCCTTAATATAACACCAAAATGAAATATTAAGGCTAGGACCCAACACAATATTCTACAATTCGGAAGAGGGATGTCGTAATCCAATTGTAAAATATTTGAAGGTAGGTAAATGACGATTTACCAATTTCCACCATTGAAAACGAAAATGAATATTAGGTTTTAAATGAATTGAAACTCCTAGCTTCTTTGAGAATCATTGAACTTTTCAATGGCATGTTGAATCTCGATTATGCCCTTCAAGTTTGTGACTGGGATATAAAGGATCACAAACAAGGTGTGAATAACCATGCAAATTAGCTTGGTATTCTCGATGTCATTAACCACATAATTAATGTGTCGGTTGACAACACACGTTCCATGGATCAATGATAACTTATGAGAAACCCATTACTATCCTTCGTTAGTCCATATTAGTGTGTTGGTTAAGCACACACACTCTACTAACTGACTAATAAGGTGCAATGTTGAATTTCATGGATTAGGACAAAATTCACATTTTTCCTAAAGTAACTAAGATTCAGAATTTATAAAAGGTTTAGTTACTTTATGTTTCATTATAATTTCAAAGAGGATTTAAATGTCTTATCAAACCCGTTCGGTTAACGACCCTCCACTGGTCAAGGGTGCGATGGGTAAGAATGGATACCCGATGGTGGTCATTTTACACGTCGCTTCCTTAAACACCCCTTATAGACCAGCGTCATGAATAAAGCCTACTAACGATAAAACTGACTTTTTTAATTTATACATATATAATATATTAGACTTTTAATGTTATATAGTATAAGGGTGTGTTTTATACATTTAAAATACAAGGTTGTTTAATCTATTAATTAAAATAGACTTTTAATTTAATTAAACTCTAACCATCTAATAATGGATTTATTAATACTCTTTTAATTAATTATCAACAAAGCCATAATTAAACTTTTAAGTCTAAATATAAGTTATGAAGCCAAAAGGTTTAGAATTTAATATTTCACAATTAAGACTTTTAATCAAATTTTAAATTCCAAAACTTGAGGGCAAGTTTTGAAACTCTTCAAAACCTTTTAGATTCCTAAACTTGATGGCAAGTTTTGTAACCTTTCAAGACTCTTGAATTCCATAACTTAAGGAGTTAATTTGTTTCATGAATGAGACTTTTCAAGTTCCACAACTTAAGGACAAGTTATGAAACTCTTCAAGAAACATTTACATCAAACTTTAAACTAATAAAATAATCATATCATTTTATCTTTTACTACATTTATGTAATTTAACTCTTGTAGCAAAATGATTCAAATTTTAAAAATAATTAGTTTTTCACAAAATCAAGTAATTAACTTAAAATTTGGCAATAATCATGTTATTAGATAGGGATAATCATTACCATATCAACAAAATCAAATTTTATGAGCCAAAACAGTTTGTGGTAATGATCCTAATCCAAAACAGGCCAAAATCTCGAAAAATTCTGCCAACAAACCGCCCAACTCGTCGAATCAGGGCATGGACTCGAAGTGGTCATCCCCATACGATCCAACTCAGTGAGTCCACTTATGATACTCGTCGAGTCCAACAGTCAGACAACACAAATTGAAAATTTTCAGCTTTGAAAATTAACACAATTGCATCAATATAATAGAAAACACCCACGACTCTTAAATCACTGTTGGGTTTTATGTACTATAACATCCTATGGTGCACATACAACCCTAATGCCTTGGATCTAAGTTTTCTCTAATTATACATGCAACAAAATTATCCAAAGCAGGAAACCTATAACTAGCATACAAGTGAACATATACATCATGAAAAAAAACTAGTTGCAAGATTACCTCTCTATTGTAGCATGTAGAACTTGGCCTTTAAGAGCTTAGCACCCGAAGAGTGATGCCTCAAACAAGTCACAAACACCATGAACAAGTGGAAGATGATGAGATAGAGGTTAGAAAGCTCAAAATCGGCTAGGATTTAACCTTAGGAGTCTTAGTGTTGATTTTAGCAAGCTAGGGGATTTATTTATAGTTTGGAATTGCCAGGGTTTCAACTTGTAAACCCTAATTCACTTAGGCTTTTAATCCAATAACTTATTAGCCTTATGGACTAATTCTTCATGGACTCTCACAAAGATTTAGTCCATTCCTAATAAATATGGATCATTAGCCCAAACTATAAATATCACTGATTCACATAATCAATCCCTGCAAATTTAAGTAGTCTCTTTTGATCACTAAATTAATTCCAAATTAATTCCAGATCAATGCCAATTAAATAATATGATTTCTCAATTAATATATTATTCCTATAATATGCTAATAAATCACAGATAACCTCTTTCTCAAATATCCATCCAATCAAATGGTTATGATGAAGGTAACCCGAAATGGATCATGCTGCTCTCGGGTCAAGTACATACCAATTATAGTTATGGGCTTAGACACCTAATCCAACACTTTCAACTACTTGTGGCTTAGGGAATCTGATTTGAATGGCTGCATAGGGTTGTTGGATTTTAGAAGTGCTATAATGCCAAAATTGTTCTACCCTCAGGTGTTTCATGTCTGGCCTCTGTATGTACTTAATGGTTGAAAAGTATTGTTTAACACTTATAAAACAATATTGCTCGTAAATAGTCGCAATAAATATTAGACTAAAATCTAGCAGTAGTGATACTAGGTTTCATCGAAGGAAACTAGAATCGTTAGAAGCGAAGCGCTACCCGAGTTTGGAATCATCACTTTAACAAGTTAGTGCATAGTTACTTTCATATTACACATAGATATGAAGTATTTAATATAAATTACATGCTATGTGTGCAGATTATCTGTGTTCATGATATCTATGCTTGATGAACGATTTATACATGTTTACGTGATTTAAACTATATATGTGTTTTTATGTGTAGCTCTATGTGGAAATGTGTAGCTCTATGTGGAAATGTTCATCCAAAAATTAAAATGACTATTACAACCTGTTATTTTTATTTTACATTTTATATTATTTTAATAATTTAGAAGGGGGTCATACAGTCTCTCTCTGTATATATATATATATATATATATATATATATATATATATATATATATATATATATATATATATATATATATATCGCAGCAACAGGTGATGATAGATAGGTGATGATAATTAAGGTGATGATAAATAGGTGAAGTGAGATGAGAGGGTATACCATAACCTTGACCGACAATGTGGCGATGTAGTCATCTACCAGAGTATAGGTGGCGACCACAAACCATTGTAGACAGTCGTGTGGAAATACCAGTAGGCTCATAACCTGTATGTGATGAATTGCGAGTTTAGGTGTCACACCCCGAAACCGAAGGCGGAAACGTTCCGGGGCGGAGGACGTCATGAAGTATCGTAACCAATGTACATAGTAAGCATAGTAAACATAAAACATTACATTACATAGATTCATTACATTTGTTTGAAAGTAAAGTAATACAAGTTTTGTAGTTACATAAGTTTAATCAAAATAAGACGAGACTTCCATACGCTCCGTCTTCTGCAAAAGAACGCGGGATACCTGTCTAAGGAGAACCTGAGAATACAGGCAGTTTAAAAATCAACATAAAGCTGGTGAGTTCATAAGCTGTTTGTTTATGTAAAAAGACCATGCTTCCTTTGGTTTTTCTGAAAAGTTGTTATCCAAGAAAATCCCATATTTTCTTATAAAGACAGTTTAGTTAAAGTTCTAAATTTCCGTTTGATACAACAGTATATAGTTTAATACATAAAACTATATATTGAAAACCACTGGGAATACCATCCAGTAAAACAATAGATATTTTAATACATAAAAATATAGATTGAAAACCATGGGAATACCATCCCATACTAGATATAAGGTAGTTTTAATACACAAAACTATGAATTGAAAGCCATGGGAATACTATCCCGTACTAGATATAAGGTAGTTTTAATACACAAAACTATAGATTGAAAGCCATGTGAATACCATCCCGTACTAGATATAAAACCATGGGAATACCATCCCATACTAGATATAAAATCTATAGATTGAAAACCATGGGAATACCATCCCGTACTAGATATAAAATCTATAGATCAAAGATAGATATAAAAATCCGTGAATAAACTATATTAATATGCATTGTGAGTCAGGTAACCATTCTAATATGACAACGAGACCTCCTTGACGTTCTTCAGGCGTCGGAAGATATCCAGAATTTGTCACCCTAGGCGTGCCCGCCTAACTGTAGCTAGCAGTTTAGGTGTGGGATTGTCAGTCCCGAATAGATCTATTCACAAATTCCATGCTCTCCCTCCAGGAGACTCTGGTTACACTTCCGAGGAGGATTTACTGATGACCCGAAGGGTTTAATGAAGATAATCTCACAAGCTAGTATTAAATTATTCATGGTGTCCTCGTTCGTTATCAAACATACTAATCGCTTCGATACATAATACAGTAAAAACAGTTTAATACAATGAAATTATCTGGCATAATACTCTAAATTAAATAGAGATAAACTAAATCAGACATAGTTTATCTATTAACATTGCATAAAATCTGTGTCCGTAAAACAAGAATTAAAGATCCCAAATTATTCCCATAATAATTTGATTGGTTTGATTGTTTCCTTTACTGTAATTGAAATCTACTTAGTTATATTCAGTAAAACATCCCTTATGCTCAGCATAATACATAAGGGGTAAAGATATCTAAAAGTTAGCCAGATATTTATAGATTACATCAGTTTTAAGTTTTGAAAACATTTATAAGTTGCTTGTATTCTCCCCCTGAAAACATTGAAAAACACGGAAAAAGGCGTAGGGGTATGAACTCACCAGGAGAGAGATGTGCCGGTTGGATGCTAATTGTCAATTCAGGGCTTGAAACACCCGAGGTTTCTATGTAATATGAAGAGATACATAATTTGTATCTAATTAGACCTTGGTCTATTAATTAAATAAGAATAAACACTTCTAGACGCGAAAACACTTCAATTCAAGTGTTTGGAGTGACCCGGGTGGCATCTAAGAGGGTGTATGGCTTAGGAATGGAGTTTACTCTTCAAGAGTAAACTCTTAGAAGATTTTTCAGCCCTAAAAACCACATCCCCATGAGTTTACAGCCGTAAACTCATGGGTGGTGCTCTTGAGTGCTAAATGGCCTTATAACATTTGAGGGATGATGCTAGATTTGGTTCTAGGGCATTAGAAAGGGATTTGATCCATCATATGGACCATTTGATGAGTTTACGACAGTAAACTAGGAGTTTACAGCCGTAAACTCTCACCCACTCAATCCTTATGTGCTTGATGGTCCTAGGTTAATCACATGTGATTTAAACTCATTTTATAAGTCATTGGGGAATTTAGGGCACACTTTGACCAAGATATAGGAGTTTATGGCCCAGGAACCCATCCTTGAGGGGGGTTTACGGCCATAAGCTCCTATGGGGGTGGTTTTCATCAATTTTAAGGCCCTTAACTCATTTTTGGTTGCTTCTATACTTTATTACAAGGCTTATGAGGTGTTTAAGGGGCATCTTAACACCCTAGAATGAGTTTACTGCCCATGAAATGGTGTTTACAGTCCAAGCATGCTCTTGGGCCGTAAACTTATGTTTACTCCCTAAATTTTGAGTTCAAGGTGTTCTAAGTCCATTCCAATATGTCCTTAAGTCAATTCCAAGCTCCAAGAGTGATTTGGGAGGGTTTTGGGGCTCAAAAACCCCTTAAATGTGAGTTTATGGCCTAGGACTGTTCTAGGGGTGTAAACACATGAACATGGTCCTATTTCATGGTTTAAACATGGATTTGAAGGCTAAAGATGCTAATCTATGAGTTAGGATAGTTACCTTAATGATTTGAGGCTTGAATTGGATGATTTTGGACCCAAGATTGAATTTGTTGAGAGAGAGAGAGAGAGAGTAGTGAGAGAGGGTGAAAAGCTTGAAAATGAGGTCATTTGAGCTTTATATATGGGTTGGGTTTGGGAAACAGTGGAATTCTACCCGATACTGTCGTTAGACAAGGCTGTTGGTCGCACCCGACTAAGTTGTTGTAACCTGACGTGGTCGAAACTATAAATTTTTTAAACAATAATTTGGGATACTTTCATGTGTTTCTAATGCGTTTGGATACTTACGAGGTCATTCTAAAATGTCTTAAATTAAATAACCTAATCCAAAACGTTAACGGGAAAATTGAAAGACAAACGGGTTTTATCGACGGGAATGGGTTACAACGATGGAACAATTTACGGGTTGTCACATTATCCCCCCGTTAGAGGGAATTTCGTACCGAAATTCAAAACTTAGGATACAAATCATATAATCGAAAAGATGCAGATATTTTTCTTATCGAGTCTTCGTGCTCCCAAGTGAACTTGGGTTCCCGCTTCACTATCGGGATACGGTTTTGCTTTGTGTGTTTAATCTCTCGATTCATGATTTCGATTGGTTCTTCCATGAAGTTCAGGTTTTTGTTGATCTCGATTTCATCAAAGGGATTACTAGGGTTTCATCGGGTAGGCACTTCTTAAGAATAGAGACATGGAATACAAGATGGATGTTGCTAAGTTCTGAAGGTAGTTGGAGTTTGTAGGCTACGGAATCGATCCTAACGAGGATCTCGAAAGGTCCTATGTACATCGGATATGGATGATCTTCTTGGTGATTTCGTTGATGATTTAAATACTAGGGGGAGTACTGTCTGGAATTTGACTCTTGATTAGTTGTGTGTCCCCTGACTCTCTGAAATTAATAACACATGCTCTCTGCACATCACCTAAGGTCTGAATAGTTCTCTCACTCTGTCCATCTGTCTGAGAATGATATGCCGTTCTCAAGTCCAACTTAGTTCTGAGAGTTTTCTGAAGGGACTGCCAAAACCTTGAGGTAAACCTGCTATCTCGATCAGAGATAATGAATGCAGGTACACCGTACAGTCGGTATATCTCTTAGATGTAGGTTCGTGTAAGTCTTTCCATCTTGTGGCTTGAAATCTTCTTTTCGACTCAGGGTATCTGCTACCACATTTTCCTTGCCAGGATGGTAGTGGATTTCACGCTCATAACACCGAGCATCTCTACCCATCGTTGTTGCCTCATGTTTTAGTCCTTCTGTGTCAGAGTGGTTAGGGGCTTGGTGATTATGGAAACAAATTCTGGATGAACCTGCGATAGTAGCCAACAAGACCCAAGAATTGACGGATTTCTGTGGGTGTCTTCGGTGCTGACAAATTCTCTATCGCCTTGAATTTTGGACGGGTCCACGTGTATGCCTTCCTTGCTTACCACGTGACCAAGGAAAGTGATTAGGTCGAAGGGTATCACTACAAACTCGTACTGTCCATATCGAGTCCTGAATGCTGTCTTGGAAACATCATTCTCGTGAACTCGAAGCTGATGGTACCCTGATCTGGGGTCTATCTTCAAGAAATAATTGGCTCCCTGAAATTGGTCGAAAAGGTCATCTATTCGAGGAAGAGGATATCGGTTTTTGACGGTCAACTTGTTCAACTCGCGGTAGTCGATACACATCCGGAAGGATCCATCTTTCTTCTTTACAACAATATCGGAGCTCCCTAGGGTGAGGAACTCGGTCTGATGAATCCTTTGTTGAGTAGCTCATTAAACTGACTAGATAACTCCTCCATTACTGCTGGCGCTAATCGATACAGAGGCTTGGCTACGAGGGTAGCTCCAAGAATTAGGTCATGCGAAACTCGACTTGACGTTTGGGAGGAATTCCTGGAAGCTCTTCGAAAAGGCATCAGGAAAGTTACAGACTTCGGGGATGCTCTCGAGGTCTTTAACTTCCTATTCCTCATTAATTACATGAGCTAAGAACGCATGACACTTCTTTTGAAAGAGTTTTTGAGCTTTGATGTAAGAAATGATACGAAGATTTGCACTAAGATTATTGTCGTAGATCATAAGAGTCTGACCAGAGGGGAGATTAAGACGGATGGATTTTTCGTAACAAAGGATATCTGCATGATTGGAACTCAACCAATCTATGCCAATGATAACATCAAAGCTCTCTATGGAAACTGGCATTAGGTCGATGGGAAAGGAATGATCGTTCAGGGTAATGGTACAACCTATGAATCTATCGTTGACGTATTCTTTCTCACCGATAGCTATCTCGACGGTAAATGGTTCGGTTACTAAACGAGGACTATGTTTAAGAAGATGCTTAAATGAATGACTAATAAAACTTCTTTGGCACTAGATTCGAAAAGGATGGGAGTATAAAAATTTTCGAGAAGAAACGTACCCGCGACATCGGTGGGATCGGCGGCTGCCTCCTCCTGCTTTATAGCCAGAGCTATCTCAGCGTTGCTAGTTGTTGCTGCTTTGGGGCAGTTTCTCTTGTAATGCCCGACTTCGCTGCAACCATAGCAGGCCTGAATGATACCCGCTCCGGAAGCTTGACTGGTTGATTGGGTTGGTGCTCTGCAACTTCGCGAAAGGTGACTCTCTAGGCCACAGTTTTTACAAAACTTCTCGCGACAAGGACTAGGGATACGATGGTGGATTGCATCTGTTGCACCAAGGGAGGTTATCAGCATACCCAGTGATAGGTGCTTGAGCTGTAGATGCAACAACAGGAGTAGTGGCATCTTGAACTGCCATAGTTTCATGCCTCTTGGAGGGTCCTTGTGAACTCTGACCCTTTCGCTTCTTTTTTTAGATAACCTTTTTACTCTCATTACGCTCAGTCTGATGCTCTTGATCATTTTCATGGATTTGGGGGTAGATATTTGTCACACCCCAAAACCGGAACGGCGGAAACGTTCTGGGGTGGATGACGTCATGTCAAGTATCACAACATATGCAGTATAGTAATCAAAGTACAACAACCATTTCATTAATAGTAATAGTTTTACATAAGTTACATTTTATAGAGTCATGAAAGTAATACAAGTAATAATATAGGTGCAGCTTGGTAATAGGCTGTCTCCACAAAAGCTCCCGGGCGTACCTATCTATTGCTGACCTGAGAATACAAGTTATTTTGAAAGCGAGTATCAGCATTTTTATAAATGCTGGTGAGTTCATAAGTATTTAGTGTCATTTATGTGAGTAAACATTTTATTCAAAATAACTTTATGAAAAGTAGTAATTTAGAATCTACAGTGTATTAGCGTCCTTTCCAGAAAATCCTATATTTTCTAAATAAAAGCAGTCTTCTACCAAGACTCGACAGAGTTATGTTGTAAAGAGTAATTTTCCCTTGAACACTATCATTACCAAAATACGGTATTTTACTTTAAAGAGAGTAGGAGAATATCACTAGTAGAATACTAGGGGAAAATAACACATGCCTCAGCAGAAATACTGCTGACTAAGGCAAAAGAAATCATAGACTCCAGGAGAGTATCAAATGAATGATACGCCTGGCTCAATCTAACAAAAGGAAATACAGACCCCAGACGGTATCATATGTACGATATGGCTAGCAAGGTCTAAAACAAAGAAACACAAACCCCAAACAGTATCAAAAGAATGATACAGCTAGCAAGGTCTAAAACATGGAAGCACAGACCCCAGACAGTATCAAATGAACGATACATCTAGCAAGGTCTAAAACAAGGAAACATAGACCCCAGACAGTATCAAATGAACGATACAACTAGCAAGGTCTAAAACAAAGAGTAATCCTAAGAGTGTTGTTTTAAGAATACAATGTTAATTCTTGTTACCTTAAGGCCATGAATTATAAGGTAAACATGGAGATACTCGTAACCATACTGATTGCCACTAGAGTACTTGACGCCCTGCAAGCGTCGGAATAAATATGACATTTGTCACCCCTTGGCTTGGTAGGCCGTGGACTGTAGCTAGCAATCAGGGTGCGGGAGTGTCAGTCCCGTACAGATCTATACACACAATGCCCGCTCTCCCTACAGGATACTCTGGTTACCAACTCGACGACGGGGAGATCCGTGTCTTGAAGATGCATCTTGTATAACGAATTCTGATGTAGGTACTGGACTAATGATAGAGACTCATAATGAACTGACTCCTTTGGAATTCTCGTATTAGAAAGAGTAAATAGAGCTTCCTAACTATTCCTATAATAGTTACTAGTGTCCCTGATCTACGAGTGACGAGTGGGAGGATTCCCTTGCTACCTAAGGAACATGAACTGGCTGATGGAAACCTTTATGTCTATACATGTATACATGATATATAATTAATGATTAAACGACCTTCGGACGGATATCCAATACCCACCAGACCACATCCAAACGAGGAAAAGGAAATAGGGCGAACTAGCCTTCCTAAGTCCTTTAAACATTATTTATATAACTATACCAGTATAGGCATGCATTTAACGAACTAGAAGCATTTAACGAAGTAGAAACACTTAACTAAGTAGAAGCATTTAACGAAGTAGAAGCATAGAAGCATGGAAGAAAACTTTGACGAAAACTTTGGAAAACCTTTATACTTAAGAAAATCGTGACTTGATATCCTTTTGTAAAATAAGTTTGAAGACCTTTGGAAATCCTTGAAAATCTTTCATAAACAAGTTTTGAATATAAATTTGATAAAACAATATAAGTAAAGAAAACCTTTTTTTAAAACACTGTTGTAACTATTTTAGAAGTAAAACAAACAGCACAAGAGATACTTTGAGAAAAGACATAAACAAGTAAAAATGTTTTGGAAAACCATCTACAGTATTATACTTGGTAAAACAACTGAAAGTGTGATAAATCCTTGTGCATGCAGGTTATTAATCACATATGATTGATATGATAACTGGCATGTTTTAACTTGTATCCCCGCATAAAAGCATGTAAAAACATTTAAAAGGTTAATTTAGGGGTATGAACTCACCTGTTGTTGGCATTTCGGATGAATGGACGGTATAGGATGCTAAGTGTCAAGTGAGGACTTGACCACACACGTGAATCCTATTTAACATGTAATGATACATTTAAGTATGTAATTAGTCATTTAATAACTAATTAAGCAAGTAAGGATGTCTTACTACATAAAAACAGTTTGCTACAAGTGCTAGAAGTATCAAGGGTTGTCTAGAAGGTGTGTATGGACTCACATTGGAGTTTACTCTTCAAATGAAGGCCCTTATGGGTGTTTACGGTTTCAAGACCACTTCCCCCATGAGTTTACAACCATAAACTCATGGTAGTGGTGTCATGGGATGTTTAAAGGTCTTAAATCACTCATGGAATCATGCTAGAGTCGAATCAAGGGCTAAGGAAGTGATTGGGGCTCAAAATGGACACAATAGGGAGTTTACGGTCCATTGACCACTCCTTGAGGAGTTAACGGCCCTAAGACCATATCCCCATGATTTTATGGCCGTAAACTCATGGGTGGTGTGCTCTTGGATGCATTAAGGTCTTATAACACTTGTGGAACTATGCTAGGTTCAATTCTAGGTCATAGGAAGGGCTTAAGGCCTCATATGAACCATTTTAGGGAGTGTACGGTTCATGACCACTCCTTGAGGAGTTTACGGCCATAAACACATGAGCTTACGGTCGTAAACTCATGTTAGCCCATTCCTTTTGTTGTTTGGTGGTTCTAAGTCATGCACGCAATGTTCAAGTCACTTATATGAGCATAGGAAGGTGTTAAAGGCACTTAAACACCTTGGAAAGGTGTTTACGGTCTATGAAGATGCTCTTGGGGAGTTTACTACCTTAAACACATGAGTTTACGGCAGTAAACTCATGTTAGTCCATGAATCATGTGTTTTGGTGCACCAAATGAATGATTACAAGTCTCTAGGCACTCATGGAAGCTTTTGGAGGGGTTTGAGGGGTAGTTTAACACCCAAAAAGGTGTTTATGGTCCTTGAAGATGGGTTTACGGTCTAAGAATGTTCTTAGACCGTAAACTCTTGTTTACTCCCCATTTTTTACGATTTTGGTGTTCAAAGGCCTTTCATGCAAGCCTCTAAGTCATTGCTAAGCATTAGAAGTGGTTTGGAAGGGTTTTTGGGCACCAAAACCCTCTTTCAAGGTGTTTATGGTTTTGGGATGTTCCCAAGACAGTAAACTCTTGTTCTTGGGGTTTTTGGATGTTTAAGCCACAAATTTGCAAGCTAGATGAGATAAACAACAACCTAGGAAGGTTAACTTACCGATTTGAAGCTAGAAGGGGCGATTTTTGACCAAAACCCGACTTGTAGAGAGAGAAAGTGTCTAAGGTGGGAAAAAGGTGGGGATGAAACCCACTCAACCCTTATATAGGGTGGATTTTATGGCCTGGTTGGGGGTTCACCCGACACCAACCGCGAACGGGGCTTTTCACGACTACCGTTAAACACGGAAAATTTTAAAATTTATACCTCCTTAATTTGTTTTCGCTTAACGAATATTATTTAAAATATTTCAACGGGTTTAAATCCGATCAAAAATATTTTTGGGATATATTTGAATAATTTTTGACGTACTTAATTTCGACGTTAAAACTAACGGAATTTTTTGGGTTGTCACATCATCCCCCTGTTAAAAGGAATTTCGTCCCGAAATTCAGGTTTAGGCAAGGAAGTAATCATGAACAATCGGGTAGAGGTATGAGGGCACTTCCTATTTGGTTGGTCCTCGCACTCCCAAGTGAACTTTGGCCTTTGCTTGTCATTCTAACAAACCTTTACTTACGGGATGCGGATTCCGTCTTGTGCAGTTAGCGATTCCTACAGGTTCGTCTACAAAGTTAGGGTTCCCAATGGTTCCTATCAAGATGAGTGGGGTACAAAGAGTGACGTTGGGCAAACACTTATCAAGTCTAAGAAGTGGATTGATTTGGGGTGAAACTTGAGGAATTTCCGAAAGTAGTAGTGGTCTGACGAGGGTTCGACCAATCTTTGTAAAGAATATCGGGTGGTCCTAAGCTCTCGGAAGGGTAGAGCTTTTTAGTACTTAGAACAAAATGTACTTCTATGGCGAGATCATCACTGGCATGATCGCCATTCCGAAGTTCCAAATGTTCACTCATACTGGGAGTGTAGTCATTCTGGTTGGTTCTTAGAAAGCTCGGGTTGTCCTTGGATTTTTGTTCCCTATTGATTGGCTTTCAGAGGTTTTCTGGATCATCGGATGGATCAGATGTCTATGGGTATCTATTTGTTGCAGAGTGTCTATCTCAATCTTATGCAAAATGAACCTGCACTTCTGATTCTTGAGATGTTTCAAACAGAAACTCTCAGGGTCGGGGAGATAGGGTTTCACCAGATGAGTGCTTATAAAGTTTTTAAACTTTACATTATCGTCTAGTTAGTGCTTTCACAATATGACTCCTAGCGGTAAGGAATCATGCTCTTACTTGCTTTGCTATTTCATGAATAGCAAACTCTGCTCAGGGCTAACTCAATCCTAAGAGATTTTTCTGAAGTGTTGGACTATCTCGGGAGGTGGTTCTACTATTTCTGTGTGAGATAGTATTTCGTGGAACACTTAGTAGTCCAATGAATCTCTAAGACATGCCCTATTTGATGGGTTTTAGCCATAAGAACCTTCCTATGTGTGCATGTAAAACCCTAATGCTTGGATCTAGGTTTTCTAATTAAACATGCTTTGAATCCAAGACTTCTAATGACTAATTAGGTACAAAACAATACAAAATCAGATCTAGAAGTTTACCTTTGAATCTCTTGTTTGATCTTGTTGTCTTGGAGCTCTAGAGTCACAATTGTCACTCCTCTAATGGCTTACAAACACCAATAAGCAAAGAAGATGATTTGAGAGAGAGAGGAGAGGGAAGATTCGGCTAGGGTTTCTTTCTTCTTAAGAGGTGCCGATTTTCCTATGCCATGGGGTCTATTTATACTTGTAGACTCCTTAAGGGTTTCACTTTAAACCCTAGTTGAATAATCCTTTCCTTAAAGCAATCCAAATCCTTACCATAGATAATCCTTGGACGATTTTGAGCTATCCAAAGCTCTAGAATCCGTCCAATCCCTATCTCTTAAGGATTCACAGTCTAAAGTGTAACTATCAAACAATTGATAGTTTATACCCTCTTATTTAATTAATCTCTTTAAGTCACCAAATTAATACTAATTAATTTATGACTTATATTAATCAAATAACAATATTATTATTCCTTATATTATTCTCATAATATATTAATAATATTTATTCTCTCTTAATAAATCATCCTATCAAGTTGCTATGGTGAAGGCAACCCAAAAGGACCATGCACAATCGTGTGAAATACTTGCCTAATATAGTTGCAGCCTTAGATACTATTCCAACAGTCTCCCACTTGGATAAGTCTAGTAACTATATGCACAAGTACAATTCGATTTGCAATCGTAGCTCTCAAAGACGCTGTCAAACTCTGATCTAATCAATCTTGTCCTTTAGATAAGGGATCGTACAGTCCTCTGTTAGATATCATGCTGACAATTCTATTGAATGATTAGTCTAGCATTTAGGTTTCTCGATCTCTGATTTATTTGACATAGAACTTAATCGAACACATCAATTTAGTTCTGACCGGGCCCGGCACATAAGTCAAATCAAATCATCGAGCGGCCGAGATATCGCTTTTACCTTCTTAGGATAAAAGTTACAGATAAACTTCGACTTATATGCATTTACTTATTCATTAATCAACTATACACATCAATCCGTTTTATAACACCGAGTTACTGATGCGTTTTCGCATTGTCAATGTACAACCAATTAACAAATAACAAACCATATATCTAGGTTTTAAGACTATATGATATTATCATCTTGCGATCACCCTTTTATATCATATTCCATAAGGTGATTCCAGCAAGCACATGTTTGTTCCAATGCTCAAAACCAGTTCATAAGCACTCATGAACGTCGCAGCAATCTTTTGCTATGTCTAATACCATTTAGACAATCTACGCACCAATTCACGACAATATTCATTCATATCTACTTCCAACATATGAATGATTGTGGACAATTTGAATAATTCGATTATTCTTAACAAATTCAATTATTCTGGAAGTCAAAACATGCAAAATGAAACAATAGTTATACAATTAACATAAGATAGTAACATTACTCATAAATAAAACTCCTTTATTTAATCATCAAATGTTAATTACATTTATCTATTACACGTTTCTACTACTATCTAATCTATGCTAATATCATCCTTCAGCCCAATACTCCTAGCATGCTGCAAGTGCTTAACCCTGCTCAGTCCCTTCGTAAGTGGATCTGCTGGGTTATCTTCTGATGATATCATCTTCACTACGAGTTGTCCTTCTTCTACACGATGTCTAATAAAGTGATATTTTCTGTCGATATGTCTAGATCTACCATGATCCCTCGGTTCCTTGGTCAAGGCAACCGCTCCTTCATTATCACAGAAAATCTCCGTGGGCACCTTTATGGCGGGTACAACCCCAAGATCACCGATGAAGTTCTTCAGCCATATTGCCTCCTTCGACGCTTCGCTCGCTGCAATGTACTCTGATTCGTACGTTGAATCAGCTACGGTTTCCTGCTTGGAACTTTTCCAAGTCACTGCTCCTCCATTCAGGGTAAAGACCCAGCCCGACTGCGAACGGTAGTTGTCTCTATCGGTCTGAAAGCTGGCGTCACTATACCCTCGCACCTTCAAGTCATCACTCCCTCCGAGGACTAAGAACCATTCCTTCGTCCTTCGAAGGTACTTAAGGATATTCTTCACCGCAATCCAATGGGCTCTGCCAGGGTTCCCTTGATATCTACTAACCATGCTCAAAGCAAAGGCTACATCAGGGCGATTACAAGTCATAGCGTACATGATTGAGCCAACTGCGGAAGCGTATGGTACTCGGCTCATTTCTTCTATTTCAGCTTCGGTACTCGGACTTTGAGTCTTACTCAACTTGGCATTACTTTGTATCGGTAATTCTCCCTTCTTCGAGTTTTCCATACTAAAACGTTTTAGTACCTTCTCTAAGTAAGTGTTCTGACTATGTCCTATCAGTCTTTTACTTCTCTCTCTTACTATCCTTATTCCCAAAATGTAAGAAGCCTCTCCGAGGTCCTTCATAGCAAAGCACTTCCCGAGCCAGGACTTAACCTCCTGCAGAGTCGGGATGTCGTTTCCTATGAGCAATATGTCATCGACATATAGAACGAGGAAGCTCACTATACTCCGACTGGCTTTGACATATACACACGATTCATCTTCGCTTCGTACAAATCGAAACTCTTTGACTTTCCCATCGAAGCAAAGATTCCATCTGCGAGATGCTTGCTTAAGTCTATAAACTGACTTCTCAAGCTTACACGCTCTATTCGGATGCTTCGGATCCACAAACCCCTCTGGCTGAGCTATGTAAACATCCTCAGCCAACTTTCCGTTAAGAAAAGCGGTCTTGACATCCATTTGCCAAATCTCATAATCATGAAATGTGGCAATCGCTAGCATCACTCTAATAGATTTTATCTTCGCAAGTGGTGAGAAGGTCTCATCATAGTCAACTCCGGGAGTTTGAGTAAAGCTCTTTGCGACCAATCGTGCTTTATATGTGTGTACGTTTCCATCCACGTCGGTCTTCTTCTTGAAGATCCATTTGCACCCAACGGTCTTACGTCCGGGCACATAATCAACCAAATTCCAAACTTGGTTATAATACATGGATTGGATCTCGGTATCCATTGCCTCTTTCCATTTCGCAGACTCTGGGCCTGCCATGGCTTCCTTATAGCTATTAGGTTCATCAAGATTTATTAGTGTACCATCACTAATATACGTATCCCCTTCGGTGGTAATATGAAAACCATAAAACTGGGGTTGAACTCTAACTCTATCAGAACATCTAAGAGGTAAGGACTCGTCAATCGGTTCAACCGGAGTTTCCTCCTCGGGTTGAGTGCCAGCGGTAGAGGTTCCTTCATCTATCGGCTCTTGAATCTCTTCAAGTTCGATTTGCCTCCCACTGTCTCCTTGGCTTATGAGTTCTCGCTCTCGGAAAACTCCTCTCCTCGCAACGAAGAAATCATTGTCCTTCGGTCTATAGAAGAGATACCCAAAGGATTTCTGTGGGTAGCCGATGGAAATACATCGCTTACTACGAGGTTCAAGCTTGTCGTGAGTATCTCGTCTTACGAAAGCCTCGCAACCCCAAACCATGATATGTGCTAACGAGGGAGCTTTCCCTGTCCACATCTCGTGAGGTGTTTTGGCAACCTTCTTAGTAGGGACTCGGTTAAGGATATGGGCGGCAGTCTCTAAGGCATACCCCCAAAAAGAGATTGATAGTGAAGCACGACTCATCATAGACCGAACAATATCCGATAAGGTTCGATTACGCCTTTCTGCCACACCATTCAATTGTGGTTTCCTAGGTGGCGTCAATTGTGAAACTATTCCACACTCCTTGAGATGATCGTGGAACTAAAGACTTAGGTACTCTCCTCCTCGATCGGATCGAAGCATCTTGATTTTCCTGCCCAATTGATTCTCCACTTCATTCTTGAACACTTTGAATTTTTCAAAAGTTTCTGACTTTTGCTTGATCAAATAGATATACCCATATCTACTATAGTCATTGGTAAAAGTCACGTAGAAGCGGTTCCCATCCTTCGTGGTTGATCTAAACGGTCCACATACATCGGTATGTATTAGGTCCAATAGACCCTCACCCCTTTCGCAAGTACTTATGAAGGGTGACTTAGTCATCTTTCCAAGTAAACAAGACTCGCACGTGTCATCTTCCCTAAGGTCGAATGACTCCAACACTCCATCCTTTTGGAGTTGGGCTATGCATTTCTTGTTGACATGTCCAAGACGACAGTGCCACAAGGATGCTCTATCCATACTATTGGAAGAATCTATGTTCAAAACATCATTTCCTAAGTTATCAACAATCATAACAGTTTCATATATTCCATTACATGGTATAGCTTCAAAATAAAAGACACCATTTAGATAAGCTAAAATAGAACCATTCTCATTATTAAAAGAAAATCTAAAACCTTGTCTAAACAAACCATGAAATGAAATGATGTTTCTAGCCATTTCTGGCGAATAGCAACAATTGTTCAAATCTAAACATAAACTATTCCTAAGCACTAAAGAATACACTCCAATCTTGGTCACAGGCGACGATCTTCTGTTCCCCATGATTAGATTGATCCTTCCTTGCTCCACATCACTACTTCTTCTTAGTCCCTGCACATTAGAGCAAATGTGGTAACCACAACCGGTATCAAGAACCTAATAAATAGCATGATTAGAATCGTTAGATTTAATTGTGTATATACCTGCGAAAGATGGCTTGATCTTTCCTTCCTCGATGGCTTGCAGGTACTCTGGGCAGCTTCTCTTCCAATGTCCTATCTTGTGGCAGTGGTGGCACTCTGCCTCCTTCGGGTTAGGGTAGGGTTTAGCAGGATCAACTTTGGTCCCACTAGAAGAGGCACCATCTCGGGCTTTAACCTTGCGATAGTTCTTAGACGAAGCCTTCCTCTTCTTTCCCTTTCCTTGTCCAATTGCCAAGATAGGAGCAGCGGGCGGATTGGGAGTTGGTGTAACAGACTTGTCCTTGAAGTTGCTCTCAGCGACCCTCAAGCGACCTTGGAGCTTTCTTAGGGTGACCTCCTCTTTGTTCATGTGGTAGGTCATCCTAAATTGATTCTAGCTCGGAGGCAAAGAGTGAAGCACCATGTCGATCGCCAAGTCTTCTCCAAAGTCAACATTTAACTTGCGAAGGCGGTCGACATACCTTTGCATCTTTTGCAGGTGCACGGTAAGAGACTCTCCATGACCCATCTTAGCGGAAATCATGTTAGTGAAAATCTCATAACGCTCTTGTCTCGCGTTTTGGTGGTATCTCTCTAATAAGTCTTAATGCATCTCGTACGGGTACATGTCCTCATAGGACTTTTGGAATTCGGAGTTCATGGTGGCTATCATGATGCAATGTACCTTCGTTGCATCTCGCTCGTGAGTTTCAAAGGCGGTCATTTCAGCCGGAGTAGCGATTTCAGGGTTGATTTTCTCGAGCTTCTCATCGAGGACATACTCCTTATCCTCATAGCGAGCAATGGTGCGAATGTATCTTATCCATTCGCTAAAGTTCGTCCCATCGAAAGTGACCTTTTGACAAAGGCTCATCAATGTGAAAGAACTAGCAGCAGTGTTGTTTGCGTTCGACATCTACTAATAGAAAGGACAAAGATAGATTAGAATATGAATCCCTAATTATCACCCAATAAGAAAAATTAGGGCTAGGATCCAACAACAATATTTACATATTAGAAAACGGATGCCGTAATCTAACATGCAAATAATATGAAGGTAAGTGAATGACGATTCACTAATTCTCTACCAACATAATTTTAAGTCCTAAATGTATTGAGAATTCCTAGGTTCAGATGAGATTCATTGAAACTATTCAATGGAATGTTTAAATCTCGATATGCCCCTCTTGTTTGTGACTGGGATACCGAGGATCACAAAGCGGGTGTGAATTACCATGCAAATTCACATGGTGCCTTCATTGTAACGATCACCTATTCGATGTGCCGGTAAACCACACACGCTCCATTGAACTATGATAAACAATGAATCACCCTTTGCCACCTTTGCTTAGAACCAATTAGTGTGCCGGTAAACCACACACGCTCCACAAACTTCTTAGCAAGGGTGCAAAGCGTAATTTCATGGGATTGCATCAATTCACTTTTCCTAAAGTAACTAAGATTGGGAAATTTTAAAAAATGTATAGTTACTTTCTATTTCATATTATACTTTTAATGAGAGGATGAGGTTGCCCTATCCTACGCTTTCGCCTAACGACCCTCCACCGATCAAGCAAGCTGTGGGTGTGAGTGTACACCCATTAAGCGTCATTTTATAGGCCGCAACCTTATACCCACCTTATAGATCGGCTTCGTGAATGAGGCCTACTAATGTTAAGACTAGCATTTTAGTTATACATAAATATATATATATATATATATATATATATATATATATATATATATATATATATATATATATATATATATATATATATATATTAATCTTGTAATATTATATTAGTATAGGGTTGTATTTTAAACCTTTTTAAAAAAATCTAGGTTTTGAAATTTAGATTGTCTAAATTAAAACTTTTAATCACAAAACATAAATTTCAAAACTTGAGGACAAGTTTTAAACATTTAAAACATGGAGGATCAAATAACAAATAATTTTAATTAACAATTAATTTCCTAATTATCTATATTTGATTTATTCAAGATTTCTTGCAAGATAATTACCAATTTAATCAAAATAATTATTTAATTATCACATAAGGAAATTAAATATTTTATTAGTTGATAAATATCTTTAATTAGATCAAGATTATAGTCATATATATCAAAAAATCGGATTTGGGTTGATCTAATATGATTAAGGTAAGTTTCCATAAGATAATCATCAAAAAATCCCGAATCTGGCCTTTCCTGACGCTCGGACTCGCCGAGTGCACCAAGGGACTCGCCGAGTCAGGCCAACTCGCCGAGTCCACTATGGAACTCGCCGAGTCCATGACTCAGAAACAAAAAAATCGAATTTTGCACACAAGTTTCAAACAAACAAGCAACAATTTAATAGAAACCAATATAGTCTCTG
The DNA here is from genome assembly GCF_002870075.4 of Lactuca sativa. Classification (NCBI taxonomy): domain Eukaryota; kingdom Viridiplantae; phylum Streptophyta; class Magnoliopsida; order Asterales; family Asteraceae; genus Lactuca; species Lactuca sativa. The sequence goes on from NC_056629.2 coordinate 181,730,330, forward strand.
ATACCACTGATGAGTTTTAGCCATAAGAACCTTCCTATGTATGCATGCAAAACCCTAATGCTTGGATCTAGGTCTTCTAATTAAACATGCTTTGAATCCAAGACTTCTAATGACTAATTAGGTATAAAACAATACAAAATCGGATCTAGAAGTTTACCTTTGAATCTCTTGTTTGATCTTGTTGTCTTGGAGCTCTAGAGTCATAATTGTCACTCCTCTAATGGCTTACAAACACCAATAAGCAAAGAAGATGATTTGAGAGAGAGAGGAGAGGGAAGATTCGGCCAGGGTTTCTTTCTTCTTAAGAGGTGCCTATTTCCCTATGCCATGGGGTCTATTTATACTTGTAGACTCCTTAAGGGTTTCACTTTAAACCCTAGTTGGATAATCCTTTCCTTAAAGCAATCCAAATCCTTACCATAGATAAGCCTTGGACGATTTTGAGCTATCCAAAGCTCTAGAATCCGTCCAATCCCTATCTCTTAAGGATTTACAGTCTACAGTGTAACTATCAAACAATTGACAGTTTATACCCTCTTATTTAATTAATCTCTTTAAGTCACCAAATTAATACTAATTAATTTATGACTTATATTAATCAAATAACAATATTATTATTCCTTATATTATTCTCATAATATATTAATAATATTTATTCTCTCTTAATAAATCATCCTATCAAGTTGCTATGGTGAAGGCAACCCAAAAGGACAATGCACAATCGGGTCAAATACTTGCCTAATATAGTTGCAGCCTTAGACACTATTCCGACACTATTCTCTAAGGCGTTGGTTTATTTTAGTTGCAGAAAGAGTGTGCTCTTGTATAACCCATCGACTAACACCTAGACTAGTGTCAAGTCTCTAATCTCTTCGGGATGTGGGTTATAAGGCTTAATGCAACCTACTTTCGCACTTTAATTAAGTATTCTTGGCTGCGAAGGTTATCCAGTGGTTCTTGGCATTCTAGTGTTCATTAAGGAGGATGCAGTCTATTGTCTACAGGGCGACGGTGCCTTTTTCTACATGAGGGGGAGGCGGAGTGTCTGAGGCACTACTTGTCAGTAACAAGGAGGGCGAAGTGCCTGAGTAGTGCGAGCATCCTCTGCAACTACTCTTCCGGGGGTTCTGAGTTTTCTTGATTTAGGTTAAGTCTAGAAGTATCGGGTTTCGTTACTCGGAGCTTCAAATCTTCTCATCCACTCTTCTCAGAGTTTATCTTATCGTAGCTTCCAGATTCCAGAATATTCGTTGAGATGCTTAATCCGTGGGATTAAGCGTGAATGGATGGTCGTAGTCAATGTCCTTGACTCTTACGACTCAGATTTCCTTACCAACTAAGGGTGTTAGCTACTATGTTGGCTTAACCGGGATGACAACAATTTCGGATTTGTGGTCATTATAGTAGCTCAACCCACAGTGGTCCTCTTGACTCTAGCTCCTATTCTATGGGATAGGATGAAGGGTTTTACTATGAAGTTTGTGGTAGAGTTCATACTTGGCTTAACCATTAATACATTGGTGTATGCAAGCCATATATAATTGAGGTCGGCAGGATGTTCAGTTGTGCGACTCCACCCCAGACCCACAACCCAACGAGGAACAGGGAGTAGGGAGGAAGCACACATCTTAAATCTTTTTTATCTCAATTATATACCACCCTTATGCATATACACAGTTATAGTGGTCAGTCCCATGAGTTCTATCCTCTTGATTCGCGAACCTGATTGAGAGGTGCGAAGGGTCTTTCTGGGTTTCTAAGGTGTCTGCTTCGGGTGGTTATCGTCTTCTGGAATGCCTGCAGTGTCGTTCACTTCAGTTTCTATCTGTCTAAGTAAACATCCTCATCCAAAATCCCATTAAGGAAAGTGGTTTTGAAATCCATCTACCATATTTAATAGTCATGAAATGCAATAATGGCTAGCATCACCCTAACAGATTTTATCTTTGCAACTTGTGAGAAGGTCTCATTATAGTCAACTCCGGGAGTTTGAGTGAAACCCTTCGCGACCAATTACGCCTTATATGTGTGCACATTCCCATCCATGTCGATCTTCTTCTTGAAGATCCACTTGCACCCGACCGTCTTACGTCCTAGTACATGGTCAACCAAATTCCAAACTTGGTTGTCATACATGGACTGAATCTCGCTGTCCAACGCCTCTTTCCACTTCGTAGACTCCGGGCCTACCATGGCTTCCTTATAGCTGTTAGGTTCGTCCAAATTTATTAGTGTACTATCAGTAATATATGTGTCCCCTTCTGTAGTAATATGAAAACCATATTAATGGGGTTGAACTCTAACTCTTTCGGAATGTCTAAGAGGTAAGGACTCGTCAATCGGTTCAACCGGAGTTTCCTCCTCGGGTTGAGCGCCAGCGTTAGAGGTTCCTTCATCACTTGACTCTTGAATCTCTTCAAGATCGATTTGCCTCCCACTATCCCCTTGGCTTATGAGTTCTCGCTCTCGAAACACCCCTATCCTCGCAACAAAACAACATTGTCACTCGGTCTATAGAAGAGATATCCAAAGAACTTCTGTGGGTAGCCGATGAAAATACGTCGCACACTACGAGGTTCAAGCTTGTCGTGGGTCTCTCGCAACACCAAACCTTGATATGTGGCAATGAGGGAGCTTTCCATGTCCACATCTCGTGAGGTGTTTTAGCAACCTTTTTCATAAGGACTAAGTTAAGGATATGGGCGGCAGTATCTAAGGCATACCCCCGGAATGAGATAGGTAGTGAAGCACGACTCATCATGGAACAAACCATGTCCAACAAGGTTCTATTATGCCTCTCGGCCACACCATTCAACTGTGGTGTCCTAGGTGGCGTTAATAGTGAAACGATTCCGCATTCCTTGAGGTAGTCGTGGAACTCAAGACTTAGGTACTCTTCTCCTCGATCGGATCGAAGCATCTTGATTTTCCTGCCGAATTGATTCTCCACTTCTTGTTTAAACTCTTTAAACTTTTCAAAGGTTTCTGATGTGTGCTTGATTAAGTAGATATACCCATATCTACTATAATCATTGGTAAAAGTATCTAGAAGTGGCTGTCATCCTTTGTGGTGGATCTAAAGGGCCAACACACATCAGTGTGTATGAGATCCAATAACCCCTCACCCCTTTCACAAGTGCCAGTAAAGGGTGACTTAGTCATCTTTCCAAGTAAACAAGATTCGCACACGTCATCGTCCCTAAGGTCAAATGACTCCAACACTCCATACTTTTGGAGTTAGGCTATGCGTTTCTTGTTGACATGTCCAAGACGAAAATGCCACAAGCATGCTTTATAAAAACCATTCGATGAATCAATACACAACACATCATTTCCTAAATTGTCTACAACCATCACAGTTTCATATATTCCATTACAAGGAAATGCTTCAAAATAAAAGACACCATTAAGATAAGCATTCATAGAACCCTTTTCATTATCAAATGAATATCTAAAACCTTGTATATATAAACCATGAAATGAAATGATGTTCATTTCCATATCTGGCGAATAGCAACAATTGTTTAAATCTAATCCTAATCCACTACTAATCATTAAAGAGTAAACTCCAATCTTGGTAACAGATGATGATCTTCTGTTCCCATGATTAGATTTATGTTCCCATGCTCCATATCCCTATCTCTTCTCAGGCCCTGCAAATCAGAACAAATGTGAAAACCACGTCCTGTATCAAGTACCCAAGAAATTGAATGTGATGAATCAATAGATTTAATGGTGTAAATACCTGCATAGGATGGCTTCATCTTCCCATCCTTGATTGCTTGCAAACATTCTGGGCAGCTTCTCTTCCAATGTCCTATCTTGTGGCAGTGGTGGCACTCTGCCTCCTTGGGGTTTGAGTTGGGTTTAGCAAAACCAACTTTGGTTCCACTAGAAGAGATACCATCTTGGGACTTTCCCTTATGGTGGCTCTTTGAGGGAGCCTTCCTCTTCTTACCCTTCCCTTGGCCAATAGCCAAAACAGGGGCAGTAGTCGGAGTGGGAGTTGATGCAACAAAATTATCTTTGAGATTGCTCTCAGAAGTCCTTAGCAAGCCTTGAAGCTTACTCAAGGTGAACTCTTCCTTGTTCATGTGGTAGGTCATGCAGATTTGGTTGTAGCAGGGAGGCAAGAAGTGAAGGATGATGTCAATCGCCAGCTCTTCATCAAAGTTAACATTGAACTTTAGCAGGCTATCAACATATCTCAACATCTTTTGCAGATGGGCCGTAAGGGACTCTCCATTACCCATTCGGGTAGTGATCATCAAAGTCATGATCTCGTACCTTTCTTGCCATGCGCTCTAGTGGTACCGGTCCAGCATGTCTTGATGCATCTCATAGGGATACATGTCCTCATAGGACTTTTGGAGTTCCGAAGTCATTGTCGCTAGGGATACCGGTCCAACAAGTCTTGATGCAATGGACTTTCGTGGCATCATGCTCGTGGGCCTCAAAGGCAGCGATCTCTTCGGGAGTGAAAGTGTTCATGTCGATCTCCTTCAGCTCCTTATCAAGGACATACTCTTTGTCCTCGTAACGGGTGACCATTCTTATTTACAGATCCAATCATTGAAATTCTTTCGGTTAAATATCACCCCCACCACACAAGTTCATGTGTGAGAATGAGCTTGAGGAATTCAAGCCAAAACCGATGTTGTTGTTCATGTTCGAGATCTGAAAAGGAAAAGAACAAAGTTTGATTAGAAATGAATCTCTAATTAAACACCCAAATGAGAAATTAAGGTTAGGATCCAACAACATTATTTATATGTTAGAAGAGGGATTCCGTAATCTGACATGCAAATAATTTGAAGGTAAGTGAATGACGATTCACTAACTCTCCATCATGAAAAACGAAAAAGAGATTAACTTTTAAATGTATTGAAAGTTCCTAGATCATTTGAGATTCATTGAACTTTTCAAGGGCATGTTTAAATCTCGATATTTCCCTCAAGTTTGTGACTAGGATGCCAAGGATCACAAAACGGGTGTGAATAACCATGAAAATGTACATGGGGCCCATATAGTTACAGTCACCTATTCGATGTGCCGGTTAACCACACACGCTCCATTGAACTATGACAAACAATGAGTCACCCTTTGCCACCTTTTCTTCAAACCCAATTAGTGTGTTGGTTAACCACATATGCTCCACTAATGCCTTAGCAAGGGTACAAAGTGTAATTTCATGGAATTGCATCAATTCACATTTGCCTAAAGTAACAAAGATTGAGAATTTTGTAAAAACATTTAGTTACTTTTATAATTCATTATACTTATTAATGAGAGAGGGTTTCCCTATCCTACCCGTTCGACTAACGACCCTCCACCAATCAAGGAACCGGTGGGTGAGAGCGGGCACCCATTAAATGGCCATTTTATAGGCCATAACCTTATACCCCCCCCCCCCCCCCTAGAGATTGGCTTCATGAATGAGGCCTACTAACGGTAAGACTAGGATTTTAAGTTTTATATATATATATATATATATATATATATATATATATATATATATATATATATATATATATATATATATATACTATTCTTATAATATTATAAAGTATAAGGTTGAATTTTAAACTTGTAAAATTCTAGGGTTTGAAATTTAAATTGTTCAAATTAAACATTTTAATCATAAATTTTAAATTTCAAAACTTGAGGACAAGTTTTGAACTTTTCAAAACACAAAGGATCAAATAGAAAATAATTTTAAATTAAACAATTAATCTAATGATTATCTAAATTTGACCTCTTCAAGATTATTTACAAGATAATCCACCAAATAAATTAAATAATCAAATATATTATCATATAAGGAATTTATTATTCAAATAAATGGTAATTATCTTTGGATTTGTTACGAATATTGACAAAACGATAATAAATTCTGAATTTTATTACTTTAAAACGATTTAGGTAAGTATCCTTAAGCAAAACAACATGTAATCCCAAAAATCCCTCTGTCTGACGCTCTGACTCGTTGAGTCACTAAATGGACTCGCCGAGTTGGGCTGAGTCGCCGATTCAGGTCGGGCAAATGTAGAAAAAAACGATTTTTCACATGATGAACATACAAGGCATCAAATACAATAGAAACCAAACAAAGCTCTGACACCACTGATGGGTTTGAACAAAAGAACATTATATGTGCTCATGTAAACCTAATGCTTGGATCTAGGTTTCTCTAATTGTACATGCTTTCATCCAAGACTTTCAAACCCTAGATCTAATGAGTATAATTCGAAATTAATGTGACAAATCATATCTAGATGATTACTTCTTGTTGTTTTCTTGAATTTTCTTGTCTTTGAAGCTTAGAGTCACAAGTGTCACTAATCTAATGGCTTACAAACACCAATAGCAAAAGAATGATCTTGGAGAGAGGTTGGAAGAGTCACAATTTCGGCTATGATCTTTCTAGGGTTTCAAGTGGCCGCAAATTATAAGCCTTAGGGTCTTATTTATACGGGAGCTACTAGGGTTTCAGTCTAAACCCTAATGGACAGCTTAGGCCTAAAGCTATCCAAGGAAGCTTCTGGAATAGGGCCTTATCGCCGAAATTATGGATGGAAACATCCTAATTTCATCCATGCCTAGTCCAAGAGGCTCCTTAGCCCAATACTCAACTATCACACATTTAACCGTCTAAGTCCCTGTTATTAAATTAATGTCTTTTACCCACATAATTAATTTCTTAATTAATTCTTGTCTAATAATTTAATTATATGATTTCTACATTAATATATTATTCATATAACATATTAATAAATCATAATAACCTCTTTCTTAATAAATCACCCTATCATGTTGCTTTTGTGAAGGCAACCCAAAAGAACTGTGCACAACCAGGTCAAGTACTTACCAAATATAGTTACGGGCTTAGACACTAATCCAACAATAACAACAATCAACAAATAAGAGTTAGCTAGTCTAGCATGCACACCACTATGACATAGGTAATACATTGAGAAGACTCGCCTGAACGAAGAGCTGAAATCCACTACTGAAAGTCCAACAATATCAACTACACGAACCTCCTAAACCAATCATATGATAAACCTCAGACTATAGGTCAACACTTCTCCAAGTTTGACCAAAGTCAAACTGGTCAAAAAAGTCAACGGTCAGAGGTTAAAGTCAGTCCTATTTGACCTCCACATCGTAGCCACCATAGCTTAATGACCCACGTCATGGCAACCAAACTGCTACATTGTGGGAACTGGGCTCCCACAAATTAATGAGTTAAGGTCTTACCCCTTAACCCCATGAACCACAAATCTTAGATATGAACCTTCCCAAGTCTAAATGGATAAAGTTTCCAACTTTATCCATTAAGACATCCCAATAAGAAAATATCTCAAATCCTAAGCTCTTAATGTTTGCACCAAAAGCATGGACAACCAACTAAGTCATACAAGCCCACTTTCTAACCACCACCATGGTCTAGAAACCAAAGAAGGCACATAAAGGTTCTAGAGTTCACTTAAGCTCCAAGTACAAGAAGATATGGACCATAAAGCTCATAAAATGACCTATAACTAGATCTAGAGATCTAATGAGAAATGTGATGACTTTGTACATCTAAAAGTCAATAAATGTGATGAAAATGCAAGATCTAAGCTGGTACACAAGCACCAAAATGGACCCCTTCTTGCTTCATCCTTAACAAAAGTGGCTTCACATACTCAAAAAAACATATATAAAGGCAAATGTTTAGACGGTATTAGATCTCAGACGGTGGAGACTGCCAAATGAAGTAACCATAAGACTTAGTGCCTTTAAATAAGGCACTAAAACCAAAATCTACGGTTTTGAACCTTAGCCGCCACCAAGTCATGCCCACCACTTTGCCACATCGTCGTTCATCGAAAATACGCATTGCTCAAATTAATATGCCACGTCATGGTTCCTCCGTCACCACGACATGGCCAAGTTAAAAACCTAAAAATATAGATTTAAGAGATTTTAACTCGACATAAGCATATCAGAAAAGCGGACTTCTCTATCCTTGGGAACTTCTCTTAAAATATCCCCTAAATCCCTTGTGGGTTCTTCTAAGTCCACTCCCTTCTATGCGAGTCGACATAACCTAACATTCCAAAATCTACAACAACCATCCCAAGGATTTAAGAACCCAACGCATAGGCTATTCCCAAGTGGGACTTCCGAAAAGTTGACATCTTGACCACTGTAGAATTGGAATAATACCCTAAACAGATAATCTCATAATGGCACAAAAGTTGAATCAATCCTCAACAAGAAGCACACGACCTAATGAAAAAAAAACACCAACACACTACAACTAACCAACCTTGTGATGCACTCAACGCTTAATGATAACTTGAAGACATATAGATCATACATGACTTCTAGGAAGACCAGGCTATCCCCACACATCAACCATGGATTTTCCAACAAGTCAACATCCTACAAATTCCCGACTCAACCTGTTGGTCACTAAGCCACCAGTGACAACACCACACCACTCAAACACCCAACTATGCCAATCGGTTAACGAACCAACACACGAGTCTCCACTGTACATCTATCGATTCTGACTTACATAAGTGAAATCTGTTGGATTAAGGTATATATGCTCAAAACTAAATTGATATATTCTTGTAACTAGAAGCAAAGTCCTTTTTGGGTTGCCCTCACAACCTAAAATAGCTAGAAATGATATTAGGAGAGAATGATAACTTATTAGATTATAATATGACTAATAAACTAATTGAAACTTATGGGGAACTGGTTTGTTAATATATTATGTGATTAATATATTAATTAGACATATATAACTGATTTGGTGATTTATTATGTGATTAACAAATTAATATGCCATCAATAGTTAAATAATTGATTTGTTAATTTATATGGTTAATAAATTAAATGAAATCAATAAGAATTAATTAATTATAAATCAAAATTGATCTAGAATTAATTTGGATTACTTGGAATTAATTAAAGGTGTAACTGGTGAATTGTAAGTGTTCAATAGTTGAATAAAAGAAGCAATTCTAGAACCCTCCATACTATGGACGGTTTTAGAGGGATTCATAGGGTTTCTGGAAGCCTCCTGGTTGCATATAAGGAAGGGTTTGAACTGGGATTAAATCTATTACTTAATCAATTCAAATCTGGCTTTCTCTACAAGTTACCTAAACTATAAATAGGACCCATTGGCTCAATATTTTATACACAACCTTCCTAAGAGGCTTATGGATGAAAATTATTTCTCCTCACTCTCTCTCTCTCTCTCTCTCTCTCCCTCTCTCTCTCTCTCTCTCCTCTACATTCTAGGTTTTCTAGGGTTTAAGGTGTGATCCATTAGAGGAATCATATTTTGGGTGCTAGCTTTCCTAAATCTACTACAAGGGATTAAAGGGAATTCTTTTCTAAAATAATTTAAATGTATGTGTAACACCCCGAGATTCAGGTATATTCCTTTCATCCTTGTTCTTTATTGTTTGGGCATGTTTAGTCCTTGAGTGGAGGGTTTGTAGCAAGTGAGTACGCTGGGCGTACCAGAGGGGTACGCTGCACGTACTCACGCGCTTAATTTGGACGCGGAGTTGCCAAGGTACGTTGGGCGTACCTAGAGTTACGTCAGGCGTACTCGGCCCAGGTGCAAAAAACCCTAATCCTCCTTGTGCACTATTTAAAGGGTGTTATGGCTCATTACTTAGCCTCCATATCAGTGAGTGAAACCCTAAAAGAGAGCCCCATCGTTCTTAGTGTGTGAGAGTGTTGATTTGAGCTTGTTGGTGCTTTAGTGGCTTAGTGAAGAAGAAGGAAGGGAGTTCTTGGAGGCTAAAGCTTGAGGTGCCATTTTGGATCTGAGATCTTCAGAGGAAAGGGCTACACTTGGAGGTATAAAGTTCAAAACATTCCTCTTCTTTTGGTTGTTGTTGTATGTGTCCTTTTTAGAGCTAAAAACCCCAAAGGTGGAGACTTTATGAGTGTAAAGTGCTCCATGGTCCGAGATCTGTCCCTCTTCAGTGTTAGTAGTGATTTAGAGCCATAAAGTTCCCATCTTGGATGTTACTCTGGGGTCATGCATGTGTTTTAATCCTTCTAGAGTTGAAGGTTGGATCATTTTGGGAGTTAGTGACTTATTCAGCCATGCAAAGGCTTAAAGTCATCAACTTTATGGATTAAGGGGCTTAGATGGGGTCAGATCTAAAATATGGACGTCTGTATTAAATGTTTAAGACCTAAAGAAAAAAAGGGCTGAAGCAGGGGAGTACGCCGGGCGTAATCCCTAGTACGCGCCGCGTACTGGGTGGCGCTCCCCGATTCTCAGATGCAGCCGGGTACGCTCAGCGTACACATCAGGTACGCGCAGCATAACCCGAAGAGTTGACTTTTGGCTGACTTTTAGGGTATGGTCTATTATGGGGCCTTTGAATTATGAGAGGGGTAAAATGGTCTTTTACCCTTCTGAAAGTGCCATAAGAGAACATAGTCTAGCCTTTGAGAGTTATATTAAATAGAATGTTATTTTCATATGATTAGGCGGAGGCTAGGCAAGCGTTTACCGAGTCAGAGATTTACCGAGATACCCGAGGTGAGTCTTCTCACTATACTTTACCTAGTGTGGTAATAGAGTTAAGAGACAGAGTATTATAGAGTTACATGCAAGTGTGATTGCATGTTAATATGTGATGTGATTTATTTTGATATGTGATATGCATGATTCAGAGTTACAGAGTTGGGACTTTCAGGTCCCTAGAGTTAGGGCCAGAGGGCCCACAGAGAGTTAGGGCTAGAGGGCCCCACTGAGACACATTGACTAGAGGGTTAACAGAGTTACAGCCTCGAGTGGCTATTATGTGATTAGTGTGGTATTTTGGGGAACTCACTAAGCTTATGCTTACAATGTTCAGTGTTATGTGTTTCAGGTACTAGTGATGACCGCGGGAAGGCGCCGGCTTGATTCATACATACACATGGGATTGGATGTATTTTGATCTTGGGAGACACTTTGTGAAATAAAAACATTATGTTATGACATTTTATGAATGAATGATTTTGTTAAAATGTGTTTTTCAAATGCGAAAAATTGTTTTAAATTTTACGGTGTTACAAGTTAGTATCAGAGCCTAGGTTTGAGGGATTCAGGTGCACCTTCAGGCGTATCTGAACTCAAACCAAGGATTTAAGAAAAATTTTATAATAAAACAAGTTTTCAAAAGAAGAACTTGCGAGACAAATAGAGCAGAGTCGTATGTACGAACGGCCAGCGCCCGAATGGTGATTTCCCAAAATACCATTATTATAAGTGTTATGAGATATGATGTGATATGTTATATGATGAGCTATGATATGCATGCTAGAGTAGACTAGGTATTCTTATTAGGACTAGAGTGGCCTGATATGTGATGCCTGAGTCTAGGAGTCTTGTTGCTATGAATATTTCATAGTGGTTAGGTAGCAGTGAGGAGATTGTGAGAGACAGTCCAAGTAAGAATCCTTGGAGTACCAAGGAACAAGTAGGATGGAGTACTCGAGTTTGAGAATACTCAAGTGAGTCCCTAATATTATTCTTATGTTGTATTTCAGAGAGAGAGAGATCATGGTTGGGACTCACCACACATCAGGGACTAGTGATACGAGGAATGAGGAGATCCGTAGGATCATCCAGGAGGAGGTGGCTGCGGCCATCAGGGCAGAGATACCAAAGATGTTCGGCTCTATCAAGACCACGTTGATAGAGACATTTGATGAGAAGTACGCTGCTCTTTCTGAGGGTGCTGTTGCTGCAGCCACTGCAGCTATAGCTGCGACGAGGCCACAGGGTAGTGATGCGTTGCTGTTCCGAGAGTTCAGCAACACAAAACCACCGGAGTTTGACGGGACCCAGGACCCAATTGCGGCGATGAGATGGATTTCAGACATAGAGGGGTGTTTCTTTACTTGCTCATCTCCTGAGCATTTGAGAGTCTGGTTCGTGCTGAACCAGCTTCGCTTGGGAGCGAAGGATTGGTGGAAATTTGTGACGGCTCATTACACGCCTGCTGAGCTTGCAGAAGTGACCTGGGAGAGGTTCACTGCTATGTTCCGAGATGAGTACGTTCCCCAGGTGGAGAGGGAGCGTTTGGCCCAGGAGTTTCAGACCCTCAAGCAGGGTACTGAGTCTGTTACGGTGATCACGAGGATGTTTCATGAGTGGACGATGTTCTGCCCAGAGCACGTGTCCTCCGAGCAGGCACGTATGAGTCGATATTTGAGCATTCTGAGGAGGGACATATGTGATTTTGTGGCGAACTCGACGTACCGGACATTTGCCAAGCTTCAGGCAAATGCCCGGAAGAGGGAGATAGAGCTGGAGACTCAGGCTAGGGAGGAGGCTGAGTCTCAGGGGAGGGATCAGCGACCGGTGCAGTCCCAGCCAGTAGCCAAGCGGGCCATGCTCGCCGATTCGAGATCAGGGAGCCAGAGGGGCCGCACTTGTTGCAAGTGCGGCAAGAGCCACGACGAGGTGTGCAGAGCTGGGTCTTGCTACAAATGTGGCAAGGAGGGGCATATGGCCAAGGACTGCCCCAAGGGGTTTGCAGTATGTTTTCACTACAACCAGACCGGACACCGGAAGGCAAAGTGTCCGCAGTTGCGGGGATCAGCACAGGGAGCACCTCATGGATCTGACCCTGCCGCCATCAGAGCTACCGAGAGTCGTCCAATGAAGGCCGAGGCACCGAGGTCACGAGGGAGAGCCTTTCAGTTGACCGCGGAGGAGGTCCACGCAACACCCGATGTCGTGGCTGGTATGTATTCTTTCATGTATTTATTTGGATGTTGAGATATTGTGCTTATATTATGTTATGCGTAGGTACTTTTCTTGTGAATTATGTACATGCCTTGGTGTTATTTGACTCGGGTGCGAGTCGGTCTTTTGTATCTTTGGCTTTTAGTCAGCATATCAGTGTTAGTCGTGAGGCGTTGAGTCGGCCTCTGAGAGTTTCCATAGCTGCCGAGAGGATGATATATGCCACAGAGGTGATCCGAGGGTGCGTATTCGAGATTTTCGGTGTTGAGTTCCCGATTGATTTGGTTCCTATTGCGATGGATGATGTCTATGTCATTGTGGGCATGGACTAGTTGAGCAGATTCAGTGCGGTTATCGACTGCGAGCGACAGCTGGTGACCATACGAGACCCTAGTGGGGGAGTTCTTACGGTGTACGGCGAGGGTACACGTTCTGGGTCAGCATTTTGTTCGGCCGCTAGAGTGAGGCAGTGTCTATAGCAGGGCTGTAAGGGCTTTGTGGCGTATGTGATGGATACGCGGGTTAATTCAGAGAGACCGAGGTCAGTTGAGGAGGTTACGATAGTGCGTGAGTTCCCGGACGTATTTCCAGAGGAGTTGCCGGGTGTGCCTCCCGTGAGGCAAGTGGAGTTCAGTATCGATTTGGTTCCGGGGGCCGTGCCTATTGCCAAAGTGCCCTATCGCCTTGCACCTCCAGAGATGCAAGAGTTATCCTCGCAGCTTCAGGAGCTGTTGGGAAAGGGATTTATTTGGCCGAGCAACTCGCCGTGGGGAGCGCCTATCCTTCCTGTCAAGAAGAAGGATGGTTCACACCAGATGTGCATTGATTACCGGGAGTTGAACAAGCTGACGGTCAAGAACTGTTACCCGTTGCTGAGGATCGATGATTTGTTCGATCAGTTGCAGGGAGCATCTTGGTTCTCCAAGATCGATTTGAGGTCGTGGTATCACCAAGTAAGGGTGCGAGATGAGGACATTCAGAAGACAACATTCAGGACTCGTTATGGGCATTATGAGTTTGTGGTGATGCCTTTCGGACTCACCAATGCCCCGGCAGTGTTCATGAATCTCATGAACAGAGTGTGCATGCCGATGTTGGATCGGTCGGTGATCGTGTTCATCGACGATATTTTGGTGTATTCGAGATCCAGAGAGCAGCATGAGGAGCATTTGAGGGAGATCCTCGGAGTACTGAGATCGGAGAGGCTTTACGCCAAATTCTCCAAGTGTGATTTTTGGTTGCGAGAGGTCCGGTTCCTAGGGCACCTCGTTAACCAGAAGGGGATATTGGTCGACCCGGCCAAAGTGGAGGCAGTGATGAGTTGGGAGGTGCCGAGGTCACCGTCCGAGATCAGGAGTTTCTTGGGGTTGGCAGGCTATTATCGGAGATTTATCAGGGATTTCTCCAAGATCGTCGTGCCACTCACCAGGTTAACCCGGAAGGGTGTCGCTTTTTCACGGGGACCAGAGCAGCAGACCTCCTTTGAGACGCTTCGCCAGAGGCTATGTGAAGCCCCAGTGTTAGCCCTCCCAGAGGGGATGGAGGACTTTGTGGTGTATTGTGATGCGTCGATCTTGGGGTTGGGAGCGGTGCTGACGCAGAGAGGGCATGTGATAACATACGCATCGAGGCAACTGAAGCCGCATGAGACGAGGTATCCCACCCACGATCTAGAGTTGGGGGCAGTGGTGTTCGCCCACAAGATTTGGCGTCACTATCTGTACAGGGTTCGGTGTACGATATACACGGACCATAAGAGCCTGAAGTATTTGATGGATCAGCCCAACCTAAACATGCGATAGAGGAGTTGGTTGGACGTGGTCAAGGATTATGATTGTGAGATCCTGTACCACCCGGGCAAGGCTAATGTTGTAGCCGATGCACTGAGCCGCAGGGCGGAGAGCACCCCGTTACAAGAAGTATATTTGAGATTGACCGTGATAGCTCCGGTGTTGGACACCTTTCGTAGGGCACAGGCTGAGGCTGTGCAGCCTGCGATGCAGAAGAAAGAGCGAGTTGTTGGGTTAGTATCGGAGTTCGTTACCGATGGCCGGGGGCTTATGACATTTCAGGGCCGTATCTGGGTACCGTTTATGGGAGGGACGCATACCATTTTGATGGAAGAGGCTCATCGGTCGAAGTTCTCGATCCATCCTGGGGCCACTAAGATGTGTTTAGACCTGAAGAGGGAGTATTGGTGGCCCTGTATGAAGAGGGATGTCTCGTGGTTTGTTGAGAGGTGCTTAACCTGCCGTAGGGTTAAGGCCGAGCACCAAAGACCGCATGGTAAGTTGTAGCCATTGGAGGTTCCCGAATGGAAGTCGGAACAGATTATCATGGATTTTATCACCAAATTGCCAAGGACTGCTAGGGGAGTCGATGCAATTTGGGTGATTGTGGACAGGTTGACAAAGCGCGCCCACTTCCTTGCTATCAGTGAGAGCTCATCCGCAGAGAAGTTGGCAGAGATGTATGTGAGGGAAGTGGTATCATGGCATGGAGTCCCGATCTCGATTGTCTCAGACCGAGATGTGCGTTTCACTTCCAGATTCTGGAAGAAATTTCACGAGGAATTGGGTACTAGGCTGCATTTTAGAACCGCATATCACCCCCACACTAACGGTCAGAGTAAGCGGACGATTCAGACGCTCGAGGACATGCTCTGGGCATGTGTGTTGGATTTCAGGGGGAGTTGGAACACGTATTTGCCCTTGGCAGAGTTTTCTTACAACAACAACCATCATTCGAGCATTGGTATGCCACCCTTTGAGCTATTGTATGGGAGGAGGTGTCGGACTCCCATTTGCTGGGGAGAGGTCGGACAACGTGTTATGGGTAGTACAGAGATTGTGCTGCAGACGACTGAGCAGATACAGCAGGTCAGGCAGAGGTTATTGACCGCTCAGAGTCGTCAGAAGAGTTATACGGACAGGCGCCGGTCCGAGCTCGAGTTCCAGGTCGGCGACTTTGTACTCCTGAAGGTCTCTCCTTGGAAAGGAGTGATCCGATTCAGGAAGAGGGCCAAGTTAGGGCCCCGTTATATCGGTCCTTTTCGGGTGATTGCAAGGGTAGGTAAGGTAGCCTACCGGTTGGAGCTACCTGCAGAGTTAGGTCAGATCCATGACACTTTCCACGTGTCGCAATTGCGAAAGTGTATAACCGATGAGTCGGCAGTGGTACCATTGGAGGATATTCAGGTGGATGCGAGCCTGAATTATGCTAAGAGACCGGTGGCAATCAGAGATCAGAAGATCAAGGTTTTGAGGAACAAGGAGGTGCCTTTGGTTTTGGTTCAGTGGCAACATCGAAAGGGGTCTGATATGACCTTGGAGTCAGAGTCGGAGACGCGAGGGCAGCATCCAGAGTTGTTCGAGGAATGAGACTTCGAGGGTGAAGTCTAGTTCTAGTGGGGGAGAATTGTAACACCCCGAGATTCAGGTATATTCCTTTCATCCTTGTTCTTTATTTTTTGGGCATGTTTAGTCCTTGAGTGGAGGGTTTGTAGCAAGGGAGTACGCTGGGCGTACCAGAGGGGTACGCTGCGCGTACTCACACGCTTAATTTGGACGCGGAGTCGCCAACGTATGATGGGCGTACCTAGAGTTACGTCGGGCGTACCCGACCCAGGTGCAAATAACCCTAATCCTCCTTGTGCACTATTTAAAGGGTGTTATGGCTGATTCCTTAGCCTCCATATCAGTGAGTGAAAACCTAAGAGAGCCCCATCGTTCTTAGTGTGTGAGAGTGTTGATTTGAGCTTCTTGGTGCTTTAGTGGCTTAGTGAAGAAGAAGGAAGGGAGTTCTTGGAGGCTAAAGCTTGAGGTGCCATTTTGGATCTAAGATCTTCAGAGGAAAGGGCTACACTTGGAGGTATAAAGTTCAAAACTTTCCTCTTCTTTTGGTTGTTGTTGTATGTGTCCTTTTTAGGGCTAAAAACCCCCAAAGGTGGAGACTTTATGAGTGTAAAGTGCTCCATGGTCCGAGATCTGTCCCTTTTCAGTGTTACTAGTGATTTAGAGCCATAAAGTTCCCATCTTGGATGTTACTTTGGGGTCATGCATGTGTTTTAAGCCTTCTAGAGTTGAAGGTTGGATCATTTTGGGAGTTAGTGACTTATTCAGCCATGCAAAGGCTTAAAGTCATCAACTTTATGGATTAAGGGCTTAGATGGGATCAGATCTAAAATATGGACGTATGTCTTAAATGTTTAAGACCTCAAGAAAAAAGGGCTGAAGCAGGGGAGTACGTCGGGCGTAAACCCTAGCACGCGCCGCATACTGGGTGGCGCTCCCCGATTCTGAGATGCAGTCAGGTACGCTCAGCATACACATCTGGTACGCGCAGCGTAACCCGGAGAGTTGACTTTTGGCTGACTTTTAGGGTATGGTCTATTGTGGGGCCTTTGAATTATGAGAGGGGTAAAATGGTCTTTTACCCTTCTGAGAGTGCCATAAGAGAACATAGTCTAGCCTTTGAGAGTTATATTAAATAGAGTGTTATTTTCATATGATTAGGCAGAGGCTAGGCAAGCGTTTACCGAGTCAGAGATTTACCGAGATACCCGAGGTGAGTCTTCTCACTATACATTACCTAGTATTGTAATAGAGTTAAGAGACAGAGTATTATAGAGTTATATGCCAGTGTGATTGCATGTTATTATGTGATGTGATTTATTGTGATATGTGATATGCATGATCCAGAGTTACAGAGTTGGGACTTTCGGGTCCCTAGAGTTAGGGCCAGAGGGCCCACAGAGAGTTGGGGCTGGAGGGCCCCACTGAGACACATTGACTAGAGGGTTAACAGAGTTACAGCCTCGAGTGGCTATTATGTGATTAGTGTGGTATTTTGGGGAACTCACTAAGCTTATGCTTACAGTGTTCAGTGTTACGTGTTTCAGGTACCAGTGATGATCGCGGGAAGGTGCCGACTTGATTCGTACAAACACATGGGATTGGATGTATTTTGATCTTGGGAGACACTTTGTGAAATAAAAACATGATGTTATGACATTTTATGAATGAATGATTTTGTTAAAATGTGTTTCTCAAATGCGAAAAATTGTTTTAAATTTTACGGTGTTACATTATGTAACCATAACTTGGTATTTTTATTACATTAGGGTTCATCTTATGTAACACCCCATTTTTATCATAACAGAATTGTCTATAAATAAGTGCGCCAAAACATATATATATATATATATATATATATATATATATATATATATATATATATATATATATATATATATATATATATATCAACCAACCATCATGTAACACAGTATTTCATATCGTTTTCATTTCAGGGTGCTGATTAAGGATTGGGTATTAGCAGTCTCATACTCCTTGAAGAAGTTATTTTTGGATTCATTTGGAGGTGGATGATGTATATTGGATGACCCGAGTATTCGATTTGCGATTTGGAGTTAAAGGGGTATTTCAGTAATTTGTCAGCTTGGGCTTCTATGGAAAGGGATGTTTGATCGGGATATGGTAAGGCGGGTACAAGTCGATAAAATCATAGAACTATTTGTTACCTTTTCGCAGATATTTGGATCGTTGGAATCAGATGTGTATTGAAGAAGTTATGGTCATTGGAATGTGAAGGGTTAGAAGGGAAGTCTGAGTAGGCGAGGTGTACCTGTCAAGTACACGGGGCATACAGGTACGAGGAGTGATATGCAAGGCATAGTTCAAGGTATGCATAGCATAAATCGAAGGTTGTATCAGGGTGTGGAAGCTCATACGCTGGGCATGCGAGGGTTAGAGGAAAACCCTAATATTTGGTATTGGACCCTATATAAACACATTTAGTCCTTAGGGCTGGCCTCTTAACCAGCCTCCAAGTCCTCAAAATCCTGGAAATCGATCTTTAACCTTCATGATGGTATTTTGAGCTCATGGTGTCCAGTTTTGGTGTGTTTGATTCATTTCCAACAGGATGGAGTTTGGTGCAAGGATAGGGATCAAGGAAGAGCTTATAGATCTGGATTATGGGCTTCATTTACAGCTTGTTTGAGGTAAAAAGCTATGAACTTGATCATGGATGCCTTAGATCTAGCATGTACGAGGTTTTAGTTCATTTACTCCCAAGAATGATATCTAGTGGTTTGGTACCACTCCAAGAGCTATGAGTTGCCAATCTTGGTGTTTCTGCTGTTCTTGATGCATAACATTTCCTCCTTTATGGTTTGGAATCTCCCATGTATGAGTTGGTGTCCTTTTAGTGAAAGTTTGATTCTTTAAGCTGATGTTGGGTTCTTTTGAGGCATGCAAAGTCATCAAGTCAATGACTTTATGGGTCTAGACGTTCTTTAAGAGGTAGATCTAAGGTTTGGACTCCTAATCTTGAGCATTAAGTGCTTATTGGCAAAAGTCGCTTAATAGAGGAGTACGTTGGGCGTACAAGTCTGTACGCACAGCTTACAATCCATTAAGCGTGTACACGCAGCGTACAGTTGAGTACACCCTGTGTACTTAGTCAGAATGGATTTTGCATCTTTTGGCCTCGGTTTGGGCCGCTTCATGGACCTAGTTGCTTTGGGCCTTAGTGTGCCATCTGAAAGCATACTATTTGGACTAAGGAAATTATTAGGCTTTAGGGTAAGGCTTATTATAGGGTTTTGGGCCCAATTTGGAAAATTAGGCCACAAGTAGGCCTTCGGTGGGCTTGGAAGATTAGTTAGTGTTGGGCCTTTTGTATTGTGGATGTGGGTCTTAGTCATGGATCAAATTAGGCCAGTGGTAAAATGGTCATTTTACCATAAGTACAGAGTATTGGATATTTATTGGGTGTTCCTTTGATATCGACAGTTCGGGAACCGTCAGCCAACAGCCACAAATCATATATGTGTTCCGACAATGCACGTTGAGTCTCCTCACTAGGTTTAGCGGGTCAAAGGCACCAATACCGAACCATGGTTTTATGTTAGGATGCTAGATGTTTGTTCGACTCTTGCACATGTTGTATGATGATATGCTTACCTGGCAAGGCCCGATGCCAGGCGAGTCCTGAGGAGGATATCGTATGTTAATTATCAATATGTGTCTTATTGTTACCAAGTGAGGCCCGATGCCAGGTAGGGCCCAATGACTGTATGGTATGCTATAGTTTTTGTGATTATTGCATGTGCTAGTAAGGATATATGTTTATATGATTCTATAGTTATATGGTTTTATGTGCACCGGGCGGGGCTCGATATCGGGCGAGGCCCGATGAGTGGAACATATGCTAGTGTTTATGATAATTTTATGTATCATCATGATTATGTAATATATTGTGTGTGTATAATGGGTGAGGCCTAGGGAAATGCACGGCCTGAGAATAACAGATCTGTAATTCGAGTGGCGCTCGATGCCGAGCGAGGCTCTATATTGGGTGGGCTAAGGCCGAGTGGGACTTGAGACCGAGCGAGGCCCAATGGAGGGTGGGGGTCCAGTATATGTGGTATGTGGTATTTTGGGGAACTCACTAAGTTTTGTGCTTATGGTTTTCCGTTTGTATTTCTGGTACTTTGGTTTTCGAAAAAGGAAGGGCTCGGGTTGACTGCATGTCACACACACTTTATGTTCCGTATTTGACTTTGTTCTGGGTTTTTTACTCTGATTGTAATGTATCGGTTTTGAAAAAAGTAATTGATGATAATTATTCTATAAGTAAAACGAAAATTTATTTTTATATTTTTAGGATGTTACACATCATACAAATACTAACCATATGAAGCAAGAATTAGGCAGCCCTTCGACTGAGAGATCCAATACTACAATAGTTGGACTCAAAAAAGAGCTGTATAATAAGCCATTTTAGGAACTCTGGGACTATCTAATCATAGGTCATGTAACCCTAACATACTCGCATACTAGTTAATTAATAAGAACATAGGTTTCAAATATCACAAAGCATTCAACGATCAAACAATCAATCTAACAGTGGATACCTAAGTTATAAGGCATATCAATATTAGGCAATTCTAACATGTAATTCGTGAAAGATCCTTAGCCTATCCATTAGCAAAAATTTCTCAGGAATTGTGTCGAGAATTCCAGGTCATTACCCATGGCCAATACCAACCGATCAAATCTCATATACCCGCACCTGAAAGAGTAAACACCACTAATATTCCTAGATTATCATTATGGATCCCTCTTACGGTAAGTGCATACACTGGTACATCCTATCATCTTTCCTAGGTTAATAGGAAATCCCACCCGACCATGCTATCATCTACGTAAGAAACTTCTACAAATTTTAACTAATATCTTACGAATACAATCACATGCAACAAAATTAAATAATCCTTTGATTGAAAGATGTTGCACTAGAACGGTTTGACTCAAACAAGAGCTGCATAGTAGAGCCAAATTAAACATTCTAAAACTATTTAATCTTTGTGGCATGCAACCTAACGTGTTTGCTTAATAGTTAGTTAACATCAATATACGTTTCAGATAGCACATATCAAGCAACATTCGAGAAGAAAAATGAACATCAATAAGCCATCACAAAATTAGGCAAATCTATCCTGCAATTCCTAAAGGGATCCTCGTCCTATCAACTAGCATTCATCTCTAACAACTCAAATAACAGCAAGTCAAATACAACATATGAAACAAGTATGGATATTCTAGGAAATCCCTTTTGTCGAGCTCCGACTAATTGTAACATCGCATCTTCTCTTTCCCACTTTTAAGAATTAATCTTTTGACTCTTTCCTTCTTTTAAGAATTAATCTTTTTAAAAGAATTTTGAAAATCCTTAGATCCTATGTTTGAGTTTGGGATCACATGAGTTTTCATCCAAATTCCTAAAACCAGGGCTCTGATACCAACTTGTAACATACCCCTCTTACATGTATCACAATATTGTCCACTTTGGACTCCTGACACAAAAACTTCCCAGGGGTCAGCCATATTGGAACTTTTCTTGCCCGCACACACTTAACTGTACATTTCTTAGGGGATTTGCTTTCCTCATGACTTTAAAACGTGTAGTGACAGGGAAGGTATCTACATACCTTATAAAGAAAGCTTTGTTCTCCTTCCCAGCCGATGTAGGATCAAGTGCAACCAACCTTCAACCACCTTTACTGATGGAATTCTAGGTTATAAACAAAAAAATACATATGGCGGAAAAACACTTAAACACTTAAGTTCACATGCAACCTAGAAAGGATATATGTTTCTTTATTGATAACAACTAACTATGTCTATCAAGAAAACCCTAGGAGAGAGACTATGAAATTTAAATTCATACAAAATTAGGGTTACATACCTTTTAATTATTATGGTAAATAATCAAAATAGAATACTTCTTCTAGATCTTAGAAAGCTAGCATCAAAGGAATGGATGCCTCAAATGGCTTGTACCCAAAACCCTAGTAGTAAGAACACTTGAGGAGAAAGGAGGCTTGAGCACAAATTTGGATCTATGAAAGCAATTAAGGTGTACGAAAATAGGTACCCATGGTGTCCTATTTATACTTGCTTAAGGAAACTCCTATGGAAACCAATGAGTCCTTGAATGATTAATTATAATTAATCCTAGAATTAAATCCAAATTAATTCTAATTAATCAATTAATCATTGTTATTTCCAATAAATATGTTAATCATATAATATATTAATAAATCATATATTTCAATTTCCAATTAGTTTATTATTCGTATAATAAACTAACAAAGCATCCTCTATCTCTAATTGTCATTCTAATCAACTACTAGTTTTGAGGGTAACATAAAATGGACTTTGCTTCTAATTCAAGAATATAGCAATTTAGTTATTGTCTTAAACGTCTTAATCTAACAGTCTCCAACTTGGATAAGTCTGTAACTACAATAACAAGTATAGACCTTGAAATAAGCAGCAAAGAGTTGTTCCAAAGCCACTACCGAACTCTGATTTAAATAAGCTGTTGGCCCTAAGACATGTGATCAACTATTACTTTGTTCTTCAAGATAACGTATGGACACGAGACATGGATTAGAATCAATCTCATTATCCAAAATTTTGTTTCCCGATTTCTCAATTTGTAAAGACCTCATTGGACTTCAAATTGAAAACATCAATTAGACCTAGTTGGGCCCAAAACTATATAGTCAACATCAAATCATTGAGGGGCCCAATGATATCGCTTTTCCTGTTAGGGAAAAAGCAAAGAATTGCATTGACTACATATGATGGGTTTGAGCCATAAGAACTTTCCTATGGGCACATGCAAACCCTAATGATTGGATCTAGGTTTCTCTAATTGAACATGCATTGAATCCAAGACTTACAATACTAGATCTAATGTAAACTGTTGAATTTAATCATATGAAATTGGATCTAGAACAATACCGTGGACTACTTTCTTGATACTTCTTCTTCTTGGAGCTTAGAGTCACAATTGTCACTCCTCTAATGACTTACAAGCACCAACTACAAAGAGGTTGATATTGAGAGAGAGGGAGGAGGGTAAGAAATAGGCCCTAGGGTTCCTTGCCTTGCATGAGTGCCGATTTCCCTCACCCTAGGGGTCTATTTATACTATGAGTTACTAGGGTTTCACCTTAAACCCTAATTAAATAACTTAGGCTCTAAGCAATCCAAGATCCTCCTAGATACTAGGCTTGGACGATTTTAAGGTTCCCAAACCCTAAATTTCGTCCACCCTCATATCCATAAGGATACATAGCCCAAAAAACAACTATCACACATTTGACAGTTTATGCCCCTTTATTCAATTAACCTCTTTAAGTCACCAAATTAATTCTTAATTAATATATGACTTATATTAATCAAATAACAATATTATTCCTTTAATATATTATTCTCATAATATATTAACAATAATATCTCTTCTCTCTTAACAAACCATCCTGTCAAGTTGCTATGGTGAAGGCAACCCAAAAGGACCATGCATAACCAGGTCAAGTACTTACCAAATATAGTTATAGCCTTAGACACTAATCCAACGACATAGTCATACAGTTCACACATTAAATCACACATGGAATTACCCTTTATAACATCCAGTTACGAGATGCGTTTAAGTAAACCAATGCACAACAGATTTGTAAACTATGAACTATATATCTCTGTTTAAGAAGAGAAGATATTATTGTCTTAGAATTACTCGTGACATGATCCATGAAGTAAACTCTAAGCGTAGGTTTATCCAATACTTAAAATCCTTATTTTTAAAGTACTCATGAATATTGTTGCAATTCAAATTGCAATGTCTTAACCTCAATCGACAATCTACAATCAATTCATGACAATCTTAATTCAGTACTTACTTCTAAAAGTATGAACGACTGAGGAATTTTGAATAATATTTAAATTACTCAGGTGAGTAAAACATGCAAAGTGAAACCCAATAATAAATTAATTAACTATGACATCATACACGTTGATCATAAATAAATATCTATTATTTAATCACCATAACAATTATGAATTTCCTAATTGTATATTGTTTTAAATAATTAACTAACCACTTGAATTAAACAATATCTGTCATTCCATGTTATAAACATGCATACTATGCCTCTCGACGGTCCTTCCTTTATGAATAGATCGATTTGACATTAGTCCAATGATGCTCAGTTCATGATTCTAAATTCTTATCGTTGTCTTAGATGTAGTGGAATTTCATCTTTACATGCATTGTCTTTCTGTGATGTCAGGGTTCTAAAGTCACAAAGACTTAGCCTTCAATGTTACAGAATGTTCCACTGAAACTTGTTACCAAAAACAATTTTGTGGTTATGAAGTCTCAAATTCAAGGTATACTCATTGAAAACCTTTCTTAAATTAAAGTTTCCAACTCACGTGTAGATTTTATAGCCAACTCTTATTATGGAGACATTTCCATATACCTATCCCCCATTATGGAATCATTTCCGTATTCCCATATGAATATCAATTCTGACCAAGAATCGTCTCGATCCAAAACGTCTCACTATGGTTCTTCTAGAACAATACCATACTTCTGATTGTCCACAACAAACCAATCTTCAGTAAACCTCAGAATGATCTTGACAGTCTGTTAGTCACTTAAAATTCTAGTCCTTTTTCTCTCAATGCTCAGAGCATTTGAAAAATTAGAATAAAAAAAATATTATAACACATGTAATGAATCCTATATCCGAAGCATCTGGGACTCGATTCAATATTAGAAGGGTCCAATATATGTTCAATTTCTTGCTATAGTAATTCCATATATAGAATTTCCAGTGTTGAAGCATTTCAACATGCTATTCATATATGCTTTTGACTGAGTTCTATTAAATTATTCAATCTAAACCTTTAGATTCAAAATGAAGTATGAGTGCCCTCTCCCTTATGCTCACCATAGTGTAACAATTCCCAAATTTTGCAACTTGCAAATTAGAAACATCCTTCCATATCGATAGTATTGTTAACATGCAATACCAGGCAGAACAATTATGCTCCCATTAGCTTTGACATGTACTCAGAAATAAACTAGACTTCTAGAAATCAATACCTTTTGACTTTCTCATGGAAGTAAAAATTCCTATTTCTCTATTCTTTGACAAGCCTCTAATTAGGCTTCTTAAGCTTATGCACTTTATTTGGATAGTATATGTGTTGAACGTTTTTCAAAACTTGATAAATATATCTCCTGAAAGTCTAAACAATTCATTTTCATGCCTCATAATTCAAAATATGAAGAGGGATGTCATAATCATATTGTAAATTTGAGAATGTATTTTATACAACCAATATCCATATTAATCTTCATTAGACCTTTTAAAATCTACTAGTGAAAATGTTTCCTCATAACCATTTTCATGAATTTAAGTGAAACCTTTTGTCACCTAGATTCAAAATTGCATATGTTCTCATGCATGTAGAACTTTACATCTCAACCAATAGTCATAAGACAAGGTTTAGGACAAAATAAAATGACATTTAGTTCTTCTTCATGGACTGAATTTCGCTCAATCTAAATTTCTTGCTTCCATGTTGTTACCAGCTCACTTATATTGTTACCAGCTCACTTATATTGTTACCAGTGCTTCCATGTTGTTACCAGCTCACTTATATTGATCAGCGTACTTTCACTAACCAACATGCTTATCCTTTTGTAGTTAAATGAAAAACATAGAACTCATAGGTGTTTCCAACTCAACTGGAAGAACACAAACATTATAATGTGTCAATAAACACAACAGGTTATCAACCTCAAGTCGCATGCTAGTGATAACTAAAAGGATCATTGTCGGTTCACTCTTGAAACTCTCAAGATTAATACGACTCCCAATGAATTCTTGACACATGAGTTTTTCTCTTAAGAAACATTCCTTGACGAGCTAAAACAAATATTCAAAAGTTTGTGCAGATTTCCGACAAGAAAATACTTCATAGAACAAGTCCCAACTTATCTTTTATTACTCTATCAACGAAAACATCACAATTCCAATTCCAAATGTTCTAGAGTAAGAAGACATTATTACTCCACATATTACGATGTTGTGTTATCCTTCTTAGTTTTTGAAATGAGTTTGAAGATATGATTCATAGTTACTAGGGCATGGATCTAAAACTTTGATTGGGAACCAAGTATGACTCATCTTATGATCGAACCATTTACAATGATGTTCGATTCCTCTTCTTAGTCATACAATTCCACTAAGATGTGCTTGGAGTATTAATTGTGATACAATTTCACAATTACTAAGATGATCATAAAACATGATACTAAAAGATTCTCCTTTCTTTTCAGATTGGAGAATCTTTTATCTTTCTGTCTGGAAGATTCTTCTATTCGTTCTGCTACTCTTTGAACTTTTCAAAATTATTAGAATTCTACTTATTCTTACAAAAAAACATATTTACCGAACCATCAGTAAATTATGACGAATAGTGTGATCATCCCTTGTGGTGGATCTGAAGATTGCATATCAACATATACTAGATACATTAGTCCTTCGCTTGCATCACATAAACACATGAACAATGGATTAGTCATAATTTTTTCAATGAAATTGATTCGCATGCATCATGCAATTCGAATTAAATGGCTCCAGGTTTCTATCCAATTGAAATTTGGTGATCAAATTCCATTTCACTTGGTCAAAAATTGACAATGCGACAAGCACGTTATAGAAGATTCAATATCCACTATTAACATTACTATTATTAGAAATATAATCAAAACATTTTCATAAATTCCATTGCAACTTGCAAGGAAATAAGGCAACTTCATAAACAAAAACTTCATTTGATTGCTAAAAGAAAAATTGGAACTTATCCTTACAATGCATGAAATGAAAAACTATATTTCTAGACATTTTTGAATAGTAATAGCAATCTATTAATTTATACTAACTCTCTAGTAGTAGCTCCAAATTCTGACCATCGAACCATGTGAGCAAAGTCTAATTCCCACGATCAGATTTAGCTCACTTCACTTAAGCTTCCTTCTTCCTTTTACATCCTACAATACAATCAAAATGTGATCATCACATTATGTATCAAGAGTCTAAGAATAGGAACTTATAAAGCAATGGAATTAGATAATGGATGTACCTAAAGTAGATTCATACAAATTAACTTTACCATCTCTGAGATCCTTCAAGTACTTTGGGCAGCTTCGCAAGTAGTGTCCATTCAATTGGCAGTAGAAACAAATGGACTCTTTAGGTTTAACACATGGAATGATCCCAAAACAAGCCTTTCTCTTAACCATTAGATCAAACGGTTTGACCTTAGACGACCCTTTTCTATTAGGAAGATAAATCTTTTCTGGATCACCAATGTCACCATTGTTAATATATCATTTCATTTATTTAAAAGTATAATGCTCTACTAAGAATTGAGAATTTTATGTTTATTTGTTGAATATAGCAACCTCCTATATAGTAGGTTGTATGCAAGAAATAACAATGTACTTTCATTCATTTGAATATACAATGCTCTACTAAGAAAGGAAATGAAAGAAAGTATCATTTCTTAAAAATGAAAAGTTATATGCAATTTTTTTCTTAGGTCGACGGTGGCAAAGTTCAATACACAGATGATGATATTGACGAAATTCATGAGAATGGCCTTATTTTGTTGTAGGCTTCATTTATCGGTTATATTTTGTTTCGACAAACAATATTTTTGTTAACAGTGAAAATTTAGTTAGCATCGTCTTTTTAGGGTACTATGAAATGTTAACTAGCATCGTCTTTTGACATGTAGAGTACAATGTTTTTGATAACTTGTTTGACATGACCTTATCATATGAAATTGATTTTATTGGTGTATATTTAATTGTTTCCGTATTTCTGTATTATGTGTAAATGCGCGTTGTAAATACATATCGTAAATGTGTATCGTAAATACGTGTCGTAAATGTGTATCATAATTGGCTGCTTAAGTTTATGACATGCAAAATACATGCCGTCTTTCATTTATGACTGGATTTTAATGATACACATTGTGTGTCATCTATACCCCTTTGTGACAAACATTATGTGTCATAAATGCGTGACACAAATGCGCATCGTAATGTTACGACACACAAATGTGTGTCGTCTTCCATTTATGATATGCGCTTTAATGACATACATTCGTGTGTCATCTGTACCTTTTATGACACAGAATGCGTGTCATTAAAGAAAAAATTTTCTAGTAGTCGTGGCTTACTTAAAAAAATATCCAAATGCGTCACGAATAATGCTAGAAAAAAATATCCAAATGCTTCACGAATAATGCTAGCTTTAAGGGGTGTTTTGTTTTTTATTGCCGAATGAAAAAGATGAGAAAACATTATAGTGTGGCCCTGTTATTGCATTTATGAATTAACATATCAAGTTGGAAGATGAATGTACTTCAAATATTATTATGTTAATCTAAACAACGTACGGG
Source organism: Lactuca sativa (assembly GCF_002870075.4). NCBI lineage: Eukaryota > Viridiplantae > Streptophyta > Magnoliopsida > Asterales > Asteraceae > Lactuca > Lactuca sativa. The sequence continues at coordinate 181,758,968 of NC_056629.2, forward strand.
AGTGTTTCGGTTCTAGCTAAAATGCCGAGAACAAAAACAAAAAAACAAGAAAGACACGTGGCGATGATCAGCATGCAATTTCGAAATAAGAAAATCAAAAGAATGCAACATAGTACTGGAATTAATGACAAACAAGTAGGACTAATTAAAAAAAGAACAAAAGACAATCAAAGATGTGTGTTCGGAATAAAGAACATAATACACAACTTGAGATTAAATATTGAAAAGATTCTCATTATTATAAAAAATAGAACTAGCAACTCTTTATTGTCTCTATAATCAATTAGAGAAGAAAAATTAGAACACACCCATGCGTTCACGTTTTTGAAAAAAAAAAAAAAAAAAAAAAAAAAAAAAAAAAGTTGCAGTTTTTTTTTTATCTTGATTTTGTATTTTGTAATTTGTACTTTGTGTTGTTTGGCATAGATAGTGTTTGAAGACAATACATGTAAGAAGCTTGGAAGTTTTCCGACCAGCCATGTGTTATCTTTTTGCCCCGACTATCATTGTGTTATTTTTTATGGTCCCAAGTATACCTGATAGATTAGAAGCCTTGTATATTGTTCGATTAAATGTTATATTCCATATTCCATATAATATACATAACTCACCACATAGTTATAATACTCGTTAGTGTATCTTAATAAAAAAGAAGTGCAAACCCAACGGATAAGTCTAGAATTACCAATTTGAAGTTGTTCCCCTCACTTTCTAGTTCTCCCACTCTTATTAAACTTTTAATATGCTTCTTTTACTTTTTTCAATCTTTATAATAATAATAATAATAATAATAATAATAATAATAATAATAATAATAACTAGAAAGGTTACCCCGCTACGCAGGGGCCAAAACCTTTCAATGTTGTTTCCGAATTGATAAATATAACAAACGTAGAAAGTGCAAGGATAAAAAGTCTGGACTTTGCCCCGGACCGTTTTTTTTATGTTTTTCTAAATAAAATGTAAAAGTTTTTGCTGCAAGGATCAGAAATGTCAAAACGGCTAAAAAAATTAAAGGGGTATGAATTAACAATTTTTTAGAATAGGGATCAAAGTTGTCAAACCGTTAAAGTTTTTTGTCCAAAATTTAAATATTAAAAGGTTCGTAAAAAATGTAAAAATATTGATTGCAAAGACCAAAAATGTCAAAATAGATAAAGAATGATGAGCAAAGTGCAGGGACCAATTCTGCCAAAAAATGATAACTTTACTATTCCTAAAATTCATATATATATATATATATATATATATATATATATATATATATATATATATATATATATATATATATATATATATATATATATATATATATATATATATATATATATATATATATATATATATATATATATAAAGGTAAAAGTTCATTTGAAACGGACATAATTTTGTGAGACCGTAAGACGAAATTTTTTTTATTAAAATATTCTAATATTCTATTGTTCGTAAAAATAGAATGTGCAATATATTCTAACATTACATGTTTTAGAATATTTCAATGTAAAATATGTTAAAATTATTGTTTTAGAGTATTAGAATATTATACCTATTTAAAAATTTAAGAATAATAAAATATTAGAATATTTTATTAGAAAAAAATGGTCTTGCGGTATCACAAAATTAAGCCGTCTCATATCAACGTAACCAATAATAATAATAATAATAATAATAATAATAATAATAATAATAATAATAATAATACATTATATTAGTCTGTTAAAAATACAGCTTTTAAATTATTAACATAATAGATGTTTTTTTTTCTTCAAAAATTTTCATAAAATTAAAGTTAAATAATAACCGGTTACTAGTTTAGGTTTTTTTATTCATTTTACTATGTTTTTGTTTTTTTTTAAATTTCATAATTTTTTGTATTCTCGTATTAACTAAAATTTTATATTAATTATTCTTTTTTTTTTTTCTATTCATTATGAAGTTGATTTTAATGTGGTTGTTAGCAATCTAACTCAAAATTTAATGAATTTGAGCATCATCAAAGAAATTAAGAAGGCTACAAATTTCAACCGACTTTAAGTTGTCATTTTGTGAGTTATTTTTAGTACTTTAAGTTGTCATTTTGTGAGTTATTTTTAGTACAAAAAGTAGAATACATAACATTATTTATCATAAATTTCATTTTGCATATTTTTTTCTATTTGAAGGTCATCATTAAGAAGTCAATATTGGAGGAAGAAATGACAATTATAGCATGAATGAATTCATGAATTTGTTTTTAGATATGTTTGAACTATTTCACTTTATATGAATGTTTCCATTTTTCAATTTTAGTTGAATGTTAATGACTTTATGACTATATGTATAAAACCTCTTTTTTGATGTTAATGAATTTAATCACTTTATGACTTTATGTTGAAAAAACCTCATTTTTTTAAAATGTGTTGCTTATTTATTAACCGGGTTATACGGGTTGGGTTCGACACACTGATGTGTGAACATGCGAACCCATATACTTAAATACGTTATGGGGGTTCGATTGGATTAATGTTTCCAACCCGCAAACATATGACCCGTCAACCCATAGATTATATGTGTTGGTTTGAGTTTATATATTTTAACCCGCCAAATCGAATCAAACCCAATTTCCAGGCCTAATTGACTATGATCTTAATCATACTCAGGTAACTGACTATGATCAAACCTTTTCGCAAGTAGCTATGATCAGATCAACAATGATTTTATTTACCATAACCAAGGTTCTAAATGGCGTGAGGCGTGGCGTGGCGGCAAGGTCAAGCCTCAAGCTTAACGAGCCATGGCGTTTTTCAAGGCGTGATGTAAGGTGGCAATTTTGTATTAATTTAAAATTATATTACTACATAAATATAAATTTATATTAAATATAACTACTTTTTATAAGTGTTAGATCAATAACTAGTAACAAAAATTTAACGAAAGCCAAAATACATGTATCTCCGATTAGAAAAGACATAACAAATAGCAAAAAACTATGTCTCAAACGAAAAAACACGCGCCATAACATGTCATGGTGCGTCATATCACGTCTTGTCACGCGTCACGCCTAACAGCAACGTTGTGAGGCTTTTCGTAACGGCGGAGCCACGCCTCACGCCATGGCGCGCCTTTTAGAACATTGACCATAACTATATATTGTTAATATGAGATATATCAAATAGATTTAAAAAAAAAAAAAAAAAAAAAAAAAAAAAAAAAAAAAAAAACTGCTTCTCTTAATTGACACTTACTTGAAGATGTCTATATATCTTATCCTGAGGTTTTCTTAATCCTTGTTATCCTAACATAATGTGTAAAACTTAAGACCCATTCATGGATATAAAGCAAGCATCTCAAGGTTGGAATTGTAATTTTAATATGAAAACACAAGTTATGTTTTTATATCAAAATGAAGATAACATTTGTGTTTACTAAGAACTAGCGGGAGCCATTGTGATATTCCTAATCTTGTATGAACAATACATACGTAATCATGAGAAACTGCATTCTAACAATGCAAGGCCCTTTTATATTGACTCGGAAAGTATTTCTAAGATGAAAGACTTATGAAGGACAAGATACATTCTTGGAATGTAAAATATATAGAGATAGATAAAGATGAATGTTAAAATTTTTATATATTTATACTTCAGTTGACAATATCTTGAAAGAGATCAAGATACAATATTCCTTTAGAGGACTCTTGACATTGACACATGGACCATTTTGAGCATGCCTCAAAAAACCTAGCACATAGGTTTGAGCTAGATAAATTGATTTAAACTCATTTTGACAAATTGATCATTTATGCCATACTATGCAGAAGACTAGGTATATAATTATGCTATAAACATATCATAAGATAAGAATTAAATACATGGGTAAGTCATTGGATGAATATGAAGACATTCTAAGAGTACTTAAGAAGAACTAAGAGAATGTTCATAAGATAATCAATTTATAAGAAGATCTTTATGTAAAGAGTTACGTATAATGCTAACTTCAAAGCATGTATACATAATTATGAATTATAATTGAATTATGAATTCATTATCGAATGAAGAGTAAGTTTTTGTTGGAATGAGGTCCAAGCAAAACATAATAGCACAATCTACTACCAAATCATAATACACTACTACTTCAGAAGCTATAATAAAATATGATTGGATTGATAAGTTTATTGAAAAAGTATGTTCATTCCTACCATTCAATGATTACATATAAATCTTTTTCTAATTTTGAGAGTACACTTAATTAAACTAAAGTTAAATATGGAGATGATAATATTCGCATAATTCACGAAAATTAAATTTAGTCAGACCCATTTAGAAATTCTTTCCTTAAGACAAGTATGAATGGTCTTCAACTATAAGAATTTGTTATTCAAGAAATAGGATTTTATTTAGATTTAGTATTTGGATATTGGAACATTGTGACAACAACTATTATATTGTTTTGATATATTGGGATATACTAATTAACTTCATACTTATTGTGTTCTATATTAACATGTTTAATCTGTAAATAATATTATTATTCAAAAAGTTCATAGTCAGTTATATGTGTACGAGAAATTATGAAGTAAGACTAATATGAATTGGATTGGTTGACTTTCACCAGATGAAAGTAGGCAAAGGTTGTAACCAAAATTCATAAGTACTTATCATAGAACTTGTAATGGACCGACTCGCAACAAGATCACCTCAAAGATCGCTTTCATGAGTCATACTCGATAAAATTTACTATCTTTGTATCTTTAATACTTGAGATCCATAGTAGGACTTAAGTGTATGGAATGCTATGCTTTGATATGGTCAAATGTTGATCCTTAATTGGGTAGTTACAAAGGTTATTTTCAGGTGTAGTGTGAACTATTCAAGAGGCTTGTGTAGTCAAGATGAGATTTGTTCATCTTATGTGTTCAAAGCTAGATATGTAACGTGTGTTACCTAAAGTTGAACACTAAATGAGATTTATTACGATCGAAGTCTCACGTTCAACAGGATGTTTATAACACAGGGATAACTGATAAACTCAGCTTATACATCAACTGAAGCTTTGAGCTTTTGAGAGTTGGATATTGATAAATATAATTCTTCTTCATGTATTATTGGGGGCAATGAAATATTTCTAGACGCTCACCACTTTCTATATCAACCTATGATGAGACTTTTTGAAGTGGGAAAGTGAAAGGTCTTTTTACCCAAGACTCATCAGAGAATGATATTGCTAATGACATATGATCCTATAGGGTCACACCATATTGCATGTTAGTACCAATTAATAATTTATTAGTATAATTTGATTATTATTAAATATAATAAACACTCCTGTTTAATTGGAAAAACATTATTTAATAAAAATAATATTTTACTAATATTTTGGGAATTATTATATCTAAGAAATAATAAAAATAGAGAACAAAAACTAGTTATATTCATAAGGTATTAACAAAAACTTGATTGTAGTTCAAAAATTGATACGTATAATTTGTTGTAATCAATAAAGAATTTTGTGGAAAAAAGGGCATGGTTGGTACATAGTGAGTTGCAACTTGACATTTATAACACTGTGTGAGGTAAGAAATTGAGAGTTTGGGTTATTTTAAGGTGGATATTTGGGTAATTTGTTGAACAATAACATTATAGCAAGCTATTATTACTTATAACATCCATTTTTCTAATTTAATTTAGATGTCGGTTATCACTTCTACAGTTTCACGCAAGTTTAATTCAGACAACCATAGATCATCTTCCGAAAATCAGCATAACTATGGTTATTAGTTTTGTGTTCATCTTTTGTTTGTTCTTTTATTTATATATATATATATATATATATATATATATATATATATATATATATATATATTTGATTTGTACTCGATGCTATAATAATAATTTTTTAATTTATGACTTATTTAATTTATTTTGAATTGTCTTTGTTTTCTTCTGAACATGAAAATGCTAGTATTGATTCTAAAGTATGAGATAACATGATTTATTCTTCCTAGCATAAGGTTTGGGGAAGAAATTCATCTACAATTAAAGTTTTAAGCTTTTTTTACCTTATTTGTTACTTTATGCTCAACATATAATTTGTTCCATATTTAGACGTATTGGAAATTTAATTAGATATTTTATTCAAAAAGTTCAAAAATATTGATGAAAAACAATTAATTTTTTTTTATTATTATTTTCTATTTGCTTCAACTTAATTAGCTATTTTATTCTATATTATAGGTAAAAGAAAATTACTTAGATATAAATGGTCTTAATTATATAATCTCATGAGCTAAATTGTGGCACAAAATATTTTTAGTATTGTGGAAAATAAAAAAAAAATGTCACTAAAATATTAAAATGTATAACTAAAATAGCATGGGTTCTTGATTTAAATAGGCATTCAAAGACACAAAATATATGTCAGAAAAAACTTATCTTCTATTGTGCTAAATAAAAAAGTATGACTAAAAGCCTAAAAAGTTGCAGCGGCTAAAGTAAAATGTGTTAGTGAAGGGTTTTAGTGGGAGCGTTTTTAGTGATACCTGTTATATGTGTCGCTTATTCGCTGAGAGACATTTAGTGTCATTTTGATATATTTTTTTTTTGTTTTCATGATTAGTAGAATAGCATTAGATAGGAACTTGGCTGATTCATTCAACAACCCATTATAATAGACTAAACATTATTCTCATCTTAGGTATATATGTATTAGATTTGTTAATGACTTGGCTTGATTTATTTATTTTTAATTATTTTGACGTTGTATGCGATTATATGAGGTCATGGTTGTTAAGTTTAAATCTTAATATGCATTTAAAATAAAAATACGTTGAGATATTAATATATGTTGGGAGTAATTATTTTCATTAATACATTACTATATTCTATATGAATATTTATTTACTTCCATGATTATTGGCCTATTCAAGATTTCTATAGTCGCTTTTTCATCTTGGGAAGGAAGTAGTAAACTAAGACTAATATGAGGAGTTAGTTGACTACCTATAAAAAATAATATAATATTAAGATGCTACTACACTCACATGTACCTGAAAGAAATAACTATTAGAATGACTTAAGAAAGAAATTACTTCATGGATTATGTTGCAAGTAATGGTAACATCTTTTGTCCTTGGAGTGAAGATGCATAAGATTTTTGGGTAATGGTATGTTATGTTTTTGCATTCTCCAAAATTATCCGTAAACGGGAGGGTTATCGGGAATGTTAAGCTCTATAATGACGAGTGGATGAGGTTTATGTAGTCAATGATTATTTGTTCGTTTTTCCTAATGGTAAGAGTGTGTCATTGGCAGCCTCATAGATAGAGATTACTTTGTGGATTATGTAACTCGTGCTCAAATTAGATTTATATTAGATTGTTAATAGAGTTCTTTTTTATGGTTACTATAGATCAATATCAAGGAATAGAATATTAAATGTTTTAAGATTAACTTCATTCGATGTCTTCCGTTAATATAGATATCAAGAATAAATGAATAATTGATCACTTACATATGAGATTGTGTCATGCCTTTAGGTTTTGAATGCAGCACTTGTCATAGATGGCATACCTTTTGCTAACTTATGGACAATGCTTTATTGTTAAATACAAACGTTTTCGATGTCACTATATAGGTTTTGTTCCATATATAAGTGGTAGTAAATTGGGAATATGTCCATTAACACAACAAGTTATTAACACTACTAATAATGTGCGTGCCTAGTGGGCTACAATAAAAGATAAATATACAATATTATCAAAGGTTTTTTTACCACACTAGCAAATAATCAATGGCAGTGGAAGCATATTATAATTATAGCCATGTATTAACACTAAAACCTACAAGGATCTTATGTTAATACAATAATTGCAACTACAAAAAAGATGAAAATTACTTGCCTCTTTGTTAGCCAAAGATCTTCTTGCTTGTAATCTTGTTCTTGCCACTTTGAATGGATGACAAGGGTCCAAACTATAATCCATCTAATGTAATTGCACCCAAGACACAAATCGAAACACCATAAACACTGAGTAGCTACCATCATGAATCCTAAATGGATTAGTACACAACGTGTGGAATTAGTTATGTGGCGCATTGTAACATCCATAAAATTCGAGCCAATTTGAAACTTTTTAAATCACTTAAAACCATTCAGTTTTTACATTTTGCTTTCAAAATAGTTTAAATATCATTATTCCCGGAAATCAAAATCATCAATCGAGGAAGTGTACGGTCATGTCTTCGCCTTCCAGCGGTCATCCGTTGTACCTGAAACTGATGGGTTTTGGTCATAAGAACATCCTATGTGCTCATACAAACCTTAATGCTTGGATCTAGGTTTCTCTATTGTACATGCAATTTATCCAAGACTATAAACCCTAGATCTAGCATATGATAATCAATATAACATATAATTAGGGTTTAGATCATACCTTGATTGTTATGCAGCAATAACAATCTCAAATCCTCCTTGTAATGACTTTAGAAAGCTTAGAGTCACAAATGTCACTCCTCTAATGGTTCACAAACACAAAGAGCAAGAGGATGAAGAGGAGAAGAGGAGGCTGCCTAAAAACGTGTGGAAACCCTAGAAGGAAGCTTGTCCACGTTTTTGGGGCATAAGGGCTCTATATATAGTTAGACTATTAGGGTTATCTAACAAGGAAACCCTAATTTGGATGCTTAAGCCCTAAGCAACCCATGGACTCCTTTCCTTAAAGGCCTTGGACGATTTCTAATGGGTTTCCCCATAGAGTTCGTCCACTCCTTAATATAAGGCAATCCATAACCCAAATTGCAATTATCTTATAATTACAATTCCAGTCCCTTAAGTTTAATTAATCTCTTTTAGTCACAAAACTAATTACCAATTAATTATTGACTAATATTAATTAAACAATATGATTTCTCCTTTAATATATTATTCCCATAATATATTAATAAATCATATTTAATCCTTTCTCTCCATAATTCATCCTATCAAGTTGCTTTGGTGAAGGCAACCCAAAAGGACCATGCACCATCGGGTCAAGTACATACCAAAATAGTTATGGACTTAGACACTAATCCAACAGTCTCCTACTTTGATAAGTCTAATAACTATTATGCGTATGACTTCAGATCCTGATCTGCAATCGTAGCTTTCCAAAGCCGCTGTCAACTCTGATCCTATCAGATACGCGTGTCGTTTAGATAAGGGATCATATATTCCTCCATTCTAGATATCATATGAGACATGATTTCTAATCATTCTCTCTGTACTATTTCTCGACTTCCAATTTATGATGACTGGCTAATTGAACAAATCAAATTAGCCCTAGCCCGGCCGAGCATTTACGTTTGTCGTCACTAAATCATCGAGGGGCCCAAAGATATCGCTTTTATCCTACTTTAAATAAAAGGAACGGATACACTTTGATTCAATGCTCACTTGCACTTATTCACCGAATCACACACAAAAATATGTTTTATAACACCAAGTTAATGGTGCGTTTACATATTATCAATGTGTAACCGATTTGCAAGATACAACTCACACATCTCGGTTTCAAGAATATAAGATGTTATCATCTCACCAATCACTCGTGATACAATTCATGGAGTGATCCAAGTGAGCGTGGGTTTAATCCAATGCTCAAATCATATTCATAAGCACTCATGAACATTGCAGCAAACATTTGCTTATGTCTAATACTCTTTAGGCAATCCACACACCAATTCACGACAGTCTTTATTCATACCTACTTCCAACATATGAACGACTGTGGCCCGTTCGAATAATTTGACTGTTCTCAACCAATTAATTTTTCAGGAAGTCAAAACATGCAAGGTGAAACACAAGAATAATACTAATCCCATATGGCCTCAAACCTTTGAGCATAAATAAAACATCTTTTATTTATCACCATATCGATTTCTCATTATTTGTTGTTTCAAGTAATCAACTTCTTGCTTGAATTATTACAACACTTGTCCCATGCTCTTAGCATGCACACAATGTTTACCTATGGTTCTTACTTTGTGAAATAGATCAAATGAACACATTTCCAATCATACTCATTTCACAACTCCCATCCTTTTCACAAGTGAAAGAATATCAAATTCTTGTCACTTATGGAATATGCTAGATTCTAACATTTTATGCAATGATCCTTTTGTAATGTCACTGCACTAAAGTCACAATGACTATTGCCAATGAAATTACAAAGTCCTTTATCGGAGATTGTTATAAGACAATTCCTTAGATATGATGTCTCTCACTCAAAGTACATTCCTTTGAACATCCTATTGCATAAAAGTTTCTAATCTAGACATAGATTTTTAATATTCAATTCCCAATATGGAAAACTTTCCATACTTACCATATGACAACTCATTCTCAATAGAATCTTATCTATTCATAATAATGTCGATATGGTCCATCCAATACTATACTTCCAACTACTCACAAGCGACCAATCCTAGGCGAACTTTGGATTGTCCTTTGATAGTTGTTTAATTATCTAAGTCAAAACCGATTCTTGTCCTTTTTGCCTCTAAATGCGCTAGACATTTCGAAAATTTTAGAATGGTCAAATATTATAGCATTTGCAATCGATCCTATATCCGAAGCGTATGGGACACGATGCATAACGTCTTACATAAAGATTTGATACTTTATCAGTCTTCTGCCATAATATTTTATATGCTATGTTCTCAAAATTCGAACTATGAAGAGGAATGTCGTAATCATAATCGAAATTTGTGAACACACTATGTTACCTTGACTAAATTATTAACATTCCACAACCTAAGCCTTTAGATTTGAAATGAAGCATAATATTCTCTCCCTTAATTATAGCAAAACAACTTTTCTTGCAACTTTGCAAAGTATAACTATTGTTTTCTATAATTAATATTGCTAACTTGCAATACTTGCCCTAATAATCATATAATCATAACATTTATGCTCCCACTATCATGATGATTATTATAAACATAACACTTATGCTCCCACTAGCTTTGACATGTATTCAGAAACCAGCTTAACTTCCAGAAAAACAATACTTATTGAATTTCTTAAGTTCATGTTTCTAATACCTAATGCTTTGATAATCCTTTATCTAAGCTTATACACCTTTCCCTTATATAGCTTATATATGTGTTTAAACAATTCAGACTAATTGCCAAATCTCACAATTCGAATCATGGAAAGGGATACCGTAACCATAATCGAATTCGAGAATACAATTTCACAATCACTATCTTCTTAAAATCTCTCTTAGTGAAAGCATTTCCTTACAGTCATTTTCATGAAGGAGGGAATCTTATGACACTTAGATTTTAATGGTGTATGTGTTCCTATCCATGTGAATTTGTCAAAACCAAAGTTTACGACAAATTCAAACTAATATGGACCGAACTTTCTTAATCTTGACTTCTTGCCTTATGGTAACACAACTGCCCACCATGTCTTCCAAGTAGTTAAGCAGCTCACCTTTTCTTATCAATGTACTTTTCATTGATCAAGGCCCTTGCCTTTTATGCATTCAAATGAGAACTCATAGGGCTCACATGCATAATTAACTCAATTGGAACGGCACAAAAACAATATAGTGTCAAAACGATAGATTGTAAACCTCAACTCGTGTGCTAGTGATGATCGATAAGGTTTATTTTGATTTGTTCTTGAAACCTTTCAAGACCATTAAGACTCCCACTGACTCCTTGACATATAAGATTCTTTTGCCAATAAACATTTCTTGACAAACAAATATTCAAGAGTTAGTGTAGTTTTTATCAAAACACTTCATAAATTGGGTCCTAGTTGGTCTTTGTCTTATCCAAGACATCACAACTTTCCACATTTGATGAATGTTATAAACCTTCTTAATACTTATCACTCAATTTCACAATCTTAACTCTAAGACTTGTTTTAGAACAACGTATGATTGACTTCTTGATTTAACCATTTCTTCAATTCTTGATTCCTCTTCTTAGACATACAATTGTACTAAGACTCACTTAGAGGATCAATTGAGATATGGTTCATAATCATTAAGACTTATCATAAGGCATAAAAGGTACTCTCCCTTCCTCTTAGAATGGAGAAACTTTTTATCTTTCTGCCTACTTGATTCTTCTTATTCGTTCTGCTATTGATTTAAACTTTTTCAATCAATTCAGAATTATACTTAATTTTATAAGTACAATCATATTTACTAAACCTTTAGTAAATCATGACGAATATCTTTGTTACTCTTATGGTGGACTTGATCAATATGCAACTTTGTGTACTCGATCTCCTAGTCCTTCACTTGACACTTTGTCAATGAATTAGTCTAATTTCCAAATATGAAATTTCTCATTCATCGTGCAACCAAGTTGCATGATTCCAAGTTTCTATCCAATTGAAACTTGGGCGATGAGAAACTCTCCCTATTTGGTAAATTCTCGACATTTCCACAAACAACATAATTAAGAATCAAATCCATTATCGCTAATAATAGAAACATTCAAACATCAATTTTTCATACACGCCATTGCAAGGATAAATAAATAATATAAAATCAAAATATATTTTATTGCGGAAAAAAATTGTCCTTACAACGCAATTCATTGAAAAACTATGCTAATACATATTTCCTAGCAATCTAATTCTAACTCTAAGTAGTAGCTCAAGAATCTAATCTTCAAGTAATGCAATCGAAATTCATTTCTTCACGGTTAGATTCTGCTCACTTCTTCCCTTAAGCTTCCTTTCTTTTCTTCGATCCTACACAACATCAATTGTAATCTTATCACATTATGTATTAAGAATCTAGAATAGAAGCTTAAAAGAGTTAGTCAATGGATTTTACCTAAAGCAGAGCCATACGTTTTGACTCTCCCATCTCTTAGATCTCTTAGGTAAATAGGGCAGCTTCGTCTCTAATGCCCCTTCTCTTGGCAATAAAAGCGAATTGACTCTTTTGGAACAGGACATGGAACTACTTCAGACATTGCCTTTCTCTTATGATCAAACTTTTCGATCATAGCATGTCTTTCGTTGCCATTGTCTATATAGAGGTCTTGAAGGCAGATTCACCAATCAACTTTGCTTTTCTATTGCGCCAAACCATTGCTGATTCAACAGCAATAAGCATATAGGTGACATCTATAAGGGTCACGTTGCAGTTCATCATATAATACTCTCTTATGAACTCACTATATGAGTTAGGGAGTGACTGAAGAACCCAATCAACAGCCATCTCCTCACAGACGACGGATCCCAACATTCTTAACATATCAATGTGTGACTTCATCCCTAGGATGTGTGCACACACCGACTTTCCTTCTTTATGTTTACTTGCCAAAAGGGCTTGAGTGAGCTTGAACCTTTCAAGCCTTCAAACTTGTGGGTTAGGGAGAATAATTGGAGGAGGAGGAGGAAGTGAAGTATGATCTCTTGTTCCTCGATCGAATTGTGGAATATCATCTTCATGTGGAATGTTTGTTCCACGGGATTTGGGAAGACCATAATTGTCGTACTTTGACATCTACAAAACGGGAGAAAACGAATTCAAGTTAGTTGATTGATTGAGTCCTTAGTAAATCACCCAAATAAGATACTAAGGCTAGGACCAAACACAATGTGCTACAACCTAGAAAAGGATGTCATAATCTAGTTGTAGAATATTTGAAGGTAAGTGAATGACAATTCACTAATTTCCACCATGAAAAACGAAAAAGAAATTTAAGTTTTAAATCTATGAAAACTCCTAGATCCTTTGAGATTCATTGAACATTTCGATGGCATGTTTAAATCTCGATATGCCCCTCTAGTTTGTGACTGGGATGCCGAGGATCACAAAGCGGGTGTGAATAACCATGTAATATTACATAGTGCCCCCACATGTTACAATAACCTATTCGATGTGCCGGTAAACCACACACGCTCCACCGAACTATGACAAACATTGAGTCACCCTTTTCTACCTTTGCTTGGAACCATTTAGTTTGTCGGTAAACCACACACGCTCCACTAACGTCTTTGCAAGGGCACAAAGTGTAATTTCATGGAATTGCATCAACTCACTTTTGGCTAAGTAACTAAGATTGGGAATTTGTAAAACATTTAGTTACTTTTGTACTTCATTATACTTATAATGGAAGGTTTTTGTCCTATCCCACCCGTTCGGCTAACAACCCTCCACTAGTCAAGAGTGCGGTGGGTAAGAGTGGATACCCATTCAATCGCCATTTTATAGGCAATTTCCTTAAACACCCCTTATAGACCAGCTTCGTGACTGAGGCCTACTAACGGTAAGACTGACTTTCACTCATACATACATATATATATATATATATATATATATATATATATATATATATATATATATATATATATATATATATATATATATATATATATATATATATATAATGTTAGACTTTTAATGTTATATATAGTATAGGGTGTATTTTACACTTTTTAAAATACTAGGAGGTCAAATTTAACAATTATACTTTTAATTCAATTAAATTGTAAACCCAAACTTTTATGGCTTTATTAAACCTCTTTTAATTATACACCTTAATTAATTAATAAAACCATGAGGGTGTGATTTGAACTTTTCAAAACAATACTAGGGTTTTAGAATTTAACATTCCTAAATTAAAGCCTTAATCAACTTTTAAATTCCAAAACTTGAGGGCAAGTTTTGAAACCTTTTCAAAACATTAGGGATCAAATAACAAATAATCTAAATTAACATTTAATCACATAATTATCCATATTTGATTTATGTAATAATTTCTTACAAAAAAATTTACCAATTTAATCAAAATAATTAATCAATTATCACATAAGGAAATAAATATTTTATTAATTGATAAATATCTTCAATTAGATCAAGAATATACTAATATATATCATAAAATCGGATTTATATTGATCTAATATGATAAAGGCAAGTATCTCAAAGATAAATAACAAGAAATGCCGATATTTGCTCTTTCTGACGCTTGGACTCGCCGAGTACCCCAATGGACTCGCCGAGTCGAGCCTACTCGCCGAGTTCATCAGGCAGTTTCACAAAAATCGAATTTTTCAACTTGAACAAACATACAAGGCATCAATACAATAGAAACCAATCAAGGATCTGATACCACTGATGGGTTTTGGTCATTAGAACATCCTATGTGCTCATACAAACCCTAATGCTTGGATCTAGGTTTCTCTATTGTACATGCAATTTATCCAAGACTATAAACCCTAGATCTAGCATATGATAATCAATATAACATATAATTAGGGTTTAGATCATACCTTGATTGTTATGCAGCAATAACAATCTCAAATCCTCCTTGTAATGACTTTAGAAAGCTTAGAGTCGCAAATGTCACTCCTCTAATGGTTCACAAACACTAAGAGCAAGAGGATGAAGAGGAGAAGAGAAGGAGGCTGCCCAAAAACGTGTGGAAACCCTAGAAGGAAGCTTTTTCACGTTTTTGGGGCATAAGGGCTCTATATATACTGAGGCTATTAGGGTTATCTAACAAGGAAACCCTAATTTGGATGCTTAAGCCCTAAGCAACCCATGGACTCCTTTCCTTAAAGGCCTTGGACAATTTCTAATGGGTTTTCCCATAGAATTCGTCCACTCCTTAATATAAGGCAATCCATAGCCCAAATTGCAATTATCTTATAATTAAAATTCCAGTCCCTTAAGTTTAATTAATCTCTTTTAGTCACAAAACTAATTACCAATTAATTCTTGACTAATATTAATTAAACAATATGATTTCTCCTTTAATATATTATTCCCATAATATATTAATAAATCATATTTAATCCTTTCTCTCCATAATTCATCCTATCAAGTTGCTTTGGTGAAGGCAACCCAAAATGACCATGCACCATCGGGTCAAGTACATACCAAAATAGTTATGGACTTAGACACTAATCCAACAGAAACAATAAACTAAAAATGTAAGCCCGAAAGCTTAGTGAGTCACCCCCAAAATACCCATACACACAATAATACACATAAAATATCAAACAACATACTATGGGTCCAATCATCCATCGGGATGTAATACCCCAGGCCCTCAACCATTGGGTTGGAATGCCAACATACCGATACACTTGAAATAACACATATACAACTAACAAGATGTACTAGGTCCACAACTTTACAGACTGGATTACCCCTAGGCCCACAATGTGAGTCTGGATTTCCTTCCGGGCCCACATCTCACATCTGGATTGCCATCGAGCCTACAATACCAGTCTCCCTCAACTCGTATTTGGAATGCTCCTGGGTTTATTGGTTACCGAACGAAGAAGTTTCACCTCAACCCATCCCACATAATATGTCGACCTATAACACAACTAATGCGCATACAAATATTCACATAATAACACAGGTAGTCCTACGTATCTACCTAACTGGCATAGCAACTAGCATGAAACACTAACTCATACTCAACATACTACCAACTACTAGGATATCATATCCAATGGGATGGCATTGGTGCCTTAGACCCCTTAGAATGGTGAGGATAACTCACCTCGCAACTGACGCACTGAAGTGATAAGCTCAACTCTCGGATCACCGTCATAAACTCCACCACCTATATCCACTATAGAACCATATCCATAAATTTCTGTGACAACTCGAAATTTTCATTCGATCAAACCCTAAAAGTCAATCACTTCGATTTATAGGTCAATTTCATTATTACTTATTTTTAACAAATTTAAAGTTCGTTTGATTATTTTAATATTATTCTTTAAACGAACGGGTGAAAGAAAGTGCTGTCTCGGGTTTTGAAATTTAAAAACCGCAAACACCTCGTGTCTTAGAAGTTCACGGCCAAACTTTTATGTTTGGGCCAAAAAATCTTCCCAAATTACCACACTTTTCACTTTCACCCAAAAGAGAAAACTCCAAACTCTCTCAAGTATCATCCAAGTTTTCGCCCGATTTCCCGAAAACGTAAGTGTTTCTCGACTTGATTAGTTTATATAACATAACATCTAGTGATTTTACATCCTTTAATCCATCCATTTATGTGTTTTGACTAGTTTTCCAAAACACCAAGAACACCAAGAACACACACTAGTGTTCTTGGACTTTAAGTTCTTTTCAAGCTTCCACAATGTAAGTACTTCTATCCTAGAGTAATTTAAACCTTGCTATACATGTTTATACCAAGGAAAAGTCCCACGAACACCAATAACAAGGTGTTCACGGTTTTGGGAGGCTCCCAAAACCGTAAACCCCAAATTTAGTGCCTTAGGGTGCTTTAGGGTGTCTAGATGCTTCATTATGCCTTAGGGACTTGTATAGATCCATCCTTCATGTGTATATCACCTAAAAGAACAAGAAAACAACCATTTATATGTGTTTATGGTTTGGGGATCTCCCAAAACTGTAAACACCCCAAAAGGTGTTTAAATGTCCCATAAAAGTCCCATGATTATTCCTTATGTCTAAATCTAACCTAGACTATTGCCATGATTGAGCTAAGGACTTGAAAACCCCCAAATACCACACTTATGGGTTTAAGGTAGTAAACTCATGATTTTACGGTAGTAAACTCGTGGAGAAATGGTCCTAAGACCGTAAACTCCATTTAGGAGTGTTTTGATGCCACACAACACTTCCTAAGGCTTAAACATGAAGTAGGAATGTTTGGAATAGCTTAGAAGACTTCAAAACAACAAATGGTCAAAAGGTTAGGAGTTTACGACCGTAAACTCAAGGGGTGTTGTTCTTTAGGGAGTAAACTCATTTTAGGAGTGTTCCTTGAACCCCAAACACACTAGCTTTTCCCTACAACACTTAGATGCACTCCTTAACACTTATAACACTTATACAAAGTGTTTGTTATGCCCTAGAGTGTCTTGACTTGTTTATTAGTTATTTAAAGACTAATTGTTTATATACATATGTCCTTATATGTTATTAGGATCTTTGTGCATGTCTAAGTCTTCACTTGACACCAAGCACTTATCCGACACTTCCTTCCGATCCACTTGCTACAGGTGAGTTCATACCCCTTAATCAATGTTTTAATTGTTTTTAAATGCTTTATGGGGGGATACAAGTAGAATCATGCTACTTATTATATCAATCACATGTGATTAATAAGCAGCATTTAAATGATTTACTATTCATTAGCCGTTTTACCAAACAGTTTCCTTCAAATGATTTTAATAAACACTTTATATGTTTAAAACTCCTTATTAAACTGAATATTTTACTTTGTATTTTTCATTTCAAACTCATTTACAATTGTGTTTCAAACAAATGTTTCTTTTTACTTAAACTGTTTTATCAAACCCATGCTTTCAAACCGTTTTATAGATTGACATCAAGTCGATCTTTTCTTAGATAATACTTATGTTGAAAGGTTTTACAATACTTATTTTATGCTTTTATATTATCAATTGCATGCCTATATATGTATAGTTATATAAGAAATGTTTAAAAGACTTAGGAAGGCTATCCACCCTATTTCCTTTTCACGCTTGAGATGTGGTCTGGTGGGATATTGGGTACCCGTCTGAAGGTCGTTTAAATATTAGTTATATATCATGTGTACATATATAGTCATAAAGGTTCTTCCAGTCCATTCAGTACCCTTGGGTAGCAAGGGTATACTTCCTTGTTCATATGTACCAATTACATTATTAGTAAGCTACCATATGGGTAGTTTAGGAAGATACTAGAACTATTACTAGAACGCGATATCATACAACGAGTCAGTTCATTCATGAGTCAATACTTGCTAGATAGATAGAGAACACATTATAGCTAGTGCACACAGTACATTACTATAATATTACATAGATATACATTACATTACTATGAGTACATATACAACTATACTAGACGAAGAACATATACAACTATACTAAAAAGAGAACATTTACGACTATACTAGGAAGAAAACATATACAACGATACTAGAATGAGTAGCAATACATTAAATATACATGAATACGTTAACATAATTATGATCCACTATATCGGAGCATGCCTTCAATGTCGTGGCCCGAGTTGTAGCCCGAGTCTCTTGGAGGAAGAGCATGAGTTTGCGTATAGATCTATACTCGATTAACTATCCTACATCTTGCTGCTAGCTACAGTCGGACCTGCAGGTCTACGGGTGCCAAACGTCATACCTTTTTACGACCTTACAATTGCCGTGTTTCATAGTCGATAGTATGGTACAATTAATCACATAATACCTTGATATAAATCCGCTTTAAGGAGTTAGTACAACAGTAGTTCCTATAACACAACACTACAGTACTACATTAATTTACCCTTTACATATAGTTAGTGATCATTTCACTTAAACATTAATGTACAAACTATATTTTGTTAATGATAGTTACACTTGGGAATGTTACACACTTTCACAAGAAACGAACATACAAAATAGTTAGGTCTTGGTAGAAGACTCCCTTTTAATATAGTAGGAATCATAGGGATTTCTAGGGTTTTTCAAACATTTAGAGTTGTTTTACAAACATGTTCATACTTACATGAACTTTCTTTCAAAACATCTTCAAGTCTTTCATTACATGTCAAACAAATACTAACATACAAATTAAGACACATTAATACTTATGATCTCACCAGCTTTAAAGCTGATACTCTCTTTCAAAATAACGTGTATCCTCAGGTCAACAATAGACAGGTACCGATGCAAGGTTTAGAGAAGATGAAGCTCGTTCAAGAATCATCTTTCATTTTGTTTATACTTTAGTGTCTATTATAATTTGACAGAACACTTGTATTAAAATTATATTATTAATGGAATGGATGATGTTGTTGCTTGTTTACTACTTTTCATTGTTGCGATACTGTACATGACGTCCTCCGCCGTTCTTCGTTTTGGGGTGTGACAATTTCCAATTTACCAAAATACCCCAAAAGTCAAATAGTCAACCCTTAGTTAATTTCTAAGTCAATGGTCAAGGTCAACAGTCCATGTTGACTCGACTCGCTGAGTACAACCAGCCACTCGTCGAGTTCCTTGCATAATTTGTCAACTCGCCGAGTCACTTGAGTGACTTGTCGAGTTTCTAATGTTTGCGGTCGGAAACTCCTTGGCCAACTCATTGAGTTTCCCCTTGCAACTCGTCAAGTTCATGCGTGGCAAAAGCCAGAAAAACCTTAACTGACTCGCCGAGTCACCCTACTCACTCGCCAAGTCCACGATAATCTTCATCAGACTCGCCGAGTTGACCATGCAACTCGCCGATTCCCTTCAGTCCATTATCCATTCAGATGCTTTATAAGCCATCATAAGGTTTCATATTGCAGATCCAGCTTCCCAAGGCATGTTTATCATGTAAAGTTGCAAACTTTATGTGCATGCAAGGCTCTAAGGCCTTATAATGACAAAACCAAGCTTGCAATGGAGTTTTACACTTAAGGAGAGGTTTACACTTGCTAAAGTTGAAAGCTTTATGGGCTTAAAGACCAAAGAGAGTTCAAATCTGAAGTTACAACTCCTGATCTTAGCTCATACCCAAGAATAGCTTCTTATTATGCTAGAAAAGCCTAAATCTTTAACCCAAATGAGATTTAGAAGGAAAAGAGGCGAAAATAACAACTTGATACCTTCCAAGAGATGCAAAGTGAGGTAGATATCAGATCCCAACACATTCTTTTCTCCTAACCACTTGCTCTCCAAGTTCTTTTCACAAAGAATCCTCTTCCAAATCTTAAAATACAAAAATGGAGCACTCTCACACGAATTAGGGTTTATGGACTATTAATAGGCTATAAGGGGAGGATGAGGAGGCTAATGACCCTTTGAATAGGCTGCAAAACCCCAGAAATTAGGGTTTCATCCTCCAGCTCCTACTCGTCGAGTCCCTACTTGGACTCGACGAGTAGGTCACTTAAACACATGGACAAAACTGCTGCTACTCGACGAGTCAGGCAACCAACTCGTCAAGTAGACCTTGAAATCATGAGAATTTATTACCATAAATTGACACTCTAGAATCGGGGCATTACACGCATAAATCGAGAACTATAGGTTTTTCGAGAACTGAGAGCACCATCAATTTTTTGATGGTTTTTAGAAAATCGTATGCCCTCAAATCCGGATCCAATGGTTTTTATTTATATGGGAAGGATTTAAACACTAATGGATAATTACTTGATTATCCTCATCTTTGATACTTATCTGAATTCCAGAATCTCAGATATAGGCCCTTTTAGATCTCTAAATTTCATTTAATTAACTAACGATTTAATTAACTAATTAGATCCCTATAATTATTCTTTATCTAGTGTTACTTATATTTTATATTACGTGTAACCTGAAGGACACTGCTATTATTATTAGAAAGTTATTACCGTAGACAATATTTCCAACAATATCCCACTTGGACAAGTCACTAACTATATGAGATCTAATACTCTCAGATAACTAACAGAGTGTATGCCACCGAATGAAACTACCAAACTCTGATTAAAAATCAGCCACACTCTGATAAAAAATCAAGAGACAACCTTTAGATAAGACATAAAATATTAATTTTGTTCTACAAGATATCTGTATGAACCTGATACATGAAAAAATGTCAATCCCAGTGTTAAAGATTATGTTTCTTGATAGAGACTTGTGATGACCACATCAAACTACTCAATTAAACATGTCAATTTAGCCAGGGTTGGGCCAAGCAATAAGATGTCAACAACAAATCATTGAGGGGTCCATACATATCGCTTCTCTTGTTAGGAACAAATAAAATATGACTACATAGTTTATGTCTAATCTTCATGTCATACATATGGTAGACATTGGAGAAGACCATTGCATAACAAAATTGTAGAGTAAAAACCTTATGTATCTCTATTAAGAATAATAGACACTATTATGTTAGAATTATTTGTGACTTTATGCATGATATAATCTCTAAGTGCGGGATACTCCAATACTTCAATGTCTATTAAGTACGCATGAGTGTTAGTCACAGTCTCTTTGATATTTCCATCACATTTCACAATTAGTTACAGTCTCTATGCTATGTAGAATCACCATGACAATCTGCTAGTACTCCATTACAATCTTAAATAATTACTAACTTCCAACAATATAACCAACTGTGGATGTTTGAGTAAATTAATACTCAAGAAGTGGGTTCCAAATATGCAAAACGAAACATAGTAATAAATTATTGCAAATGGTAGCAATCAAACATATAATTAGGTCACCCCAACTAATCACCAAATAAGATATAATTTATAAAGAATTTGATGGTTCAAAGAGTTACTTTTATTAAACCCAAAAATGGGTATATATATACTTACAGGAATGGATCCCTCCTATTATGATCAGGAGGCTAAAACTTAGATAACAAGCAAAGTTTAAAATAAAGATAAGTATTGCATTATCCTCTACACACATATATGATAAACTCTAAGAAATCAAATAAACAATAATTCCTTTTACTCCCCCTCAAGTTGGAGCATGTAGATCTCGAATGCCCAACTTGTCAAGTAAAAAACGTAAGCGATCTTTACCCAAGGCTTTAGTAAAAAGATCTGCAACATGCTCTTTTGTATCAACATTGCAAGTCTTAATCTCTTCTGACTCAACTCTTTCACGTACAAAATAACAATCCATTTCAACGTGTTTGGTTCTTTCATGGAAGACTGGATTATTAACTATATGTCTTGCTGCTTGATTATCACAGAAAAGTTGTGTAGGACCATGTTGAGGTACCTGCAATATCTCTAACAACCAGCGCATCCATAAAATTTCACTCACGGTAGTTGTCATAGCCCTATACTCAGCTTCAGCAGATGAATGAGATACCACTGATTGCTTTTTAGTTTTCCATGAAACCGGAACTCCCCCTAAAAGTAACAAGTAACCGGTTCAAGACCTTCGTGTATATGTACATCCAAGCCAATTGGAATCACAATATGCAACAAGGTTTAGACCTCCATTTTTAGGAATGAAAATGCCTTGTCTTGGAGTCGTTTTGAGATAACGTAATAGACGAACAACTGCATCCATGTGACCTTCTCTTGGGTCTAACACAAACTGGCTAAGCATGTTGACAGAATTAGTAATATTCGGTCTCGTTGCTTGGAGATAAAGCAATCTCCCAACCAAACGATGATATTGGCTCGCATCAATTTGAGGGTTGTCATCACTTTGATCTAACTTCAAGTTTTGTTCCATTGGAAATGAACTAGGTCTACAGCCTTGCAATCCACAATCATCAAGAATATCAAGAGTGTACTTCCATTGGCTTAGAACTATTCCTCCATTTATTCTAGCAACCTCAATACCCAAAAAATACTTCAACTGGCCTAAGTCTTTAATGCTGAATTTTTGATTAAGGAAGGCTTTCGTTGCTTCTATTCTTGACATATCATTTCCAACAATAATGACATCGTCAACATAGATGAGTGTAGTAATAAAATTGATCCTTTATTATAGATGAACAAAGACACATCTGCCTTTAACTGTCGAAATCCTTGACTTGTGAGTGCTAGTGTGAACTTCTGATACCAGTTTCTTGATGCTTATCAAAGTCCATATAGAGACTTTCGCAGTCTGCACACTCGAGTATCTCCTTTGTTTGAAAAACCATATGGAATTTTCATGTAGACTTCTTCTTGAAGGTCCCCATGAAGGAATTCATTATTCACATCTAATTGATGAATAATCCAATCTTTCTTTGCAACAACAGTAAGCAAGGTTCTAACGGTAACCACCTTCGCCAATGGTGGAAACGTGTCATGGTAATCCACGCCTTCCTGTTGTGTAAAGCCCTTTGCTACGAGCCTTGCTTTGTGTCTTTCAATTTCACCGTTTGGATTTTATTTTATCATGTACACCTTCTTCGATCCAATAACACATTTTCCCTTTGTCAAGTCTTCAAGACTCCACGTACCATTGTCTTCAAGTGCCTTTACTTCATTCTTCATTGTTGTCATCCAATTTTCGTTTTGAGCTGCCTGTTTAAAAGATTATGGTTCTACATTGGAGCTAATGGAAACAAAAAACGCTTTGTGACTGTCACTAAAATTTTCATAAGATATATAATTAGTGAGAGAATTTACCGTAGAAGAAACTTGATGGCTTTTAGGGTGTGCATGGTCTATCGAAGGAGGTAATTTTACAATATAATCATCAAATCTTTTCGGGGGATCCCTTACACGTTTTTCTCTTGTAGTGTCAAGTAGATTCTATTAGTGATTTTCTGTTACCCTAAGGGTACCTATAATGTTTTCTTGTTCCCTAGCATTAATCTCACTTTCTTCGTTAAGATCTTGTTCGTCAACATTACTCCTTATTTCCTCTTGGTTTGCTTCAACTATGGAGTGTTTAAAGTGCACCAAGTCTTCATCTTCTTCGTTTAGATCAAAACCAACATCAACTTTGTCTTTGTCATTACTTTCAACCTTTTGTGTATTTGAAAAAAATGGAAAAACATCTTCCACAAACTTTACATCCCTCGTCACTGTTATCTTATTAGTTTCTGTGTTAAATACTCGATATCCCTTTTGACCATGCGGATATCCTATAAATACCCCAGGTTTTCCTCTTTCATCAAATTTGTCCCCTTTGGTATTTGTGTTTCTAGCATAGATAGACACCCAAATACCTTCATGTGAGAATAATCAGGCTTTTTGCCAAAAAGGACTTCATATGGTGTTTTAGAATTCAGGACCTTGGAAGGTAATTTGTTAATAATGTAAGTAGCAGTGAGAATGCACTCACCCCAAAATTTTATCTGTAGGCTTGCTTCAAATCTCAAGGCTCTTGCAACTTTAAGAAGGTGTCTATGTTTTCGTTCAACAACCCCATTTTGTTGAGGGATGTGTGGAAGTAAATTCTCCTCCATTATCACTTCTTATCTTCTTGACATCTTTCCCAAATTGAGTTTTGATCATATTGCATAAGTTAATTAATTGTTGGCTGGCTTCATGTTTGTTTTTGAGAAAGAATACCCAAACAGCTCTACTATAATCATCAACAACAGTCAAAAAATAATGTGCCCCAGTAAGTAAAGGTGTGCGATAACTTCCCCATATATCACAGTGAATTAATTCAAAACAAGCAATTGTTTTAATATAACTATTAGGAAAAGAAAGTCTTGTGTGTTTAGCCCTAACATACGAATCACAAACTCTATTATTTAACATATTCACAGAATTTCCTAAAAAAATTAACTTGAGTCAACTCAGACACAGATGCATGTCCAAGCATTTTATGCCACACTTCAACATCCGACACCACCATTAAAGCTCTCTTCTCTCCTGCCACTGAATCCATTCGATAAAGACCACCGTTGCACTTACCCATGCCAATCAAGCTCTTCTTGTGTAGGTCTTGTATGAGGAAAAAGTCACATTAAAACGTTACAACATAATTTAGTTCATCAGTGAGAAGACTAAAAGAGAAAAGATTGCAATCAAATTTTGGAATGTAACAAACATTCCCAATCTTAATTCCGTTGGGAAGGTGGCATGCCCCCTTTCCTTTGACAGGGTTGAAATCACCATTAGGTATAGTTACCGGGAACTCATTGTCACAAAGAGCCTTTGTTTTGAGTAAGTTTTGATCACTCGTCATATGGTTCGTGGCTCATGTATCTATAATCCAAAAACCATTATTGTTTTTCCTACTTGCCATGTTAACAGAAGGTTTGGTGTTGATACTAGATTCCTTTGCAAAGTATTTGAGTAACCCTTGATATTGTTCATCGAAAAGAACTAGAACTTGGCCTGTCTCGAGATTTGCCACAGTAGCCTTCGGTTTCGCCTTATCTTTCTTCTCCTTTCCTGGCCACCATTTCGGGTAACCAATACGTTTGAAGCAACCTTCCTTGTTGTGTCCACGTCTTCCACAAAAGGTGCAATACTCGACTTCATCACTACTATTTCGTTTTACGTCTTTCGCCACCCCTTTGTTATGTTGAGATGTGAGGTCAGAACCCCACTCATGTCGGTTACTTGAGCTCTGGAATGCAACAGCTTCTTGCGTTGGCATCTTTGTTGCTGAAATAGCATGTTGTTGTTCATCTTCCGAGACAAGGTGCTAAGCCGTCCTTAGTGTAGGAGTAGGTTTGGAAGCAAGAATTTGAGTCTTTATTGTTGAGAAGATATTGTCAAGACCCATTAAAAAGTCATAAATCCTTTCCTTTTCATTGGATTCACTCAGTCTTTTGCCAAGATCGCAGGTACACTTTCCACACGTGCAACGAGGTATTGGCGATATGGTTTGAATTTTATCCCGTAAACTCCTCATTCGTGTGTAATAAGCTGACACAGAAGCAACGTCTTGAGACGTGTTGTTGAGTGTTTGTTTCAATTCGTAGGCACGGGGTGCGCTTTCCTTTCCAAACTGCTCTTCTAGATCAGCCCATATTTCCGCAACAGTGTTTGCGTATTTGACACTTGATCTGATGTCCTTCTCCATTGTGGTAGTCAACCATCCCTTTACCATAGCATCACATCTCATCAATGGCATATAGTTAGCGGAAGCATCAATGGGTTTGGGAATGGTTCCATCAACGAAATCAATTTTGTTTTTAGCAAACAGGAAATTTCTCATCTCTTGAACCCAATCATTGTAATTGCTATCGGTAAGAGCATCATTCACCTGCATCTGTTTGGGGTAGTCTGCGGCATGAAGATAGTATGGCGAATTAGCCCCGACTCTTTCGCCATCCTTTTTGGATGATTCGGCATCGTCTCTGGCCATCGTCTAGCCATCTCCGATCTTCTTGAAACAGATCTGATTAGACCTACTATGATACCATAAAGAGTTTGATGGTCCAAAGATTGACTTTTATTAAACCCAAAAATGGGTATATATATACTTATAGGAACGGATCCCTCCTTTTATGATCAGGAGGCTAAAACTTAGATAACAAGCAAAGTTTAAAATAAAAATAAGTATTGCATTATCCTCTACACAAGTATATGATAAACTCTAAGAAATCAAATAAACAATAATTCCTTTAATTTATACTTTATAAGTTTCAAAACACCAAACTTACAACTAAAACATTTATTTCATCTCACTCGTAAATATAATGCCTATGGACCTAGTATGATCATCATATTTGGTCCGCGTCAATGATTTTGTGAAAGGATAAGTCGGATTATCCTCTAATTATACTTTACTCCATGCTGTAACAAAAAATAGACCAATTTCATGTTGTTAAATATATGATTCATTACGTCGCTCAGTATAAAAGATATACACTAAAGGTATTTTTAATTAAATATTATAATATATTTTAGCATATTTTGATTTAAATATTTCGATATATTTTATCTTACAAATAAAAAGACAGTGAGCAAATCAACTAGTCGCACAAGAATGGACATGATTCACTCCTCACCGCAAACATACTCCATGACGACTTCATATTAGTCATGAGGTAGTCGTCCATATTACTCTTTTTTTTTTTGTTAATTTAGTTTGTTATTTTAAATTTATAACAATTTGTTTGATATTTTATTTTGATGAAAACCAAAGTTCAACAAAGACGGAATTTAATCCTTATTTTCAAGGTATTTTTAAAAAATTAGTTAGTCTTCAAAATCTTTTATATATATATATATATATATATATATATATATATATATATATATATATATATATATATATATATATATATATATATATATATATATATATATATATATATATATCCCTTACCAAAATTTAACTTATGGAGATTTAATAAACTATATTAATAAAGAGGGATTAGCAGTTTGTGCTGATCTTAGGTTTAAAGAAAAACTTAAAAAAGATAGAATTAACAGTAAAAATGAATTGGGAAATTTTTGCCAACAATATGGTTATCAGCCCTTGAATGGTCCGTCTACTTCAAAATCTAAAGTATTTAAGAAAAGATCTTCAAAATATTTCAGGAAAAAGAAATATAATCTTCCAGAAAATTATAAAAAGGGCAAAGATTACGCTTCAAAATCTAAAAAACCTTATAGACTAAATTATAAAAAATCTAAAAGAAAATCAAAAGATATTATTATTTGTCATAAATGTGGGCGTAATGGTCATACAGCTAATAATTGTTATGCTAAGACAAAAATAAATGAGTTAAATGTCTCTGAAGACTTGAAAGAACAAATAAGAAAAATTATTTTAAATACTGATTCAGATTCCGATGATAGTATTTCTGACTTTCAAACAAATGATTTAAATATTCTCGAAAATACTACTTCAAGTTCTGAAGATTCTGATATTTGCGAATGTATTGGTAAATGTCACTGTAACAATTTAATCAATGTAATTACTAGTAGCTCCATTAATGTTCTTTCACAAGATGATAAAGATCTTTTAAACTCTCTTGATTCTATAAAAGATAAAAATATCCAAGAATTGTTAATAAAACAGATGCTTAATAAAACTAATAACATAACTCCTGCTAATAATGAAAATTTTAATTTAAAAAATATATACGAAAGATTTACTGAAGCAAAACCAATTTCTATGCAAGAACTTCAAGAAGAATTAAAAATAGTAAAACAAGAAATAAAAGAAATAAAAAATAAAAATTTTATTTTAGAAAAGGGAAAACCTTCTACTTTTAACAAAAATATAGAAATTAATAACGAAGAAGAAAATAAAATTGAAAATGTAACTATTGGTAAACTTATAAATAATCAAGTTTCTCAAAAATGGAACACTCAAATCACTTTAGTCAAGGATAATTTTAAAATCAACTTAACTGCTTTAATTGATAGTGGTGCTGATATGAATTGTATTCAAGAAGGAATTTTTCCTACACAATTTTATGAAAAAACTACATCTAGACTTACTGGTGCCGGAGGTACAAAATTAATTGTAAATTATAAAGTTTCTGATGTTCATATTTGTAATGACCAAGATTATTGTTATAAAACTCACCTAATTTTAGTAAAAGATCTCTCTTCTCCTTTAATTCTAGGAACGCCTTTCATTACAAAACTATATCCTTTTATGGTTCATGATGATGGTATAAGAACCAATGTCTTTGGAAAGGAAATTATATTTAAGTTTTGTGAACCTCCTCTATATTCAACGATTAATGTCCTTAATTATAAAACGCAACAAGCCAAATATCTTATTAACGAAATAAATAATGTTCGAATAACTAATCAATTAAATGATAATAATATTCAAAATAAAATAACAGGTTTAAAATTAAAATTTGAAAAAAATGTTTGTTCTAATATTCCTAATGCCTTTTGGAATAGAAAGCAACATATTGTAAAACTACCATATATAAAAAATTTTAATGAAAAGGATATTCCTTCAAAATCTAGAGCCATTCACATGAATAATGAATTAGAAAGTCATTGTAAAAATGAAATTCAGGATTTAATAAATAAAAAACTCATAAGACCTTCTAAATCACCATGGTCTTGTTCAGCATTTTATGTCATGAATGCCGCAGAATTAGAAAGAGGATCACCAAGATTAGTTATCAATTATAAACCTTTAAACAAAGTTTTAGAATGGATTCGTTATCCTATTCCTAATAAACGAAATTTGCTAAAAAAGCTTTATGATTCAAAAATATTTTCAAAGTTTGATATGAAATCAGGATTTTGGCAAATACAACTTCATGAAGAAGATAAATACAAAACTGGTTTTAATGTTCCCTTTGGGCATTTTGAATGGAATGTAATGCCTTTTGGATTAAAAAATGCTCCTTCTGAATTCCAAAATATTATGAATGATATCATAACTCCTATAAGTAGTTTTGCTATTGCTTATATTGACGATGTCCTAATTTTTTCAAAATCAATTGATCAACATTTTAAACATTTAAATCAATTTCATGACTTGATTTATCAAAATGGTTTAGCTGTCTCTGCAGCAAAAATGCATTTATTTAAAAATGAGATTCGTTTTTTAGGACATGATATTGTCAAAAACACTATTAGACCTATTACAAGGAGCTTGCAATTTTCTACTAAATTTCCTGATGAAATTAAAGATAAAAAGCAACTTCAAAGATTTTTAGGATGCTTAAATTATATCCATGATTTTTTCAAAGATTTAGGGATCATATGTAAACCACTTTATAATCGATTAAAAGACAATCCTGAACCATGGACTCAAAAACATACAGATATAATTAAATATATAAAACAAAAGGTCCCTACTTTGCCATGTTTAAATTTACCTCATCCCGATGCCAAAATCATAGTTGAAACCGATGCTAGTGATATTGGATTCGGAGGAATTTTAAAACAAAAAATTGTTAACTCAACTGAAGAGCAATTGGTTCGATATTATTCTGGTGCATGGAATGATATACAGAAAAACTATTCAACTGTCAAAAAAGAAATTTTAAGCATTGTTTTATGTATTAAGAAATTTGAAGATGATTTATTTATGAAAAGTTTTTTATTAAGAATAGATTGTCAATCTGCAAAAACTATTTTGGAAAAAGATGTAAAAAATATTATTTCCAAGCAAATTTTTGCTCGTTGGCAAGCCCTCTTAGGTAACTTTGATTTCGAAATAGAATTTATAAAAGGAGAAAATAATTCGCTTCCTGACTTTCTTTCTCGAGAATTTTTGCAGGGAAAATGAGTTCGTCGTCCTCTTCCAAACATGATGACAAGAAGCCAATCTCTCAAAATCTTGTTCCAGTCTCTCAAAAGCTAGTTCCATTTCAAAATCAAAATCGTTTTTCTCCTTTAACTCCTACTTCTAAGAATTCACAACTTTATTCTAATATCCTTCAGTCAAAGCTTGTTACTCCAAAAGTTGCTTCAACCGACACAATAAGCCCTTTTGCAAAACCTATAACTCCTCAAACTCAAAAATCTGTTACTCCTAGCCCTTCTACAAAAACTCCTTATGTTCTTAATCCAAATTTCCTAAGAGTTCAAATTCTTGAAGATTTTCAAATCCATAAGTTACACCAAGGTTTTCATGTTCTCACAAATCATCTCTTTGGACAAGGGAAAACCTTTTATGTTGATTCGTATAAAACCCGAGAATATTATCAAGCTATTCTGCAAGAATCTGGTTCAGTCAATTTTGTTCATCGTTCTAATTCTAAAGAGGGAACCATTGATTTTAGCAAAGCTCATATTATCAAAATCATTTCTCCAGAAAGTTGGGTTCCAAACCTTCACTCTGAAAAACCTCTTATAAGTTATCCTGCTTATCCCAGATTTTCTTACTATGATTATCAAGACGCTTGGACTAAAGCATTCTTTATTCGGAATTTTTCACATTCATGGTTTATCTTCTTTGATTTGAACTTCAATTGTGAATACCCAAGATGGTTTATCAATTGGTACAAATATATGGGTATTCTTCCAAATTGTTTGCCAAAAGAAATTTACGCTGGATATCTCAAATTTAAAGAATTGTTTATTCAACAAATTCCAGAATTTGAATACATGTTACAATTCACCATGATATTTAAAGTTCCATGGATAATGTCTTGGACTTTTCATTATCAAGAAGCAAAGGATTCCTCTCCTCCTTGGCTTAATCGTCAATTTCGCTCAAAATGGTGGGATAAAATGAAGATTTCTCAAGCCAGTGAACAAGCAGTAATTAAACATTATCAAGAAATATATATTCAAAAACCAGAAGTTGAAGCCACTTTTATCAACAGTCTTCCCAAAAGTGATGTGGATTTAATTGCAAGAATTAAAGATGCTGCTACCTCTTCCCCTGAAGAACTTCAAAAATTACTTCAAGAAATTCGCCAAACTCCATCAGTTTCTGACGATTCTCCAAAATCTATAAAGAATGATTTATTTGAAGACGCTCAAGACCCTTTTGATGACCCTTATGAAGAATAAGAAATCATTATCCATAAATTTGATGTAATACTTTAAATGTAGGATATTTCGTTTTCTCTATTATCAAAATTTTGTTTTTCAAATACGTATGCATGTATACTATGATGGTATTCATGTATTTATGTATAAACAATTTTTATCAAAATTATTATCAAATCTATAATCAATGATGATATGAAGACAAAAAACTTTAGAAGATGCTCTATAATGGCTTGCTTTATCAAAAGAAGATGGTCATTGATTACAAACGACAATTGTTTCAAAAGATGAATGACAACCACTTTCAAGGACAACCACTTACAAGTAATTATTTCTATTGATTGGCCATGGGTTCTTACGGTGAAAAATATCACTACATGATTTCAAGACTTTGAAGACTCAAAGATGATTATAAATAGAGACTATCCTTTAGTTGAAGACACAAGAAAAAATTCATTCTCTAAAAAAAAAAATGTTCATCTCATGTCTAAAAAATCCCCAAGAGTCTCTCTTTCTACTAGTAGATGTTCAAAGTCTTTAGATTTTCAAATAATTCTTTCTCCAGAAGTATGTACTGATTGTAATTCAAGCCTAATTCAAGAAGGTATTATCTAAAATATTTTATCGTTGTGTTGTTTTTATTTTTCTATGATAATTTCATTTCGAGTTATTCTAACTATTAATTCTACAAGATTTGAAATTTTTGTTAAAATAGTACTCGTTTTTAATAATCAAATTCATGCTTAAATCATTTAATTATGTCTAACAAAATCTTGATGAATTGTATTCCTAATAGAAATATTCTTTTAAAAATACAGCAAATCCAAGAATCTATAAATAACTCTGAGCAAAATCTTAAAGATTCTTATAAAACTACTAATCAAGGTACAAATTTAAACAATAATCATATTCATGATGTTAGACGGTTCATAAGAGCAAGTATAAAAATTCGAAACAAACAGATACGTTATCTAAAAACAAAACTATTTGTTTTTTAAATGACCAAAGACCAAATTATCTCTAAATTACAAAATGGTATCACCAAATTATCTCTAAATTACTAAATGGTATCAGAGCCAAGAAAAGTTTTTGGGGTGGTTATGGATGATATATATATATATATATATATATATATATATATATATATATATATATATATATATATATATATATATATATATATATATATATATATATATATATATATATACACACACACACACACTAGTTAAGTTGGGAGGGTCGTGATAATCACGACCATCGAAAATCAATTTATAAACTAAGTTTGAAAACAACAAACATAGGTAAATTAAATAAAAATTTGTAAAATAACGATATACGTATGTTTTAGTCTTTTTATTAAGTTGGAGTTAAATCTATTGTGGTATGATACAATACTAGCAGCTCCGATCGCGCCAATAGTTTGTCCTTCAAAGAGTATAATTCTAAATTCCACTAGATCGTTACCATCATGCTAGCGTACGCAAATTCTCAACAAAACTAAAGCAAATAAAATAGAAATTGTTCGAGAAATTACATTCAGGAAATGTTTGGTAATGGTTATCTATGCGATTTTAATGATGTGGAGCTATCCATCGTGTAAGGCAACCGTTATGAACCTATCTGCTTCAAGCCTTCAACTATCATTCTTGCAGAAGCAAGAGAAAGTGAAGCTGCTAATTCTGTCGTGCTTCAAGCCTTAAACACATCCTATGCATTTTCAGAAACAAGAAATAAGTAATTAAATATGTGAAAATAAATATTGTTAAACAATTATAGATCTTACGTATCGGTTTTGTTATAAGTGACATGCTAAACACCTTGCCAACCCCATGGTAGTTTCATATTCATATAAAAAATAACAACATTTATGTAAATCATGACACAAAACACAATGCATTAAAATAAAGTCCCATCATTTTCTGACCAATATCTATGCCTTCACCTGTTTTAAGTTCATTTGTTTTCAATATTCAACAAAGCAAATGAAGAGGGAAGTCAGCTCCCCCGGAATGCTATAAGCAGGAGGTGGCAATGGGCGACATCCGACCAACTTTAAAAAATTAAACTTGAAAATTATATAATGTATTAATTTAAAGACAATAAACTAAAAATAAAAATTGAAACCGAAACAAAGAAAGAAACCTCCTGATGACTTGATGAAGAAAACCATGTTTAATAATGTCATCTTTATACACATTTCATTGCTGCTCTTTTTCTATATAAGTTAAAGGGTAATATAGTTATTCTGATCCTTATTTAAGATTCAACTTCTTTGATCCTTTTCCATGTAAATTACTAAATTACCCTTTTATTTTTTTTATTTAATTTTTTGTTATTTAAATATAAAGGAAGAACAATATAGTCACTTTACATTGGACAGTTACATGAAGGGTAGTACACTCATTTTTGTCATGTTCAAAGTAAAATAACTACATAACCTTTATTTTTTTGGTAGTTATATTTTATTTAAATATAAGTAAATGGTAATATAGTTGTTTATTTGGAACAGTTACACGGGGAGTAGTACAATCTAATTTTTTTGTTTTATTCCAAATAAAAAGACTAAATTACTCTTAATTTATGGTGTATGTCTATGTTTATGTTTAGCATGAGAAAAATGGAGGATCAGTTTAGCCTTCCTTTGAATCCTTTGAGCCAATTAGATAAGTCTACAATTTAGAAGGCATGAACCCAAGAATGGAATTTCAGTATCCAGAACTAAGAAATTAGCTTCTATAATATGCCATTGCTCTGAACTAAGAACTACTCAATTTCATCTTTTCTTCTTTCGGATGTAGGAGATCAGATTCCAACTTTTTAAATTTGAGTCATTGTTGTTTCTTATTGTTTTAACCGGAGCGTCATTTTCATCTATTTGTTTCTTCATGCTTTCATGCTCTTGCAACAAACCTTTGCTTTTCTTGACAGTCAAAGATAACTCTCCCAACAACAAACTAGATTTATCCTTGGGTCTTTGAATATCAATTTACAACGACCCATTCTTATCTCCAAATACACTAAGTTCTTTAGAAACCATGTGTGCAAATCTATAATTTCCTCTTCAATATAGTTCTTATCCTAAGCTTTCATCAACAGTGATTATAATAGGAAGTTTATATTCACACATGAAGTCTCTTTCATTGTTAGTTTTATCTGATGACTTAAACGATAGGTCTTTGAAGCCATGATATGATCTTATATTATGCTGTTTCTTTAATATGCCAACACAGAAAGCAACTTTTTCTCCTTCATCCACTGTTCATGGAGAAGAGCCTAAATATTTCTTAGAGAAGAGGTTAAAAGAAATGAAAAAATAACATGTTTTTAAGCAAGGTAAAGAATCCCATTTTCAACAACGAACCAATAAAGAAGATGAAGATACCATGAAGGGTGGAGATATTTCTTACCTAATTTGAAAGTGTTGAATATGTGCTTCCGCTCATCTATTATTTGTTGCTAACACGATGAAGCTACGAGCAATCACAATTATGAGTTCAATGAGAGAGTTAAATAAAATGTCAAATCTAGTTGCCATTCAATGGATGAAACTCTACCATAGTGAGATGTTACATTCGCATTTAATGGATTTGGAGTTCAATGACCATTGAACTTTTCAATAGAAAAATAGAAGGCAGAGAAATATCACCCAATGACCTAGCTGTCTCGAAGGAAGGGCGTCGATTAAAACGAAGAATGAAAAAGAAAATAGGTCACAATTTAATTGTAGCAAAGAAATCGAACCCTTATAAACCCTTGCACTGATTTGCTTAAATTGAAGCATCAATTTGCAGATTGAAGAAGAAGTAATCCAAGAAAATAAAGAAATGCAATTGAACTCGTGCAGAAATGATAAAGTTTAACATATCAATAAATATATGAATTATAACCAGGAGAAGACGATATATTTGATTTAATTGGACCAAAAATAAACAGTTCGATTAAATTGGAGCATGCAACATACAATGATAACACGTATCAATTGATATTAGCCTACCATGTAGGAGGTGGTGTAACGACAAGAGTCAAAAAAATACCGTCACCAAAATGGCGATTTGTCCAACGCAAGCACCTGATCGGCGTGTACCAAAGTTCAGGCCAAAGGGGGAGTTGGCACGTTTCATTGACAAAACAAAACTAGCATCTATGAGGTGGTGTAAGCAACCAAGCTACTGATCCGACTTCTTAGAAACTTGCTTACAACCCATAAGTTAAATTACCCCGCTAGAAACCTTTGATCGGTAGATTGAAGCAGGTCATCGATGTGGACCCAAATTCCATTTGTTAACATTAGCGTTGTAAAACTCGTCGACTTGGCCGATTACTCTGTCGAGTACTTCCTACTCGGTCCCTTACCGAGGTGAGCTACAGAATCTGAGTACTCCCCGGTCAATCCTTACTGAAGTAAGCAATGTTGTAAAAATCGGCCAACTTAGTGAATAATATGTATAATATACTTAATGATTTATTATTTAACACACACATGTGATTATTTACTACATATATATCTTAAATTTTCAGTAATTATTCATGAAGTGAGACCAATGTGTGTTTTTCAGTTTTTATATATTCACATGTATCTAATGTTGTTATATATTTCAATCAACTTATGATTTTGACAAACATAATTTCCCTAAAAATATTTTTACATGAATTATCAAATTCGAGTACTCGTTGAGTACACCTAATTACTCGTTACTTGGCAGTTGGCTAGTACCGAGTAGCGAATTCTACAACATTGGTTAACATATATGTGATATATATATATATATATATATATATATATATATATATATATATATTATATATGTATGTATGTATATATATATATATATATATATATATATATATATATATATATATATATATATATATATATATATATATATATATTGTCACATCCCCAAACCGGATCGGCGGAAACATTCGGGGGGCGGATAACTTCATATACAGTAACATAACAATTGAATAATAGTAATCAAAACAACAACCCTGGTATTAAAAATATAGAGTTTTACATTGTGTTCATAACATTGTTTGTATGATACCAAAAATGTATAGCAAAAATTATAAGAAGAGACTCTATGATGCTCCGTCTTCTCAAAACCTGTAAGTGTACTTGTCTACTGGTTTCCTGAGAATACAAGTGATTTTGAAAGTGTATCAACATTTAAGTTTGTGAGTTCATAAGCATTCTTTTATTAGATGTCTGTATTTGTTCTTTGAAAATGTTAGTGTGTTCCTGTAGCACCTGGTTCCTGGTATGTAATTTAAACTAAGTATTTTTGCATTTTTAGCTGGAACTCGGCGAGTTGTAGGCCCGACTCACCGAGTAAGGTCGGGATATTGAGCATGTTTAAGTTAGCGACTCGACGAGTCCATATCCTGGACTCGACGAGTCCGCCAGTCTCGAAGAAACCCTAATTTCAACAGGTTGCACCCTATTTAAACATTGTTTTGTGCCTCATAGTGGCCCCATTGCGTCCAGAACACTCCCTCTCGAAACCCTAACCCCTCTTTTGGTATTTTGGGTGCTTTTGGTGCAATTCCTTGAAGTTTTGGAGAGAAGAAGAAGGTAGATCAAGAGGAGAGGAAGAAGATCCAGAATCTTTGTGCCATTTCAGAGCTTCTATAGGTATTAGACTCGAAACCCTCTCTGTTCCTACATTATTATCTCATTAAGAGCTTATGATAGTCATTTTAAGGCCTCTTCTAGTCTTGATCTTTGAGTAATGAGCTTATAGTGTTAAGGGACTTCAGATATAGGCATGTTTGAGCTCCAGGAGCTCGGATCTACTACCTTTATGGAGCCATATTGCATGAAAGCCCTAGATGTACTCTTTTAGTGCATTTTGAGCCGTAAAACCTTCATTGGTGTTTATTTACACATAAAGTTGGAAACTTTATGCGTTAATCAAGCCCTAAGAACCCAAATCTATGAATGGAATGCGCTGGATTCAACCAGAATCAAGTATATAGTAATTGCATGCATGCGACTCGACGAGTCGTTCTTCGGACTCGGCGAGTCGAGTCGCGAGTCCCCGATTTTCCCCTTTTGAGTTTTTCCGAGTGGTATCAGTGAGCTATAAGTAGACTCAGTGAACTGGAAGCCATAATTAATAATGGAGGGACTCGGCGAGTCAATGCCCTGACTCGACGAGTCCAAGGCAATCTTCTTGCCTCAAGAACAGACTCGGCGAGTTGTTCATACAACTCGGCGAGTCACAGACCAGAGTGTTCATTGGATGAAGATTAACTCGACGAGTTGTTCATACAACTTGGCGAGTTGGATGAAGGACCATTGGGTATCCGTGTAGAAGGAGAACCCCTCGAGTCAATGCCTAACTCGACGAGTAGGGATGGGAGTGAGGACAATTGAATAGATAGGGACTCGACGAGTTGGCTAGCCAACTCGGTGAGTCGGGTCAACTGGAAGTTTGACTTTGACTTTGATCTTTCAATTGGGCAGGGGTAAAATGGTTATTTTACCCTAAGGACTGTTAGCAGTGTTTGACTGAGTGTTTTGTGGGAATTATAGCCGGAGGACTTCTGGAACAGCAGCAGCAGCAGACAAACAGATCCCGCGCATATCAGCAACTACTTCGAGGTGAGTTACCTTCCAGTAGCGGTGGGTCTACGGCCACAATGTCGGCGCACCAGTAGAAGTTGTATGTTAGATGATTGTCTTTGTGATATCATCTAAGTTTGCTACTACCTGATATGTTATATGCTGGCATGATATGTTATATGTGATAGTAGTAGAGTTCGGTTGTCACGACCGAAGGGTAGGTTAGGCACCCCAGATATGCCTAACAATATGTCATGATATGTTTAGCAGCTAGCATGATATGTTATGTGAGATAGAGGTAGTAGGAGGGGGAATAGTCCCTGAGATTCGGTTGTTAGGACCGAAGGGTAGGTCAGACACCCCAGATATGTCTGACAATAGATTATGCTATCATATTGATGAGTTCAAAACTCTTAGATCGTTTAGATCTTTCACAAGTGCGATAAAAGAATTCTAACAGTTTAAGAACAGATTAAGAACGAACACAGAATAGAATCAAACAAGTGCTTATGATTCAAAACTGAGTCACGCCTCAGCAGAGCTCGATGAAGAACTTCCATTGTAGAGGCGAGCTAGGGTTTACAGAATAGTAAATACGAAAACAATGAAAGCGCTAACTTCTAAGCCTGCACGCATGCAGCTTAAATACTAAGCCCTAATGCAAAATAATGCACAGCTGGACAGGCCCAACACCGACAACTAAACTAGGCTATAGACCGAGCCCATGACGCAATTCTCTAGACTCAACAATCTCCCCCTTTGCGTCAAATGAGGCGAGATATTATTTCTTCCGAGCAGGTCTCACCGTCTTTATAACTTTGAATAGTTTAGGAATAATGGCGAGAAGAGTCTGTCGGAATAGAATGTACCACCTCAGCATGTCGACGAACAGCCTTTTATCAGCAGCAGTGTTTTGGTCGCACCTTTGTATAATCTCCAATATATGCTGGAGAGAGGACGTCGAGAAAAGGTGTTTGTCAACAAGAGCGAACATGCACTTTTGACCTTCACCCCTGAGAAACATTACTGTGTGATACTTGGAATCAATCTCCCCCTTGATCATGGAATTAACATTTCCAGCTCTGCCCTTCGGTTTGATTGTTGGTCGCTTATGTATGGCAGATGCAATTTCTTGGTCCATCTTCGCTACCTCATGTATATAGCAAACAAGCATACGCTTGACATGATCAATAATTGGCTGATACTCCTGAGGATTTGACAAAAGGATGTTATTAAGGGGTATCCAGTCATGGGGGTTGAGGTTCAGTAGATCAGCAAGGAAAAAGTGGTGAACAGTGCCTTCGGTTCCTCTTGTCACTCTGAACTTGACATTTATGAATTTCCCTGCTGAATAGGGCTTCATCACCTTGACAGTGGTTATCTTCTTTAAACTCCATGTCTGGTATTGAGGTTGAGCAAACTCCAAGTAAAACTCTAACAGATCCCTATCTACCTTCGGGTCTGGAGATGGAATGGCAGCAGTGGAGTTGAAACAATGGAAGACGAATGCCTTTCTAGTGATTGGCATATCAAACTGCGCATCCCTGGAGTTGTCAAGGCTGAATGACATTATTGGTCCAAGCCATAGAGCAGCTGGCTCGTCAATCGCACCCCTCTGAAGCGATTCTTTAGTCCATTCAGGGAACATGACCTTTTTCTTTTCAAGGAGTTCCGCCTCCTTTCGCTTCTGTTCTAGCTCAACCCTCTCCATCATGGACATTTCTCCAGTTCGTTTTTCTGAAGAATCAACCTTTGGAACAAGCTTCCTGGGAATTTCAACGTAAACATCATCTTTTTCGTTGTCGGTATCATCTTCACCGATTTTCTTCTTTTTCTTTTCCTTATTATTAACCGAACCTTCATTACCCTTCGGTTCAGCAGCTGGCTTGGAGGTAGAAGGAGGAGGTTGATTTGTTTCTTCCTTTTCTTGCTTCAACTCTTTCTCTCCCCCTTGTTGCGGTTGGACACCAGTCACCGGAACACCCTCGATACAACTGAGGACGTCTAGTGCCGGTCGGAGCTTGTCTGCCAAATGCCTTCGGGTGGTAATAGTGACAAGGGGATCATGACCTTTAATTAGATGAAGAAGGATGGAGTGAACGTCTGCAGCAGAACTCCTTATTACCTCCCTCTCTGACTTGAGGTCATCAATCTCAGCATGAGCAATTTGCATCTTGTGAGTTTGCAATTTAAGCTGATTTGTGCATCTGGCAAGCTTGTCCATAACACCATTCTCCATAGCTAAGTCCGCTTGAAGTTGAGATAAGTGTTCGTTGACATTAGCATGGAACGCTTCATTCGCCTGTTGAATAGCAAGGCGTGCTGCTTCAACCTTCGAGCATTAAGACTGAAGAGTTTGTTGAAGAGTTTCTACAGAAGAAGTAACTGTAGCAGCATTCTTGGCAGCAACAGCCTGCAAAGAGTCTAAAAAGATGTGAGCCTGGGAAACTAGTTTATTGACTTTTGCGGTCGCTTCCTTGCACTCCTTTGTAGAGTCATCAACAACATGAGAGGCCTGTTGACACTGAGAAGTGGAGGCTTCAATAGCCTTGGCTGCAGCAGTTAAGGAGGCTGAATGTTCTGCAACAACTGATGAGAATAGGGCCTTTAATGCATCATCTGAATAAGCCCCGGAGGAAGAGGAGGAAAGCATTTGATCTAGCTTGTCGCTTACCGCTTTGAGATGACGTTTTGTGATAGGCTCATCATCATCATCCTCACTCTGGACTCGATAAGGACTGAACTATGTAAAGTCGAACTCCAAGTCCTCACCGCCCAAAATTGGTGTTGTTTCTGTAGAAGGTGTGGGAGATAAGGGTTTAGAAATAGTTGGAGGTTCTGTTGTTGCTGGAGGTTCGGTTGTAAAAGTAGGTTCAGTTACTGGTGGGTTGGGAATAGTGAAGGTAGGTTTTGTAGTGGTGGTAGAGGTTGTATCTGTGAAAATAGAAGTGGGAATAGGTTTTGAAGTGAAGGGTTGAGAAGTGGTTGTTTGAGAGATAGGAGGGATAGAAGTAGGAATTGTAACAGGTGGAGGTGAAGGAGGTAAAGAACGAACCGAAATTTCTGGAGTAGGGGAGCGAGGTGGAGTATCGCCTCGACCCGAAACCTCTTCATCAGAAATTTCGTTCTCAGAGTCTGAAGATGGAGCGTTCTTCTGCCTAGGAGGAACATATTCTGAATCCGAACTACTTCAGGATTGAAGAATAAGTTTCCTAGCAGGCTTCTTCTGCTTTTTACGTTGAGGTTGAGAAGGAGCAGCTTTATCAGTTTTCCTCTTCTTGGGGGTCTACCCCTTGGATGGTTTTGTTACAGGACCCTCCTTCTGTGATTTAGGTTTCTTGCCCCTTTTGGCTGGTTTATCAGCATCTTCAATTGAACAAAGCATCGCCGACGTAAGTTCACGTGGACCAACAGTTTTACGCTTCCTGTACTGCTGAAGTACGTTACTGGTTGCAGAGATACAATCAAGCATGGTTTCTGAAATTGAGCCGATGTACGAAAACTTTGTGGGGTCAGTGACGATAATCTTCGTTGTATGAAAGGTAGCGATGGAGGAAAGCAAGGAATCCGCCATAATAGGGACACAATTGTGATCCATGGCCCACTTGGTGATAATGGTCCAGAAACGCCCACATGAAATTTCTGAGTGCTTTGACGAAGAGAGTAGACTTTGAACCAGATGTTGCCAAATTATAGACCCATAGTCAAGGTAGAGCCCGCTGTACAACCCATACATCACCGTCATAAAGGCCTTGCTAGCACCGTAAGAACCGACACTTCACTCAAATAAACCCTTGAATAAAAGAGGGAGTAGGCCATTCCATTGAGGAGGAAGACAAGACTTCTTGAACTTCGTGACAGTAGTTAGGGTTTTAGTATACCCCATCTGATAAAACATAGTAAACAGTTGACCAGTAGTAATGGAGTCAGGGTTTACCAGAGACGGATCTTTTGAAAGACCAGTGGACACGTTCATTGGCCTTGTCGTAGAACGTCGTAGAGTAGACATGGGATAAGAATGACATTGGCACAATTTCAACCTTTGTCAGTGCATCGACAAGTGGAGAGTATTTGAGACACTCAACCACATACAACATGTATGGCTCATAAACGAAGGGAGTGAGATCGATGATTAGGTTTTATTAGGGTTTTATTGTGAGTAGGGGTTAACGAACTGAGGTATCATGAACAGATGAAGAATCGGCCATTGTAGGAGCTTGAGAGTGATGATGAACAGTTGCAGAAAATAGGCGGGTTTCTTGGAGATCTTTTTGGAAGTGATAAAGGTTGAGAGAGCCCCGTTCCAATTCCTTTTATACGTACAAGGAAGAGAGAGAAGAATTCGGCTGAAATCTTGGATTATCTCTA
Source organism: Lactuca sativa (assembly GCF_002870075.4). NCBI lineage: Eukaryota > Viridiplantae > Streptophyta > Magnoliopsida > Asterales > Asteraceae > Lactuca > Lactuca sativa. The sequence continues at coordinate 181,801,672 of NC_056629.2, forward strand.
AAATCGCGCCTGAATTGATGTGTGAACAGTTGGCAAGCCGAAGATGACGCAGGAGAGAGAAAAAATGTTTCTTCTTTTTCACGCCTTTTCATAAAATCACCTTTTTCAAATCGCCAAACCGTTTGAATTTCTGCTGAGTTAGCTACCTTTTTTTTCCCTATCGTTTCACCTGACGACGCTTGAGTTTTTGTGCCTTGATAATCTGTGTGAAACTTAGAGTTTTGGAAATTTAAAAATTTTAGTGCAAAGGGAGTAAAAGATAAAGAAATAAAACAAATATTTTGGGATTATCTGTGATGTCGTTTTTAGACATAAACCAATTGATTCTGGGCAAAAATGACTTCCTTCAATGTCAAGAGAGACATTGAAGTGCTTGCTTGGTTTCCCATGAAATAACGATCAAAAACTTGTTGAGATGTTTTGAAAGGCATCTTTTAAAGGTTAAAGAGGGTGGCTTTCGCTTCAATTCATAATTTTGATACTTAACCTGAGATCAAAAAGAGAATGAAGTACTTGTGAGATCATTGTGATCTGTTGAACAAGTAGGTGAGTAATAATTTTATAGTGACGAGAGAATTTAAGAAATCTCAAAAAAAAAAATAAACTGGATCTTTTAGGGTTAGAGAAACCTTGGTGAAAGGCAATCTCATAAAGATCACTCAAAAAGAAAAAGAGATTCCATTGGGTAACAAGTAAGATCTTGAGTTTTTGAATTCACCGTCAATACGTTAGTGGTGTTGAATTTTGGGTTTCACTTAGTACATAGTAGCATGAAACTAAGATCATGAACACAGATTATGTATAACCATAAACCTCAGTGGTTAAAATTGAGAGTCTTAGGGGTTATAGTGATGAAACGAAATATAATGGAGAAAGATGATGGAGATGGTATAAGAAGCGAATGTACCTCTGCTTATTAAAGAAAAGATGGTGTAAGCAGACAACTCTAAACTCAGTGTGAGTAGAGTAAGGTAGCTCATGATTAGAGTGAGCTTGATAGCCTGGATTGGGAAAACATGATTGGTGTAGATCATGTTATTAAGGCTTCACTCAGTTAAGGCTTGAGTTTACATACAACAACATGCTTCTATGGACACCTAACTAAGGAAAAAATATTTACCTGTCGGAGATGCGTCATTGAGAATCACACTTAGATAAAAAAAAACGTTAGAAACATGGAAAATAGTAAAAACACAGAAAATATTTTTGGATTTTTGTGAAAATTGACCAGTTGAACGAAAGAAACAAATATTTTTGGGATTTTAGAAATGGAAAGGAAGTAAATAAAAAAAAAATTTACAAAAGAATACATTTGAAACGCCAAAATAAAAATAAGGAAGTTCAGAAGGACAGAACCCAAAATAGACCGAACGCTTGGTTCATTTCGGTTCAGGGACCAACTTCACCTGAAATAGACCGAACCCGAAATGGACCAAACCCGAAATAGACGGAACGCTTGGTTCATTTCGGTTCATATAGGTTCTCTCTATTTTGCTTCTTACCTTTATGGGAGCGAAGGCGATTTCGGTACTGACTCGGCTTGCATCATTCCTAGGCCTTGTAAGATCTTATTGAAGCTTGCTTCAGGTAAAGCCTTTGTGAATATGTCTGCCAGTTGATCAGTCGTTCTGACGAAGTGAATTTCGACATTGCCATCTTCGACGTGATCCTTGATGAAATGATATCTCAATGCGATATGCTTAGTCTTCGAGTGTTGCACTGGATTGTGACAGATTCTAATTGCGCTTTCAGAGTCACAGTATAATGGAATTTTCTTCATGTTTAAGCCATAATCCCGGAGTTGACTCTGTATCCATACGACTTGAGATGTATAAGATGTTGCAGCAATGTATTCGGCTTTTCCAGTGGATAACAACACACAAGTTTGTTTCTTTGATTGCCAACTGACTAATTTTCCATCCAGAAATTGACATCCTCCTGTGGTGCTTTTACGATCTAATCCACAACCACCTAGATCAGCATCTGAAAAGGCTTGCACGGCAAATCCAGAATTGGCTGGATACCATAGACCGAGAAAGGAGGTTCGCTTCAGATAGCGAAAGATGTTCTTTACTGCTTGAAGATGAGGTTCTCGTGGGTTGGCTTGAAATCGAGCACAATAACAGACAGAGAACATGATATCAGGTCTACTGGTTGTAAGATACATTAAAGACCCAATCATTTGTCGATAAAGCGTTGTATATGCTGCTGGTTTCTCCAATGATGGTGTGAGTTTCTTTCCAAAAGTCATCGGTACTTTTACCTTGGAGTCTCCCATCATTCCAAACTTGGTGAGCAAAGTCTTGGTATATGCTTCTTGATTAATAAAAATGTCTTCGGGTCCCTGTCTAATGTTGAATCCAAGAAAGAAATTAATAGGACCCATTGAGCTCATCTCAAACTTAGTTTCCATCAACTTTCGGAATTCAGCTGTGAAGCTAGGATTCGTGGAGCCAAAGATGATGTAATCAACGTAAATTTGGACTATCATACGGTGGTTACCTTCTCGCTTACGAAAGAAGGTTGGGTCAACCGAACCTTGTTTGAATTTAGACATCTTTAGGAAATGAGTAAGAGTTTCATACCATGCTCTAGGTGCTTGTTTCAGGCCATAGACAGCTTTGTTGAGGATATAGCAGTGATCATGATACTTCTCGATTACAAATCCCGGTGGTTGCTTAACATACACGGTTTCTTCAAGTTCACCGTTGAGGAAGTCACATTTGACATCCATTTGATAGACTTCAAAGTTCTTGTGAGCTGCTTACGCTAGAAAGATCTGAACAGATTCCAATCTAGCCACTGCAGCGAAGGTTTCTTCATAATTGATTCCCTCTTCCTGATAGTATCCTTTGACCACCAGCCTTTCTTTATTACAAATGACATTTCCTTCTTTGTCCATCGTGTTTCGGAATACCCATTTGAGACCTACAACCGAAGCATCCTTTGGTGTTGGAATAAGGCGCCATACCTTGTTACTTTCAAACTCATTTAACTCATCCTGCATGGCTTGAACCCAGTCTGAATGATCAAGAGCCGAATTAACAGTCTTTGGCTCGATTTTGGACACGAAAGAATTGAACATGTAGAACTCAACTTTTGAAAATAGAGCAGCCTGTTTCGCTTTGATTTGAGATCGTGTCAACACCTTTTCAGAGGATTCCCCAATAATTTGAGTCTGAGGATGATCTTTGGTCCATTTCACAAGTTGAGGAAATTTTGGATCATAGATGGGTTCCAATTCAGCATTATTTTTTTCTTTGAGTTCAGACAAATTGTCATCTTCACTAACTGTTTTCTCCCCCTCGAAGAAAGATTCCTGTTCAGGACCAGCATTTGTACATCCTTCATTTGTTGGAGTTTCAGTGGAGGTGGATGTATTTGTTGATGAGTCCTCCCCCTAGAAAGAAAAACCTTGATCATGATGAGGAGAAGAACCCTCCCCCTCGACAGTAGGATGGTCATTAGAAGGTTGGCTTCCAGCTATATCTTCGGTTCCTTTGGATTGTTCATCAGCCATTTTCTTAGCAACATCATCTATAACTTGTCTCATATTGTCAAATTTGTTGTCTGTAGCAGTTGACTCTGAGTCGATCGCTTTCTGTGGTTCATCAAACAAGAGCATGAATTGGTCAAAAAGATTTGAGATAGAGACAGTAACCTGACCGTTCTTTGGAAATATGTCTTGTGATGCATCTTCGGTTTCCTTTAACTTCTTAACATAACTATCATCAAAAGTGACATAGTATGTTTCTTCAATTTTCTTCGATCTTTTATTGAGAACTCTATATGCCTTGGAGTTCAGGGAGTAGCCTAAGAAAATTCCTTCATCTGCCTTAACATCGAACTTGTTGCGATTCTCTTTGGAATTGAAAATGAAGCACCTAGAACCGAACACATGAAAGAATTTCACGTTTGGTTTTTGGTTGTTCAAAATCTTGTAAGGAGTAATGGGGAACCGTTTATTCAAGTAAGATCGATTTTGAGTATAGCATGCAGCCGCAATTGCATCAGCCCAGAAGTATAATGGCAGGGATGCGAAGCATAACATTGTGCAAGCTGCTTCACACAAGGATCGATTTCTCCTTTCAACAATGCCATTTTGTTGTGGGGTATAGGGGGCTGAGAAATTGTGAGTTGTCCCCTTTTCAGCAAGAAAACTTTCAAAATCTTTGTTTTTGAATTTCAGGCCATTATCGCTCCTTATATTACGAACAATCTTCCTGAGTTGTGTTTCTATATGTCTAATGAAGAGCTTGAGCTTTGTTACAGCTTCTGACTTTTGCTTGAGAAAGAAGGTCCATGTGAATCTTGAGAAATCGTCTACTATAACCAAAATGTATTTGTTCCCTCCAATACTTTCGATGGATGATGGACCACATAAATCAATATGTAGTAATTCCAATGGTTCTATTACCTTTGTGTTGATAATAGAAGGATGACTCTGCCGACTCTGCTTTCCCATTTCACATGCTGCACAAAGACGTTCTTTATCGAATTTCAGAACTGGCAGCCCTCGAACATGATCACCCAAAACTAATTTGTGGATGTCCTTGAAGTTTAGGTGAGAGAGCCTCCTGTGCCATAGCCAGCTTTCATCGGAATGAGCCTTTGTGAGCAAACAGATTGCTGGTTTTCCCTTTATCAGATTGAGGTTCAGTGGATACATTTCTCCTTTTCGCTTGGATCTTAAAAGAACGTTGCTCGACTTCTTCTCGACAATTTCTGAGCCTTCGTCATCAAAAGATACTTTCAACCCGGTACCAACCACCAGCTGTGATACACTTATGAGATTGTGTTGGAGCCCTTCAACGTATGATACCTTCCTTATGGAGAATTCGCCATTAGTGATCATTCTGTAGCCTTTAATAGTTCCAAACGAGTTGTTGCCATACTTTACAATGCCGCCATCTTTTAGAGAGCAAAACTCCCTTAGTTCCTCCTTCCTTCCTATCATGTGACGCGAGCAGCCACTGTTGATGTACCATTCTTCGTCAAACTGCTCGTCACATATAACCTGCAAAAAATTAAGCAGATTTAGGAACCGAAAGTTTCTTGGGTCCTTGTGAGCCTTTTATAGGACATGGTATCGTAAGAGAAATATCAACCATATATGTACGTTTAACTAAAGTTGTTTCATCTTTTCTTTTAATGGTGAAAACTTTAATTTTTGTTGACTTAGAAGGACTAGGATTTTTGACAAACGGACTAGGATTTTGAGATTTGGAATTAGGAGAGACGTTAGGATTTTGGTTTTTGAGATCATACTTGTAGGCTTGAGGACTGAAAATTTTCTTTCGGTTGGAGTTGGATGAGGGACCGAAAGTCTCCTTTCGGTTGTTTAGGGATGAGGGACCGAAACTTCCCTTTCGGTTGTTTAGGGATGAGGGACCGAAACTTCCCTTTCGGTTGTTTAGGGATGAGGGACCGAAACTTCCCTTTCGGTTGCTTAGGGATGAGGGACCGAAACTCTCCTTTCGGTTGTAGATGGAATATGAACCGAAACTGCCCTTTCGATTGTATTCACTTGATGGACCGAAACTAACCTTTCGGTTCCAATTTTTTTACGGACTGAAACCGCTCTTTTGGTTCCTGTCATAACTGTGCTTCTGGTTCCCTGAGTTTTCCTCCAATTTGAACTTTCTTTAAATCCTTACAAAATCAGGATTTTGAGAGTTCCAGAATCGTTTTCTTTCGGAGAGATTCTTCTTGTATCCTACGTTCCGTTGATGCTTTCGTTCGGCGACCTGTTTGGGATTTCTATGAATGTTGGCCTTTCTTTTAGAAGCATGAGCACAACATTCACTCTCTGTTGAAGAGGTATCACTCGTGGTTTGTGTCGGTTCATCCATATAAGGTTTGGTTCCACTTCTGCTGGGCATATCGTACTTTGTAGGGTCATTACGTGGTTCAGGTGTATATCTACCATTCACTCTCAATGAGGTTTTCTGAGAGAGGCCCTTCATCTCGTCTGCCTTGTCAATTGGGGCTGACCAAAAGTACTCATCACAGCCACTATCATTGTCTTCTTCTACCATCGCTGTTAACTCTGCAGGTTGTTGTGGAGTGACCCCCGACACAGTGTAAACTTGATTTGGGGTAGTTTGAACCTTTTGGTACACAATAGCTTTAGCTTTTAGAGATTTGGTCTTGTCGGTAGTGGAGCGAGCATACTCAATAGAGTTTTCAGAAATGAGGTTCTTATTGGACTTTGGTTCATTCTTGGCTAATTCGGAACAGTCTACCAAATCTTCTACATAAATTTCACTCATATCATCGTCCTCATTAAGTTCAAATGTATTTTCAACATCAATTTTGTTATCTGAACTCAAGTTGGCATTCAATGAGTCAAATTTTTGTATAGTTTCGGCTCTCAGTTTCAATATATCATTTTCATCAAGTAGATTTTTGAGCATGTCCTTGTGTTCCTTGGACTTTATGTAAGATTCAATTATGTCCATATCTATCTTATATGTTGGGGACACTTCATCAGAAGACATGACATTTTCACAGTTGTATGCTTCTGCATCGATTTCATCCTCCTTTAACTCAAGGAAAGGTAAAATCATACGATGAATTTTCTTCCCTATTTCACAATCAAGATGCAACTGAGTAATGTTAAAATAAAGCCTCTTAGCAATTAAACAAAAAACGTTTCTTTGTTTGATAAGTTTAAGATTGTTTCTTTGCAAATAAATCGAATCATCGTTTGATTTAATCAATTCCTTTTCCTTTTGCTCGATACACATTCTTCATTCCTCACTCTTTGATGAAATAATACTGATTTGATCAGTTAGGTTAGAATTTGTGACACGGGTCTGGGTAAGACTGCTACTTATGTTAGAGAATTTTGACTTCAAATTATTTAATTCCTTTTCATAATTAATAGCAGGCAATTTTAGAGAAGCAAGAATATCTTGTACCTTTTTGATCAACTCATCGCATTCGTTGATCTGAACACTGACAAGCTTGGCAGCGAAGCATTTGTCCTCTCGCTCTCTTTCTTCTTCAACTCCCCCATTAGTTGTGTATCCTCTCATTTGGGACACACCCTCGGTCACTGCAAAGCATCTTTCCATTGACTGCTCTGCTTTTGCCATCATAGCCTTTCCGTGAGTAGGCTTCCTGACTTCATCATCCTCTGAATCTGTGGACCAGACTTCCACACCTGCAAACTCATCACTGTTGGTTGAACCCTTCACAATTAAAGCATTCATAGTAGAGTTATTAACAGCAGACTTTCTTTTCTTTATTTCCTCCAATCTTCTCAGGAGGCTCGCTTCCTCATCCTCTTCGCCTGTCTTCACTTCTTTCTTTCTCAGCATGCAATCATTGGCAAAATGATTTTTGCCTCCACAGTAATGACAATCGAAACCTAAGTCTCGTCCAGTTTTAGTCTCCTTCTTTGACTCTTCGGACTTTGATCCCATCTTCGGTTCCTCCTTGACCCGTTCGGTGCTATAACTTCCCTGCCAATTTCGGTTTTTGTTGGCTGGGAATTTCTTCTTGATGAATTTTCTTGGGTTTAACACCATCATTGCATATTCCTCGCCGGTTAGATCAAAATCAGCAAGATCTAATTATTCTTCTTCTTCGATCGAACTCTTTCCTTTAGAGATAAGAGCTAGAGAAACAATACTTGAAACCACATTCGTTTCTTTCGATAAGGCATTCTCATGGGATTTTAAAATACCCACAAGTTTTGCCAAAGAGTATGACTTGAACTGTTCATGAGCTTTGACAGTTGACACAATAGCCATCCATTCAGGTTTGAGACCATTCATGAAAGTGATCTTTTGTTCAATCACCTTTCTTTCGATACCATGCTTTATCATCTTGCTCAAAAGATGATTGAAACGATTGAAAGTTTGGATAAGCTTTTCTTCAGGCTTTTGCTTAAAATCACCAAACTCTGATAACAAGAGGGTTTGGATAGAGTGTTCCAGATCTTCATCTGTGGAATATAATTCCTTCAATCTATCCCAGATCTCCTTGGCTGTAGCATAGGAACTAACCAAACGAAATGTATCTGCTTGCAGCGCAAACCTTATCATCCTTAGAGCTTTGATGTTGCACTGAAACTTCTCTTTTTCATCCTGAGGAGTGTCTTTGACGTCATTAACAAGATGATTGTATTCCTTCTGCGTTTTAACAATCCTTGACGTGCTGGAATGAGCGAATGGGCCTGGAGTGATTGCTTCCAAGATTAGATACCCATTGTCCTCCGATCCAATCACGTAGTCTTCAAAGTGATGCGTCCAGACTTCATAGTATTGCGTATACAAGATCGGTATTCTTGTTGTAGACCCTATGCTGTTGGTGATATTGATCAGATTGGTTTGTGAATCGTCCATAGACATCATGAATACAATTGATCGAAAACCTGTAAAAGATCAGACTTGTAATTTTTCAATTAGGGTTGGATTAACAATTAATGAGATACGTCAATAAAGAGTGACGGTTCAATAAGCATCAATCAATGCGGAATAAAAACCCTACGAACTTATTCGACAAAAGAGGTGTGTATAGATTACACAGTCTCCTGCTCTGATACCAATTGATGAGTTCAAAACTCTTAGATCGTTTAGATCTTTCACAAGTGCGAACAGATTAAGAACGAACACAGAATAGAATCAAACAAGTGCTTATGATTCAAAACTCAGTCACGCCTCAGCAGAGCTCGATGAAGAACTTTCGTTGTAGAAGTGAGCTAGGGTTTACAGAATAGTAAATATGAAAATAATGAAAGCACTAACTTCTACGCCTGCATGCATGCAGCTTAAATACTAAACCCTAATGCAAAATAATGCATGGCTGGACAGGCCCAATACCGGCAACTAAACTAGGCTATAGACCGAGCCCATGATGCAATCCTCTAGACTCAACAATCTCCCCCTTTGCGTCAAATGAGGCGAGAGATTATTTCTTCTAAGCAGGTCTCATCGTCTTTATAACTTTGAATAGTTTAGGAATAATGGCGAGAAGAGTCTGTGATAGTAGTGGTAGGGGGTGAAATAGTCCCCGAGGTTCGGTTGACAGGACCGAAGGGTAGTCAGCACCCCAGAATGGCTTGACATGGGTAGTCAGCACCCCAGAACGGCTTGACACGGGTAGGTCGGCACCCCAGAATGGTCGTACCGGGTAGGTCGGGCACCCCGGAATTGCTTGGCAGTATTTATTTTATGTGATTGTATGGTATGTGGTATGATGGGGGAACTCACTAAGCTTCGTGCTTACGGTTTTCAGTTTTGGTTTCAGGTACCTCTTCATCGAAGGGGAAGGAGCTGACGTGGTAGCGACACATCATACATACGCAGTGTTTTCCGCACTTATGAGATTGTTTTGCGATTTGTACTCTGACCTTTGGATTGATTTCATGTTTTCGTTTTCAAACACTACATATGTTTATGAAATGAATTGATCAGACAATGTTTATTTGCAAATGTTTTACGAAGTATTGATTTGAAAATGAAATTTTTGGACGTGAATATTGGGTCGTTAAAAGTTGGCATCAGAGCCCTGGTTTGAGGGATTCGGACACACTCTCAGGGGTATCTGAACTCAAATCGAGGGATTAAAAGATTTTGAAAAAGGAAATGTTTTCTAAAAAGTTAATTAAAGAGTTTTTGAGAAAGAACGAAGTGTATGACGTGCACGACAGGCCGAGCTCAAGTAAGTATTCCCCAAAGTACCCATACAAGTTTATGTTACGTTTATCAGTTTCAGTAGAACAGCATTCTAGAATAGGACTAAGGATCTAGTAGTGATGCCTTATGTGCTTGCTTTATGTGATTCAGCTTATATGAATTGCATGCTAGCATTAAGTAGACAGCAGTAGGATAGCCTGTTTAGGTTATGCCTGATAGTAAGAGCTTAGCATTGTATGCTAGTACAGTTTCTCACTATGAGAACAGACTTGCTTGAGTAGTCTTCCTGCATCCGAATGCTGCTTGCTTTGTGCTTTATAGGACTCTGAGTGATGGAGATTACCCATTAGGTGAATATGTCACGTCACATGTGGTCAGGATTGGATAATCTCAGAGTGCTGGATTCGGCCCTATTGCACAGCTCTTGTCTAAGTCTAACCGTTGTAGGGACGAGTCTGTTACTCGAAGGATTATCTGAGCCTCATCACATGTGATGGTATTTAGGTAATGGCTAATTGGAATTACAAGAAGGCCTTTAGCAACTGAGGACTGGTTGAGTGGAGTCAGAGGTTTCCTAGGGTAAGCCTAGGATAAAAGTAGTAGAGATCAACGGTGATAAAAGGGATCTGGTGGAGTCAAGGCAGTCCTTGAGGAAGGTACGATAGATGTGGAAGGTAGTATGGGCCCGTACTATTGAAAGCATAGGATCCGTACACGAATTGAGGAAGGCTAAGAAAAGACCGGGTAACTTGTATTAAATGTGATCCCTTTAGAGGTATCAGTATCACTAATGGTTGCCTGTATGTGACAACCCGAAGTTTGTTCCATCGTCGTAACTCATTTCCGTCCGTGAAACTAGTCTTCAGCAAATTGTTCCAATTACATTTTTGAATTAAGTTATCTAAATTGAGACTTTTATTATGACCTCGTAAGTGTCCAAACCCATTAGAAACTCATGAAAACATCCCAAATTTCTAATTGGAAAAATTTTAGTTTCGACCACGCCGGGTTACGACAACTAAATCGGGTATGACCAAAAGCATCGTTTAACATCAGTATCGAGTAGAATTCCACCATGTCTCGAATTCAATCCATATTTAAAGTTGAGTGGGCTTCATTTGAAGCTTTTCCACTCTCTCTCCTCAAATCCAAGTTCTTGATCCAAAAACCGTCCAATTCAAGCTCCAAATCGGTAAGGAATCGATCCTAGCTCATAGTATAACATCTTTAGCTTTCAAATTCGTGTTTAAATGATGAAATAGGACCAAGAACATGTGTTTACAGCCCTGGAACAGTCCTAGGCCGAAAACACATATAGACGGGGTTTTGGAGCTCCAAAACCCTTCCAAACCACCTTTAGAGCTTAGATATGACTTAGGGGCTTACAAGACCGGACTTGGATCACCAAAAACTCAACATTTGAGGGGTAAGCATGAGTTTAGAGCCCAAGAACATGCTTGGACCATAAACACCCTTTCTTAGGCCGTAAACACCTTTTAAGGTGTTAATATGGCCCTTAAACACCTCCTAAACCTTGGAATAAAGTCTGGAACCATCCTCCAATGTGTTAGAGGCCTTAAACTTGAAAGAAACCATCCATTTAAGAGTTCACGGCCATCAACCCGCCAAGGAATGGTTCCTGGGCCGTAAACTCATATAACATGGTCAAATGGTGCCCTAACTTCGTCTTATGGCTTGTATATTGACTTAGAATCACATGTGATTGGTCTAGGACCACCAAAACATAAAAGGATTGGGTATGTGGGAGCTTATGGCCATAAACTCCTAGTTTATAGCCGTAAACTCCTTAAATGGTCCATATGTTGATCAAGTCCCCTTCCAATGCCTTAGAACTAAGCCTAACTTCATCCCACAAATGTTGTAAGACCATTTAGCAACTAAGAACCCACCACCCATGAGTTTACGGCCGTAAACTCAGGGGGATATGGTCTTAGGGCTGTAATCTCCATTAGGAGTTTACTCTTGAAGAGCAAACTCCATGTCTAGGCCATACACCCCCTTAGATGCTACCCGGATCACTCCTAACACTTAAATTGAAGTGTTTTCGAGCCTCAGGGTGTATATTCTATTATAAATAGTAGTTCAAAGTCTAATTAGATACAATTATGTATCTCTTCATGTTACATAGGAACCTCACACGTGTTCAAGCCGCGAACTGACACTTAGCATCCTAGCCGACACATTTCTCGACCGGTGAGTTCATACCCCTACACCTTTTTCCATGTTTTTCAAATGTTTTCAGGGGGGATACAAGCAAAAGTACAAGGAAATCTTGTACTAAAACTTATTATTTTACTTCAAATGTTTCATATTCTTTATGCTTTTAATATCAAAAACCGTATTAACTAATAGTTCGACTTGTAGAGTTAGCTTTCACACTAATAGTAGATTTCTTTATAAAATGATATAATGCTAATCATAAATTAGGATTATTACTAATAAAATACGCCTTCGGATAGTACCAAAACTTCGAAAGTACAGCTAGTGCACGCCTTTGGATGGCACCGAAACTTCGAAAATACAGCTAGTGTACGTCTTTGAGTGTCCCCAAAGTTTCGGAAATAATTCGAAAGTACACCTTTAGATATCGACAGATTTTTGAAAATATACGCCTTTGGATATCGACAGAGCTTCGGAAATACGTCTAAAACACGCATTTGGATGTCACCAGAACTTCGAATATACAGTTAGTGTATGTCTCTGAGTGTCTTTAAAGATTCGAAATTGCGGATAAGTTTAGTAGATATTCGACATTCGTGTGTAGGATAACCAGTCTTTCAGAATGCTTAACTAATACTACAAGTATGGTAGATACTAGTACATTACATTCCGAACCAAGAACTAACCATGACTTTAAGGAAAATAAGGGTTTTTCCTGGGATAATATAACTGTTCTTAACTAAATTGTGTAACGAATGGATAACTAAACAGTCTTTATAAGAAAATATGGGATTTTCTTGGATAACAACTTTTTCAGAAAACCAAAGGAAACTTGTTCTTTTACGAAAATAAACCGCTTATGAACTCACCAGCTTTATGCTGATTTTGAAACTGCTTGTATTCTCAGGTTCACATTAGATACGTACCCTGCGATCTTTGGGAGAATACGAAGCGTATAGAAGACTCGTCTTAGCTTTTTTTATATGATATATACGTATAACACTTGTAACACTTTGTTTTCAGACAATGTAAATATTTCTATGTAATGTAATGGTTGTGTTTACTACGCTTACTATGTACCTTGGTTGCGATACTACATGACGTCCTCCGCCCCGGAACGTTTCCGCCTTAGGTTTCGGGGTGTGACAGATTGGTATCAGAGCCCTTGTTTATAGTGAACTAAGTATAGCAAACCTTACATGGTATAAGACTATAAACACTAAAGGGGCCTGATTGCTCTGAACTAAAAGTATGATTTAAAGTATAAGTATTTTCAAAAGTATACAAGTATCCCTAACCGCCGAAATCTGTAACCTTGAGTAGAACAAAACATAAGTAAATGGGTGTTGTACGCTGCAGTTAAACCTGGGCAGTTATGTAGTCATGTCTAGGGTCAATATAGCCTGATCAACTATATTCATTTGAGACACGGCCAACATGTGCTTGGGAGTGACTGTGGTATGTAGCATGCCTAAAACTTATCCAATACCCAAACAATGAGACGTCGTCGCAGCGAAAACATAAAATACTATTGGAGTATTTTAGCCAAAGCCGAACACGTTGTAGAATTCATTCCGAGTATTGCTACTCGTTCCTTGTTTAGCGATAGTTTATCTGCTTTGATAACTCTTTCCTCCTTATCGCTTATAGACCCCTATATCTGTCATAATGAGATATCCCCTGTTCCATATCTCTTGATTCAATTCAAAGGACTTATGATCCTCTCTTTCCTGGCTATTTTAGATCAAGATGCCTCCAAGGAAAAGACCCAGCTCAAAGAATAATAACTCTCCGCCACCACCTCCCCCTCCATTTGATCCCACCATGTTCCAAGCAGCTGTTGCTGCTGCTGTGGCTATCGCTATGTCACAAATAAACCCCGATGGTTCAGGCGGTCCAGGAGGTCGTACTCAGCCCCAGAACCAGGAAGGTAGCCAGGGACACCGGAAGGAGTGTTCCTATAAAGACTTTGAGAACGCGAAACCCACGCCCTTCGATGGCATAGGAGGTGTCATTACCCTAACTCGGTGGTTAGAGAAAATCGAATCTATTTTCGAAATCTGTGTCTGTTTAGAATCCGACAAGGTGAAGTTCGCCGCCTGCACCTTCACCGATAAAGCTCTGACTTGGTGGAACAGCCGAGTCAAATCCTTAACCCTACCTGTAGCCAATGCTATGGGTTGGAAGATCATGAAGGAGCTTCTACATGCAAAGTACTGCCCTCGGGGTGAAATGCAGAAACCAGAGCATGAACTCTGGAACCTGAAGATGAAAGGTTCTGATATCGTCGCTTACACTTCCAGATTCGATGATTTGGTGCTACTCTGTCCGCAAATGCTTACCCCGGAGAGTAAAAAAATTGAGAGGTTCATCTGGGGGTTGACCTAGCCAACCAAGGGTAATGTCTTGGCTGCAAAGCCAGACACCTACGACAACGCCAAATGCCTACCGCAAACCCTGATCGACCATAGTGATGACTTAGAGGAAGCAACCACCACTCCTGAGCCGACAGAGAGGAGTGGTGAGAAAAGAAAATTTTGGAAGAAGAAGAAGAGTCAGCCTTCACAGGAGTCCTCGAAGAAACAGCTAATAGTGGCAGTCCACACTGCCACTACCCCTGTTGTTGTTTCTGTCATCGGTTCTTTAGCCTAACCACCTATCACTGGATATGCTGGTATTCTTCTGTGGTGCAATAGGTGCAGTTACCACCATCGTATCCCTGGCCCATGTCGTCAAAAGTTTTGTAAAAGCTGTGGTGAGGAGGGTAACCTTGCGCAAAGCTACGAAACACCGACCCAATCAACCAGTCAAGCTTCCGGAGCGGGTATCAGTTAGGCCTGCTACGGTTGCGGTGAAGTCGGTCATTTCAAGCAAAACTGCCCCAAAACAGTAACAACTGGCAACACTAGAAGAGTCCTAGCTATGGGACAAGATGAGGCTGCCGCCGATCCCACCGTTGCCACATGTATATTCCTCCTTGACAGCCCTTATACTTGCAATCCTTTTCGATTATAGTGCTGAAAGAAAATCTGTTAGCCATTCGTTCAAAAAACTTTTAATCATAGTCCTCAATTAGTAATCGAAACATTTAACGTTGAGATGGCTAACGGTGAGAAAGAGAACATTAGCGATAGATTCATAATTTGTACCCTTTACCTCGGCGATCATTCTTTTCCCATCGATCTTATGCCGGTTTTCCATAAAGAGTTTTGAAGTTATCCTTTTTTAAGAGAAATCTATTCATCTCAACCTTTCCTCTGGTCAAACTCTCATAATCTACGACGATAAACTTAGTTTCAGCCTACGCATCATTTCGTGCTTCAAAACTCAAAAGTTTCCCCAAAAGGAGTGTCATGAATTCTCAGCCTATGTGATCAATGAGAAACAGGAAGTTAAAGAATTCGAGAGCATCCCCAAAGTCTGCAATTTTTTCGATGTATTTTCTGAAGAACTCCTGGGAATCCTTCCCGAACGTCAAGTCGAGTTTCGCATCGACCTAATCCCTGGAGTTACCCCTGTAACCAAGTCTCCGTATCGTTTAGCGCCAGCAAAAATGTAGGAATTATCCAGTCAGCTTAATGAGCTTCTCCGCAAAGGGTTCATAAGACCGAGTTCCTCACCCTGAGGAGCCCCGATATTGTTTGTCCTTTCGAATGTGTATAGACTACCGCGAATTGAATAAGTTGACCGTTAAAAACTGATATCCTCTTCCTCGAATAGACGACATTTTTGATCAACTTCAGGGAGCCAGACACTGCTCGAAGATAGACCTTAGATCAGGGTACCATCAGACACGAGTTCATGAGAATGATGTTTCCAAGACAGCATTCAGGACTCGATATGGTCACTACGAGTTCGTAGTGATGCCCTTCGGTCTAACCACTTTCCTTGGTCACGTGGTAAGCGAGGAAGGCATAGACATGGACCCGTCTAAAATCCAGGCGATAGAGAAATAGTCGGCACCGAAGACACCCATAGAAATCCGTCAACTATTAGGTCTCGCTGGCTACTATCACAGTTTATCCAGAATCGTCTAACCCCTAAGCACTTCGACAAAGAAAGGTGTACCCTTTTGTTGGGGATTGTGTCCTGTTGAAGGTCTTATCCCCGGAAAGCCATGATACGCTTTGGAAAGCGTGTAAAACTTAACCCGAGGTACATAGGACCTTTCGAGATCCTCGTTAGCATCGATCCCGTAGCCTACAAACTCCGACTACCTTTAGAACTTAGCAACATCCATCTTGTATTCCACGTCTCTATTCTTAAGAAGTGCCTATCCGATGAAACCCTAGTAATCCCTTTTGATGAGACCGAGATCAACAAAAGTCTAAGCTTCAAAGAAGAACCAATCGAAATCATAGATCAAGAGATTAAAAGTAAGAAACAAAGCCGTATCCCGATAGTGAAGGTTCGCTGGAATGGCAAGTGGGGGACTAAATTTCACTTGGGAGCGTCAAGATTCAATGAAGCAGAATTATCCACATCTATTTCCAAACCCATGATTCGTATCTTAATTTTGAATTTCGAGACGAAATTTCCTCTAACGGAGGGATAATGTGACAACCCGAAGTTTGTTCCATCGTCGTAACTCGTTTCCGTCCGAGAAACTAGTCTTTAGCGAATTGTTCCAATTACGTTTTTGAATTAATTTATCTAAATTGAGACTTTTATTATGATCTCGTAAGTGTCCGAACCCGTTAGAAACTCATGAAAACATCCCAAATTTCTAATTGGAAAATTTTTAGTTTCAACCACACCGGTTACGACAACTAAATCGGGTACGACCAAAAGCATCGTTTAACGTCAGTATCGGGTAGAATTCCACCGTGTCTCAAATTCAATCCATATTTAAAGTTAAGTGGGCTTCATTTGAAGCTTTTCCACTCTCTCTTCTCAAATCCAAGTTCTTG
Source organism: Lactuca sativa (assembly GCF_002870075.4). NCBI lineage: Eukaryota > Viridiplantae > Streptophyta > Magnoliopsida > Asterales > Asteraceae > Lactuca > Lactuca sativa. The sequence continues at coordinate 181,818,410 of NC_056629.2, forward strand.
ATCCAAAAACCATCCAATTCAAGCTCCAAATCGGTAAGGAATCAATCCTAGCTCATAGTATAACATATTTAGCTTTTGAATTTGTGTTCAAATCATGAAATAGGACCAAGAACATGTGTTTAAGGCTTTGGAACAGTCCTAGGCCGCAAACACATATAGATGGGGTTTTGGAGCCCCAAAACCCTTCCAAACCACCTTTAAAACTTAGATATGGCTTAGGGGCTTACAAGACCGGACTTGGAACACCAAAAACTCAACATTTGAGGGGTAAACATGAGTTTGCGGCCCAAGAACATGATTGGACCGTAAACACCTTTTATTAGGCCGTAAACACCTTTGAAGGTGTTAAGATGCCCCTTAAACACCTCCTTAGCCTTGGAATAAAGTCTAGAACCATCCTCCATTGTGTTACGGACCTTAAACATGAAAGAAACCATCCCTTTAGGAGTTCATGGCTGTAAACCCCCCAAGGAATGGTTCCTGGTCTGTAAACTCCTATAACATGGTCAAATGGTGCCCTAACTTCATCCTATGTCTTGTATATTGACTCAGAATCACATGTGATTGATCTAGGACCACCAAAACATCAAAGGATTGGGTATGTGGGAGATTATGGCTGTAAACTCCTAGTTTACAGCCGTAAACTCCTTAAATGGTCCATATGTTGAACAATTCCCCTTCCAATGCCTTAGAACTAAGCCTAGCTTCATCCCACAAATGTTGTAAGACCATTTATCAACCAAGAACCCACCACCCGAGAGTTTACGGCTGCAAACTCATGGGGATATGGTCTTAGGGCCATAATATCCATTAGGAGTTTACTCTTGAAGAGAAAACTCCATGTCTAGGCCATACACCCCCTTAGATGCTACCCGGATCACTCCTAACACTTGAATTGAAGTGTTTTCGAGCCTCAGAGTGTATATTCTATTCTAAATAGTAGTTCAAAGTCTAATTAGATACAATTATGTATCTCTTCATATTACATAGGAACCTCGCACATATCAAGCCCCGAACTGACACTTAGCATCCTAGCCGACACATTTCTCGACCGGTGAGTTCATACCCCTAATCCTTTTTCAATGTTTTTCAAATGTTTTCAGGGGGGAATACAAGAAAAAGTACAAGGAAATCTTGTACTCAAACTTATTATTTTAGTTCAAATGTTTCAGATTTTGTAAGCTTTTAATATCAAAAATTGTATTAACCAATAGTTCGACTTGCAGAGTTAGCTTTCACACTAATAGTAGATTTCTTTATAAAATGATATAATCTATGTTACATTTTATAATTTACGAAGGATTCATGCTAATCATAAATTAGGATTATTACTAATAAAATACGCCTTCGGATAGTACCAGAACTTCGAAAGTAAAGCTAGTGCATGCCTTTGGATGGCACCGAAACTTCCAAAATACAGCTAGGGTACGTCTTTGAGTGTCCCCAAAGTTTCGAAAATAATTCGAAAGTACGCCTTTGGATATCGATAGAGTTTCCAAAATATACGCCTTTGGATATCGACAGAGCTTCGGAAATACGTCTAAAACACGCCTTTGGATGTCACCAGAACTTCGAATATACAGTTAGTGTACGTCTCTGAGTGTCTCCAAAGATTCGAAATTGCAGATAAGTATAGTAGATATTCGACATTCGTGTGTAGAATAACCAGGCTTTCAGAATACCTAACTAATACTACAAGTATTGTAGAGACTAGTACATTGCATTCCAAACCAAGAACTAAGCACGACTTTTAGGAAAATAAGAGTTTTTCCTTGGATAACATAACTGTTCATAACTGTTCTTAACCAAACTGTGTAACTAATGGATAACTAAACAGTCTTTATAAGAAAATATGGGATTTTCTTGGATAACAACTTTTTCAGAAAACCAAATGAAACTTGTTCTTTCACAAAAATAAACCGCTTATGAACTCACCAGCTTTATGCTGATTTTCAAACTGTTTGTATTCTCAGGTTCACATTAGACAGGTACCTTGCGATCTTTTGGAGAAGACGGAGCATATAGAAGACTCGTCTTAGCTTTTTTTCATATGATATATACGTATAACACTTGTAACACTTTGTTTTCAGACAATGTAAATATTTATATTTAATGTAATGGTTGTGTTTACTACGCTTACTATGTACATTGGTTGCGATACTACATGATGTCCTCCGCCCCCGAACGTTTCCGCCTTATGTTTCGGGGTGTGACACTATATATATATATTGCAAAATGGTGGTACTACGTCAGTGTCCAGTGGTTGGCAGTTCTGGAGAGGGATCGGGTTAGGGATAAGGTTCTGAGCCAGCAAATGAGAGACAACGCGACTTCATCGCGTCAGAGATCACCAGAGGCATCCTTGAGTCGACTCCCGTTATCTTCGGGTCGATCAAGGAAGGGATAGTCGAGTTGATGGAGGACCGCCTCCAGGTGTTCAGGAGTGACATGGTATCTGGCCAGTCGGGAACTCGCACACTATCCTTTAAGGACTTCATGCATACTGGTGTGCCGGATTTTCATGGGGTGAAGGACCCCATAGCTGCCAGGCGATGGATTGCACACATTGAGTCTGCACATTTGACTAACTTCTGCCCTGAGGGGTCGAAGGTGAGGTATGCAGCAGGGTGTTTACGAGACTGAGCTAGAGATTAGTGGGAGTCTGTAGTTGACTCGTTGGGAGCCTCGCCTGTTGAGGCTATGACCTGGTCGGACTTTGTGACCAGGTTCAGGGCATAGTTTGCGCCGGCTGTTGAGCTTCAGCAAATGGCCAGGGAGTTCTTAGATATGAGGAAGACGATAGAGACTGTGGCGGAAATCTCCACGAAGTTTCGGGAGAGGGCGTTATTGGTGCCCCAGTACGCGGGTGATGAGGATATGAGGAGGACCCGCTATCATGACATGCTACGAGCTGATATTCGGGAGCATGTCAGTTTTTCAGCTTGCCCTACCCTCGACTCTATGATTGCTAGGGAAAGGGAGAGGGAGATAGATCTGGAGCACATCCAGAAGAGGAAGGAAGAGGAGGGGCAGGTTACGGGAAGGGCTTCGTGGAAGAAGCCCAAGGTATCAGATGGTAAGCCAAAAGGCCAGTCGGGACCGGGTCGCTGCAGGAAATGCGGCAATCCACATGAGGGGGCATGTAGACTGGGATCGTCGGGTTGCGACAAGTGCGAAAACACAGGGCATTTCAGCAGGGATTGTACTGCCCCTGCACTGGTGATTCGGACGTCTGAGTTGTTGTATTTCCAATGCAACCAGAGGGGCCACAAGAAGGCCAATTGCCCCTAGTTGACAGCAACATCAGCGCCAGTGAAGGCGCCAGCTCCAACGACCCTGCGGACCACTGATGGCCGGCAGGTCAAGGCAGAGGCTCCAGTGGTGAGGAGACGGGCATTCCAGTTGACCACCGAGGAGGCACGCGCTGCACCCGATGTGGTGATGGGTATGACTTCTTATTTATGCTATTATGGTATGCTGCTGTGATTTTGATATTATATGTATGTGCTTTGTTTAGGATCGTTCAATGTGAATGGTATTCCAGTTCAGGTATTGTTTGATATCGTTTGATTCTCTCGCGCTCAGCAAGAGATTTTCCGAGTCTTCAGGCATGTTGGATTGCCCCCTAGATGTAGAGATTGCAGATGACAGTTCGGTGCGAGCATCGACGGTGTTCCGAGATTGTGTGCTGAGGTTATTTGAGGAGCGTTACCTAGTGGATTTGGTTCCCATACCTTTGCGGGGAACAAGGTTATTATTATCGGTATGGATTGGCTAAGCCCCAATGGGGTAGTGATTGACTGCGCACAACAGTTGGTGCGGATCAGGACCCCAAGTGGGGGAGAGCTGGTGATTCAGGGCGAGAGGCCGTAGCGAGGATCAGCCCTATGTTCCGCAGCGAGAGCTAGGAGTTACCTCTAGCAGGGTTGCGCAGGCTATGTCGCGTATGTTATGGACACCCGGGAGACGGGTAGAGCGACGGTGGGCGAGGTGCCTGTAGTTCGAGAGTTTGCGGACGTATTCCCCGAGGAGTTGCCTAGGATACCTCCGGAGCGTTAGGTGGAGTTCAGGGTCGACCTAGTCCCTGGTGCTGCTCCGATAGCCAAGGCACCCTATCGGTTGGCTCCTCCCGAGTTGCAGGAGTTGTCTACACCGTTGCAGGAGCTGCTAGATAAGGGATTTATTAGACCGAGAAGTTCACCCTGGGGAGCCCCGATTCTGCTTGTAAAGAAGAAGGACGGGTCGCATTGGATGTGTATAGATTATCGGGAGCTGAATAAGGTAGCAGTGAAGAACCGTTACCCACTCCCAAGGATTGATGACCTCTTTGTCCAACTTCAGGGATCATCTTGGTTCTCCAAGATTGATCTGCGTTCAGGATATCATTAGATGAGGGTCAGGGAGGAGGATGTGCAGAAGACTGCGTTTCGGACGCGCTATGGCCACTGCGAGTTTGTGGTGATGCCCTTCGGGCTCACCAATGCCCCTGCCGCGTTCATGGATCTCATGAACCGCGTGTTCAGACCGATGCTAGATCGGTCTGTGATAGTTTTCATTGATGAAATCTTGGTTTATTTCAAGACGCAGGAGGAGCACGAGGGGCATCTGCGAGAGGTGTCGGAGACCCTGAGGAGGGAGAGCTTATATGCTAAGTTCTCTAAGTGTGAGTTCTGGTTGCGCGAGGTGCAGTTTCTTGGACACCTTGTCAACCAGGACGAGATTTCGGTGGATCCGGCCATGGTGGAGGCTGTGATGAGGTGGGAGGTTCCGAAGTCTCCATCCAAGATTCAGAGTTTCTTGGGATTAGCATGTTACTATCGGAGATTCATTCAGGACTTCTCCAAGATAGTCGTACCCCTGACACGGTTGACCAAGAAAGTTGTGGTCTTTCGATGGGGGCCTGAGCAGCAGGTAGCGTTTGAGGTTCTGAGACAGAGATTGTGCGAGGTGCCAATCTTAGCCCTGCCAGAGGGAGTAGAGGATTTTGTGGTATATTGTGACGCATCCATTTCGGGATTGGGTGTCGTACTGATGCAGAGATGGCATGTCATTGCCTACGCTTCGAGGCAGTTGAAGCCTCATGAGGCGAACTACCCAATGTACGATTTAGAGTTGGGGGCGGTGGTCTTTGCCTTCAAGATTTGGTGATATTACCTCTATGGGGTTCGGTGTACCATTTACACGGACCACAAGAGCTTGAGGTACCTTATGGACCAGCCAAATCTGAACATGAGGCAGCGTCGGTGGCTTGATATGGTGAAGGATTATAATTGTGAGACCCTTTACCACCCGGGGAAGGCCAATGTGGTGGTCGATGCGCTTAGACGCAAGGCGGCGGCGATCAGGGATATCTGCATGTGGATGACAGTGGTGACTCCGCTATTGGAGCGGATTCGAGAAGCCCAGCAGGAGGCCATAAAGGAGGAACATCGGAAGAGTGAGCGTATAGTGGTTCAGGTTTCCTCCTTCGATTATGATAGCCGAGGATTATTGACACTACACCGTAGGGTGTGGATGCCGTATCACGGAGGCGTGCGCCAGGTTTGTTGGAGGAGGCGCAAAAATCCTGATTCTCCATTCATCCCGTGGCAACGAAGATGTATAGGAATCTTCGTTTAGACTATTGGTGGCCCTGCATGAAGCGGGATGTGGCTTGGTATGTGGAGCGGTGTCTGACCTGCAGGAAGGTCAAGGCAGAGCATTAGAGACTACACGGCAAGATGCAGTCGTTGGATATCCCGTTGTGGAAATGGGAAGATATTACGATGGATTTTATCACGAAGCTTCCCAGGACCGCTCGAGGAGTGGATTCGATATGGGTCATCGTGGATCGATTGACCAAGAGCGCCCATTTTATTCCGATTCAGGAGAGCATATCGACCGAAAAGTTGGCCGACATCTATATCAGGGAAATAGTGGCGCGGCACGGGGTGCCGGTATCAGTGATTTCAGATAGGGATGTGCGTTTCATTTCCTGTTTTTGGAAAAAGTTTCATGACGAGTTGGGCACTCGTCTACATTTTAGCACCGCCTTTCACCTGCAGACAGATGGTCAGAGTGAGCGGATAATTTAGACTCTTGAGGATATGTTGCGGTCATGCGTGCTAGACTTCGGTGGTAGTTGGGATACCTATCTTCCTCTAGCTGAGTTCTCATACAATAACAGCTATCATGCGAGTATTAACCGTCCTCCCTTCGAGATGTTGTACGGGAGAAGGTGCAGGACCCCTATATGTTGGGGCGAAGTTGGCCAGAGAGTCATGGGGAGCACCGAAGTGGTTGTCAAGACGACCGAGAGGATTCAGCAGGTGTGGAGTAGGCTTCAGACCGCTCAGAGTCGGCAGAAAAGATACGCCGATTCAGGACGGTCATCTGAAGGTGTCGCCATGGAAGGGCGTCATCCGATTCATGAAGCGGGGCAAGTTGGGCCCCAGGTATATCGGACCATTCATGGTTGTAGTCCGGGTGGTCAAGGTGGCGTACTGGCTGGATCTGCCAGCCGAACTCAGTAAGATCCATAGCAATTTCCACGTTTCTCAGCTGCGGAAGTGCCTAGTGGACGACTCAGCGGTGGTGCCCTTAGAGGATATTCAGGTTGATGACAGCCTGAATTACATTGAGCGGCCAGGAGCCATCCTCGACCGGAAGTCGAAGGATCTGAGGAACAAGAGGGTGGAGCTAGTAAAGGTGCAATGGCAGCACCAAAAGGGTTCGGAGTGGACTTTGGAGCCGGTAAAAGAGATGAGGGAGCACTATCCCGAGCTTTTCTAGGAATGAGCGGCAAACTTCGAGGACGATGTCTAAATTAAGTGGGGGAGATTTGTAGCACCTGGTTCCTGGTATGTAATTTAAACTAAGTATTTTTGCATTTTTAGCTGGAACTCGGCGAGCTATAAGCCCGACTCGCCGAGTAGGGTTGGGATATTGAGCATGTTTAAGTTGACGACTCGGCGAGTCCGCCAGTCTGGAAGAAACCCTAATTTCAAGAGGTTGCATCCTATTTAAACATCGTTTTGTGCCTCATAGCGGCCCCATTGCGTCTAGAACACTCCCTCTCGAAACCCTAACCCCTCTTTTGGTATTTTGGGTGCTTTTGGTGCAATTCCTTGAAGTTTTGGAGAGAAGCAGAAGGTAGATCAAGAGGAGAGGAAGAAGATCCAGAATCTTTGTGTCATTTTAGAGCTTCTAGAGGTATTAGACTCGAAACCCTCTCTGTTCCTTCATTATTATCTCATTAAGAGCTTATGATAGTCATTTTAAGGCCTCTTCTAGTCTTGATCTTTGAGTAATGAGCTTATAGTGTTAAGGGACTTCAGATCTAGGCATGTTTGAGCTCCAGGAGCTCGGATCTACTGCCTTTATGGAGCCATACTGCATGAAAGCCCTAGATATACTCTTTTAGTGGATTTTGAGCCCTAAAACCTTGATTGGTGTTTATTTACACGTAACGTTGGAAACTTTACGTGTTAATCAAGCCCTAAGATCCCAGATCTATGAATGGAATGCGCTGGATTCAAGCAGAATCGAGTATATAGTAATTGCATGCATGCGACTCGGCGAGTTGTTCTTCGAACTCGGCGAGTCGAGTCGCGAGTCCCCGATTTTCCCCTTTTGAGTTATGCTGAGTGGGATCAGTGAGCTATAAGTAGACTCAGTGAATCAGAAGCCATACTCAGTAATGGAGGGACTCGGCGAGTCAATGCCCTGACTCGGCGAGTCCAAGGCAATCTTCTTGCCTCAAGAACAGACTCGGCAAGTTGTTCATACAACTCGGCGAGTCACAGACTAGAGTGTTCATTGGATGAAGATGAACTCGAAGAGTTGTTTATACAACTCGGCGAGTCGGATGAAGGACCATTGGGTATCTGTGTAGAAGTAGAACTCGTCGAGTCAATGCCTAACTCGACGAGTAGGGACGGGAGTGAGGACAATTGACTAGATAGGGACTCGACGAGTTGGCGAGCCAACTCGGCGAGTCGGGTCAACTGGAAGTTTGACTTTGACTTTGATGTTTCAATTGTTCTGGGATTTGTACTCTCACCTTTGGATTGATTTCATGTTTTGGTTTTCAAAGACTACATATGTTTATGAAAGGAATTGATCAGACAATGTTTATTTGTAAATGTTTTACGAAGTATTGATTTAAAAATGAAATTTTTGGACGTGAAAATTGGGTCGTTACAATTCCTCTAAAAAAATCCAACATTTTCTTTTTTAAATGAAATGTAGTCTTAGACCTTAAGACCAAAATATATGTGAGTTATGATACTCTGAAATAGTATACTATGGTTTTATTATCAATTAGAACTATATAAATGAGTGCTTCCCAAAAATGTATGTTGTACTCTATTTAGAAAATAGTGTATTGTATTGACTTTGAATGAAAAACCCTTTGTATGTATGTGTCTGGAATCCACCAGCTGTATTGTAAAGTAGTGTAATGTAGTTCTGTTATTAAAATACAACCTTTGAAGTTATGTTTGTCCTGTAAACCAAAATGTTTAGTTAATGCTTATTGTGAGTGATATTATAACCATGCTAAACTGACTAGTGGCCTGCACGACGTTCTTCAAGTGTCGGAATGTTATGACATTTGTCACCCCAGACCTGCCGGTGTAACTATAGCTAACAGTTTAGGCGCGGGATTGTCAGTCACGTATACATCTATACACAAATTTACGCTCTCCCTGTAAGAGACTCTGGATATAATTTAGGCCTTTAGTGTGTACTGTGGTAGGCACGATGAAGTAGTGGCTCACAAACATGTATTAACTTGTTTACATATAGTGTGTAGTTGTTCTATTGTTCTTGTAAATGTATGTATTCCCCTTTTGTAGTGTACTCGTAGTGTAAAATAATTATACTTAAATCATTATTTTAGCATTGTATCTTTGAACTTAGTAAAATAGTGTAAGTGTTCCATAAACTATACCTAGTATAGTTTAATATGTATGTTATTGTATTGTTTCTTGAGTTAGTATAGTAGTATGTATGTTCCAATAACTATACCAATTATAGTTTATAAGTATGTTCTATATTTATTCAAATTGTTTGCGAAGATACCCCTTTTGCTCGGCATGTTACAAAAGGGTTAATGATTTATACTTATATATATATATATATATATATATATATATATATATATATATATATATATATATATATATATATATATATATATATATATATATATATATAATTAAAATTAAAAAGACAGTCGGACAAGTTATTTTTCCCTAAGCCCACAACTAAACAAGGAATAGGAGTTAAGGAGAAAACACCAGTCCTACGTCTATTGAATCTCATATATATATATATATATATATATATATATATATATATATATATATATATATATATATATATATATATATATATATATATATATATATATTATACCTTAATATACATATTTGGTCGAAGGCTGAAATTTAAGAGGTACAAGCCTTAAAGTATGATGTACTCTCATTTTAAGCATCATATAATCGTAAATCTTAATTTGGTCAACATTTGAAAAAGTCATAATCCATATTACACACGTTTTGGTTGCTTCCTCCGCTCACCACCGTTGTAATCACGTTCAACCATCTACCTCTTTCTCACACCATAAATTACACACGTTTTGGTTGCTTCCTCTTTTTCATTCTCACTTTTTTGTGCTTCTGTGTTCCTATATCTTTTTTTTTTTGCTTACCACCCATCTCAAACCCTAACAATCTCTCTTTGATTTTAAGGTTTTCGTTTTGTTTCTGGATTTTGATTTTGATTTCATTTTTGTTGGGTTTCTCAATTTACTACTACCTTTTCATTTTTGAAGAAATGGTGATAATTAGCACCATATGTTGACGTCTTTACACCTATGCTCGATTTCAAGCTACTCTCCATTCTTGCATGGTTTGAAGGCCTTTGTATTCCCACATGTTCCTTTAAATGAAACGGCTTGCCATGTTCCTTCTTGGGGTCACTGCTGGATTTTTTTGAAATTGGTTATATTTTCTTTATCTCGCCCGTATACTGCATTCATATCTCCTTGAATCTTCAACTTACGTGATTTGAGGAGTGATTGGGGGTGAAATTATAAAATAAATGATTTCAATATTGTTGAAATTTCCTTTGTCTTCTCTTATTTATCGCTCACAAAATTTCAAATTCAATTGGCATCCCGAAATTTTCCATTCTTTTCCCCTATTTATCCCAAATTTTGCCATTCTTTTCCCATATTTCAAATTCAGACCGTCGACCACCACTGTCGAGTCTCACCTCAATCGCCTCTATATGTACTTCTTGTGCTCTGTTTTTTTATTTGGATCTATATTGTTTGATTTTTGTTGGTTTATGATTTGTAGGAACAATAGAGATTTATAGGTATCGCCACCACCAGTCACTTCTTTCAATTGCTTCCTCAATTTTTCATTTTTGCTGCTTCCAATTATGTGTCTTATGTCTGTCATGTGTTGTTTTCGTAATCTAGATCTTCTCTCTCTCTCTCTCTCTCTCTCTCTAACTGATTTTCTATCACAGATCCACATTTTGGGTTTTGTTTAAGTGATTTTTGGTTTCACCTAACTATGTTTTCATTTTATTGTGCACGTCAATGTGAATGAAAAATAGTATCTGAGGAAAAAATATAAGGAACTCTGGAAGTGTTACACTTGATTATAAGAGTGTAATGGGAGATACATACATTACTTGGTATATCATGTTGCTTTGTTTTCCAATTTAATTTCACTTATTTTGTGTCCAGTACAATATTTCTTATTTATAGAACATAATATATTTCTAAAATGTTTTTATTGATGAAATATCTTCTTTGCTCGGTTAAAGAATTGTAGTGTCTCTTTTGGGAATTCTTTATGCATTATGCCATTGTATACTTTCTAATTTATAGTTTATGTAAAACTGATTTTCTCTTTCTCTTTATTTCAGAATTGTAGCTATTGACGATTCACAAGGAGGTTTTGAAAGCTACAAGTGACATTAAGGTTAGTTTATAGAATCATTTATATGTTTTAGTTTAAAGAATCATTGTTTTGTATTTCAAATGTCTTATTTAACAGGTCTGACTTCACAGGTATGATTAAGTCTGACTTCACAGGTATGATTAAGTTTGGCAATCTTTATTTTTGCTCATTTTGAAGTCAGATTGATGTACACGATGATGAATGGTGTGTGAAATTCCTATAATTAGTAGTTATGGATGAGGTTACCCCTGATATTAGAAGCTATGGATTCATTTTTCTACATGGAGGGATGGGGAAAACGTATTTTTTTTCATCTCTCATGAAGATGATTTGGTTTTGCAGGTTTGAACCGAGGCTTAATTTTTTGAACCAAACAAATACAAATATATAATCTACACCTAAAGTAACACCTAATTCAACCTATCTCCACAACGGGACTTGAACCCTCGACCTGAAGGAGGGAGGGCACCACCTGATACTGCGGGACTTGAACTGAGGCTTAATTGTTCTCTATTATTGCATATCTGTTGAAAATGATTGGATTTTGCACCAACTTATAAAGGCTATGGTTAAACTCTTAAAACTCTTCCCATATATATTGATATGATCTTGATTCTCATGTATTTTTTTTATTTCATAAATTTAAACATATGTTTGTTTTTGCTTTCCATCAATTTCTGTTTTTTTTTTAATTTATTAAATAAAGACATATTGCTTTAGTTCTATTGGCTCCGACTGCATAATTAAATAAATATGTTGCTTTCTTATCGTCTCTTTGAAAATGTAAATCTATTTTTAGTTATATTATAGTATGATTTTGTTGATTTGAATGTAGCAGAAAATCTCAACCACTCCATCAAACTAGGGAAAAGATAAGTTGTTATTTTTAATGCATTGCATCTTATAACCCTTTCTAAAATTCTATGATCCCTGTCCAACCATGAGTCTAGATCTTGCTAATATTTCTTCAAAATGTTGTTATTTTGAAATGGTCATTGGTGAAGACTAGGATGTTTCCATGGTGTTGGTTCATAATTATGTTGGCGGAGTTGTGGTTTTGTAGGAAAAGTCATGAGAATCTTTATTTCTACCTTTTAAACATAATGAATAACAATTTGAAGTATTTTGTAGGCAAATAATTTTAAAATGAAAATGGTCTAACCAGTTATAAGGGAAAGATGAAAAAGAAGGTCGTAGAGCTTTCATTGGTTACTGAAAAGCTCTTTCTAAGTTCACCTTTAGTGTTTAGTCAGACTTTCAAGCAAACGCCGTTTTATCAATTATATGTAATAATTGATTAATTTTGCAAGTTTTGTCAAACGTTATATGGGACATTCTCAAAGTTCACGTTTTTCTATGTAGGACAGATTGTAGTTCTAGATTGTCAGGGCTAATGTTATGTGGTGTAGATTGTAGTTCCATTATTGTGGGCATCATTATGTCACACATTATACTTTTATAAAGTTGTTTAACAAGAACATGAAGATATAACATGAGTATTCCCACTAAATTCGTTATTTGAAATCTATACTATGAAATGTACATGATATTTATAATACCTAAGATCGTTGAGTGCCTTGGTGAAAAAAATACAAACAATTCCTAGAAAAATGAAATCATTCTTTCTAATTTACAATAAAGTCGATTCAAGAACTGTCAAATGAAGACAAAGAATATAAGTTTTGTTTATTGGAAAAACTACAAAAGATGATTCATAATTACAAGAAGCATGGACACGTAAGCCTTTAAAAAGTGTGGTGATAGTGAATAATAGTGTGTTAGTTTTTCACATGTTTATTTCTTTGAATTTTAATTTTCAGTAGTTAATTGTATTATTCATTTATTTATTTTTAGTACATTTTCCATCATTGTTTATAAAAACTAAATGGATAAAGTTATTGCAAACCAACAAGGTTGCTAACCTTGTATTTTTTTTTTCAATTTTAATTATGTTGAAACAACATTGTATTAAAGATTAAAAGCTTATAAAAAAACGTCGTTCTGCATATTAAAAAATAATTTAAATACAATAACATATTATTGTATGTTCGTATCTACTTTTAGGTAAATAATTTAAATACAATAATATATTATTGTATGATTGTATCTACGTTTAGGTGGATATATATTTTTTTTTGTAACTGTAAACTGATATATTCTTGATTATCGTCTATATTTTAAACGAGAGTTGAACATAACTCACTAAATTTTTAAACATTTTTTTTTTCAGTTTTTATTGATTTGATTTCTTTTAGCATGACTTTTATTTATAATTGTTTAGATGTAGTATCTATTTTTGCAAAAGAACTATCGCCACCTCTACAAACTAATTTTTGAAAAAGTTATTCGTACCTGGCGCTTGGCGCGGGTAAACAGCTAGTGTGTGTATATATATATATATATATATATATATATATATATATATATATATATATATATATATATATATATATATATATATATATATAGGTAAAAACAAAAGTTGAAACAGTTGAAATAATTTAGAATAGCTTGAAACACTTCAAATTAGATTGAAACGTTTGAAATTGTTTGAATGTTTAACACAAGATTCCTGTTTTTTACTTGTATTCACCCTAAAGCATTATAAAATAGTGAAAACGTAGGGGTATGGACTCACTTCGAATGTTCTCGTTTGGATACGAAGTAGTAGCGATGATCCTCGGGTTAGAACTCGTGTGAATAGTCGTATCCTAATAATAATTACATCCGGTATCGTATTTAAATTAGCGAAATAATAATTTAAAGTGTTAGGCAACACTAGATTATCTAAGAAATACTTTAAAAAATCCTAGGAATTATTTGATGGTGTTGTTGGTGGTCTTGGTGTTTTTGGATGAATATAAGGAGATTTGAAGATGATATGACTATTCTTGATAAAGACATGAAGATTTAAAGAAAATTCGGGTAGAATCTTATGAAGATTTGAAGATTTCACTTGAGTTTTGAGAGCAAATTTGAGGAGGATTTCGGTGTAGAAAATGAAAATTGAGGTTTGATTTCGGTTTTGAATATATATAGGAATGTGATTTCGGTCCTAAAGGGCCTTACGCTTCGGATTTCGGTCCCTTAATGGGCTTAGCTTAGGGATTTTGGTCCTATAAGTAGTGATTTCGGTCATACATGACCGAAAACTCTATGTTTCAATATTCTACAACCAAAAACACCTTTTTGATTTGATTCCTTGGACCGAAATCTCAATATTCTAGCTTCCTAAGACCGAAAACCTTTATATAGTGAATTTACTTATGGTTTAGACGAATTTTTTTTTTGCTTATGTTGACTTATCTTAGCTTATCTTAACATAGGTTTCAATCTACACCTAGTTATTAACTTACAAACATGTCCTCATGGCTATAGATGATACAATGCAAACAAGTTGCAATGGGGTTTCACTTATACTTAGTTAAGATTTAGACTTTTATTTCAACAAGTGAGACCTTTGTTGACTTTTATTGACTTGAAATAACAGGTTGTTACATTGTCCCTCCATTAGAGGGAATTTCGTCCTGAAATTATTTCTATAGTGAGTACTCATGGACTAGGGAAAAGATGCGGATACCTTTGGTTCATCTGGTCTTCTCGCTCCCAAGTGAATTCAGGTCCCCGCTTGACATTCCAACGAACCTTCACTATTATTATGCGACTTTGTTTCGTTCTTTTGACTTCCCTATCCATGATTTCGCCTGGTTCTTCCACAGAGTGTAGGCTCTTGTTTATCTTGATTTCATCGAGTGGAATTACAAGAGTCGCGTCGGATAGACACTTCTTTTGGATAGACACGTGGAAGATAGGATGTACGTTATTTAGTTCTTGAGGTAGTTGGAGTTTGTAAGCTACTAGGACGATTCTAGCAAGAATCTCGAACGACCCAACGTACCTTGTATTTAATTTTCCACATTTTCCGAAACGTATCATGCCCTTCCAAAGTGAGACCATCAACAGAACGCGGTCACCAACCCGAAATTCCAAGGGTTTTCGTCTCTTATCAGCATAGCTCTTTTGTCTGTCTCTAGAAGCTTTCATTCATTCTCGAATTTTAAGAATCGTCTCTATCGTTTCCCTAATGATCTCTGGGCAGGTAAGAATGTTGTCAGGAACTTGGCCTCTATCAAGTTGCGTGTCACCCACTTCATCCCTGCACAGAGGTGATCTGCACTTGCGGCCATAAAGGGCTTCGAACGGGGCAACCTTGACGCTAGTGTGATAGCTATTGTTGTACGAGAACTCGACAATTGGAAAATGGGTATCCCATGCTTTACCAAAGTCGATCACGCAAGCTCTCAACATGTCTTCTAATGTTTGAAAAGTTCTCTCACTCTGTCGGTCGGTTTGTAGGTGGTATGTTGTACTCATGTCCAACCTAGTTCCCAAAGATTTTGTAGTGACTGCCAGAATCGTGACGTGAATCTACTATCTCTTTCAGAGATAATAGATATTGGCACACCATACACTCATACTATCTCTGTAATGCAAGTTCTAGTCAATTTCTCCATTTTGCCCGTTGCCTTTATTGGTAGGAAGTGTGTGGATTTGGTTAATCTGTCGTCAATTACCCAAATGGTGTCATGACCACCCGTTGTCTTGGACAACTTGGTTATGAAATCCATTGTAATCCAATCCCATTTCCAGTCAGGTATCTATGGTTGTTGTAGTAAACCTGAGGGCTTCTGGTATTATACCTTGACTTTGGCGCAAGTTAGTCACTTACCCACATAGGTAGCAATCTTTGATTTCATGTTCGGCCACCATTAAAGTTTCTTGAGATCCAGATACATCTTATATGAACCTGGATGAACGAAGTATCGAGTTTTGTGGGCTTCATTCATGACAACATCTCTATAACCACCAAACTTTGCTGTCCACATTTGATTCATGAGATAACGAACTTCGTCACCCTTGATTTATAAGTTCTTCTCCATTCCTCTTAAGGCTTCACCTGCCACATTATCAGGTTTCAAGGCTTCCAGCTGAGCCGCTTTGATCCGTGTGGACAGATGTGAATGGATGGTCATGGTTAGTGCTTTTACTCTATGACCTGAGTACTCTTTCCAATTGAGGGGATATGCTACTACATTGGATTTGCCGGGATGATAACGAATCTTGCATTCGTAGTCATTGAGTAGTTTTACCCAACGTTGTTCCCTCATGTTAAGTTCTTTTTGATCGAAGATGTGTTGGAGGCTTTTGTGGTCCGTAAAGTCCATTTTGTACCGTCAAGTTAGTGCCTCTAGATTTTCAGAGCAAACACTACTATTCCCAACTCAAGTTCATGAGTGGTGTAGTTGACCTCGTGTGTCTTTAGCTGTCTCAAGGCATAGGCAATAACTTTTCCTCATTCCATAAGCACACAACCTAGTCCCTGATTAGATGCATCACAGTATACTACGAAGTCTTCTATTCCTTTTGGAAGAGACAAGATAGGTGTGCTAGACAGGGCTTGCTACAACATTTGGAATGCAATGTCTTGTTTCTTTCCCCAGTTGAAGCTTACACCCTTCTGAGTCAGGGTGGTAAGTGGCTTAGCGATTCTGGAGAAGTTTTGTATGAACCTTCTGTAATAGCCTGCGAGGCCTAGAAATTGTCGAATCTCTGTTGGGGTTCTAGGGGTCGCCCAGTTTTCGATAACTTTGATTTTGGAGGGATCCACATGAATTCCTTCCTCGCTGACCACGTGAACAAGGCAATTTACCTTCCTAATCCAAAACTCGCCTTTTGAGAGTTTCACATATAGCTTCTCCGCCCTTAATGTTTCTAGAACTTATCTCAGGTATTGACTATGTTCTTCCTTACTTCGTGAGTAGATAATTATATCATCTATGAATTCTAACATGATTTTTTCTAGAAAAGGACGGCACACCTGATTCATTAAGTCCATGAGTACCTCATGTGCATTTGTTAGTCTGAAGGGTATTAATACAAAGTCGTAGTGACCATAACGAGTGTAGAATGTTGTTTTGGGAATATAATTCTCATGGACTCATAGTGGCTGATACCCTGATCTTAGTTCGGTCTTCAAAAAGTAGCTTGCTCCTTGGAGTTGATCGAAAAAACCGTCTATTCGTGGTAGAGGGTATCGGTTCTTAATCTATGCACATGCTGAAAGATCCATCCTTCTTCTTCATGGACAGGACCGATGATCCCAAAGGTGAGAAGCTCAGTTTGATGAATCCTTTGTTGAACAGTTCGTTTAGTTGGCTGGATAATTTCTGCATCTCTGCTGGTGCTATACGATACGGGGATTTGGCTACGGGGGTAGCTTTAGGAATAAAGTCGATTCAGAACTCGACTTGGCGTTCAGGAGGAATTCCTAGAAGATATTCGGGAAAAATTTCAGGAAAATTACAGACTTTAGGAATGCTCTCGATGTCTTTTACTTCTTGCTTCTCATTCACCACATGTGCTAAGAATGTTTGGTGCTCCTTGCATAGATATTTTTGGGCTTTGACACAAGAGATGACGGGAAGGTTCGTACCGGGTTTGTCGTCGTATATGACGAGGGTTTCGCCACATGGCAAATTAAGGCGAACAACCTTTTCGTAGCATAGAGTATCAGAACGGTGAGGACTTAACCAATCCGTGCTGATGATGATGTCAAAGCTTTTTATTGAGACCGACATAAGTTCGATTTAAAAAGAATAGTCGTTTAGAGTGAGGGTACAACCAACGAACATGTCGTTAGTGCTCTACGTCTTCCTGTTTGGCATATCGACAGTGAATGTTTCGTTTAGTGATTGTGTATTTTGTTTGAGTAGACGTTTAAATTTATGGCTAACGAAACTCCTCTCCACAACACTATCAAAGAGTATGCATGTATAAGAGTTATCGAGAAGAAATGTACTAGTGACCATCGTGGTGTCTGCTATTGCTTCTTCCTGCCCTATTTCCAGCACTCTTCTCACACCGTCGACATTCTTTCCTTTCGAGCAATTCCTCTTGAAGTGCCCGGTTTCACCACACCCATAACAAGACTGGCTTACTCCAACATTGTGGACTTGGGAAATTGGTTGTGCCAGTGCCTTAAAGAAACGGGCAGTGTGCCCTTTCGTTTTGTAGTTACTGCAATGCATCTCATGGAAGGGTCCATGATGATGGAATTTAAACTTGTTGGACATCGGAAGGTTTCCAGCAAATCGGCTGGGAGGTGCTGGAGCTGCAGCAACAACAGTAGGAATAGTAGCAACGTGGACTACCAAAGCTTGTTGCTTCTTTGAGGACTCCTGTCATGATTGCCTCTTTCTTTTGTTCCAAAATTTCTTTTTGTTACCAATTTATTTGGGTTACTAAGGGATGGCTGTCATGAAGCCTTGGCGAACTCCATGATCCACGAGTGTCTGTGCCAGACGCTTGGCACTGTTGAAAGTAAGTGGATTTGTAGCTATTACGTTTCCTTGGATTTAAGGAGATACTCCCCAGATGTACCTTTCCACTTTCTTACTTTTATAAGTGACCATCACGAGACACATAATCTCCAGGTCACTGAATCTGGCAGTGTAAGCAACAATATTGGAGTCCTTCAGCGTCAGACCCTAGAGCCATTGCTCTACTTTTTGCATTTTGCCTCTCGGGCAGTATTCCGCCAGCATCAGAACTTTTAAGTCTTCCCAGCTCTTGGCGTTAGTGTTAGATAAGGTGTTTAAGTCCATAACTATTTCTGGTATGTACTTGACCTGACCCGCCATGGTCCATTTGGCTTGCATGGCATCATGCATTTGGATAGACTAAATGAGAAAAATAACACTTATGGTTTATTAATATATTATAAGTTCTAATATATGAATAGTATTATTTAATTAGTATTGATCAAGAATTAATTTGGAATTAATTAAGTGATCAAAAGATGACTAATTAAATATATGGGTTGATTATGTAAATCATCTATAACTTGTATAGTGGGCTAAAAGGCTCCATGGATTATCAAGTTAGGTTAAACCCATAGGATGCTCCATGGGAGTTACAAACCCATGGGTCATGTAATTGAAGAGTCATAACACATTAGGCTTTACATGGTGTAACCCTAGATGTGTCACACTATATAAGGAACATGCTATCTACCAAAATCGGTTACACAAAGAACATAAGAGCGCTAGGCCGATTTTACAAGTGTGTGCATTCTCTCAAAAGTCATTCCAAAGGCATTTGGCCTTGTGTGAAGCATTTGAGGGATCACACTTGGGGTGCTAGGCTCACAAGGTTTTCAAGGAATCAAATCAACTACAAGGTATGTAATTCTAGCTATCATTTTAGGATAAAGTTCCCCATGTATGCTAGATAGGATTATAAACGTTGGAGATCATATTTTGCATGTATTTTAGACAAACATAGAACCAAGGTTTTCTAGGGTTGCATGTACACTTACGGGTGTTAGAATGCTCAAAACCCATCAGTTAGCTACTGGGAGAGTCAATGACTTGACATAGCCGTTCAACCATGAGAGAGCTCTATCTAGGAATGTGCATGCTGCAAATTTAACTTTGCTAGTTACGGGGCACACACAGATTTCAAACACTGATTCAGTCTTCTTGAACCAGCGTGTGAGAGCAATGACACCTCCAGTGCCATCAAAATATTTGGGTTTGGCATTCGTGAATTATTTGTATGAGCACTACCTTGGGTGTCCGTGCTTTCTCTATGGTTAGAAGTGTTGGCGCTACTAACCACCCCACTAGCACCACTTGCATTGATTTGCATCATGGCGGCTTCCACGGCGGCTGTGTACTCCTGCTTGGAAAACAGTTAGGTCATACTGTGGAGGTGGTGGCGGTGGTGGAGTTGATTGTATGTTGTTGAAACACCTATTTGATTTACGTGGATGCATTTTTTTCTATAAGGTCTAAATAGGAAGTGAAAATAAGTCCTCTATAGTGGTCATAAGTTAGGTGATGTTGAACAAGATATATCTTACTTCTAAACGCATTATATCCTGACTTTTATAGTGTTCTATCGACGATTTACAATAGAAGTCTACTAAATATAAGTAAACAATCGCCATTTCAAATTTATGAAATTTATAGCAACACTGGCTAATGAATTTGTATAGTGTGACTCATACCGAGTCCTCCTATAATTACATAGTGCATACAAATTATATATAACCAAAATCAAATGGACCTTCGAATACATGATCCTACTCTAAGTCCACAACCAAACAAGCAACAGGAAGTAAAGCAAAATCACAAATTCTAAGTCTATAAAATCTTAATTATATATAACCCTAACGTATACACTTATCAATTATAGACTTACCCGCAAGGGTCCGTTGTTTTCACATGATTCATTCTGGTAAGAAAGCCCTTCTCGAATGTTAGTTTCTATAACAATCGAGGTCTAAATATTGTTGTTCCAGTGTTATAGTGTCATAAAATACTCATATAGTATTTTAACTTTCTGTTTGGTTCTAGAGTTTCCTTTTGTATATAGAGTTGGTAAGTTTTAGACTTATTGCAATACCACTATCACTCCCAAACACATGTTGGTCTTATCTTAAATAAATATAGTTGATCAGGTTATATTTATCCTAGATTTGATTACATAATTGTCTATGTTTAATTACAATATCCAGCATCTAAATACTTTTTTGTAGTTCTTACTGTGATACTGTTTCTGGTATGTATGCATGTTCGTATACTTTTACATAAATACTTGTATTTTAAAAGTATACATTTAGTCAGAGAATTTTAGCCCCATTGTATCTATAGTTGTATATCTTGTGTGGTTTGATATACTTAGTTCACTATAAACAATGCTCTGAGACCGATCTGTCACACCCCCAAACTGGAACGGCGGAAACGTTTGCGGGAGGATGTTGTCATGTACAATATCATAACAACTGAATAATAGTACTCAAATCAACAACCATGGTATTAAAAATATAGAGTTTGACATTGCGTTCGTAACATTGTTTGTATGCCACCAAAAGTGTATAGCAAAAACTATAAGACGAGACGCTATGATGTTTCATCTTCTCAAAACCTGTAACTGTACCTGTCTACTAGTTCCCTTAGAATACAAGAGATTTTGAAAGTGTATCAACATTTAAGTTGGTGAGTTCATAAGAATTTTTGTATTAGAAGTCTGTCTTTATGCTTCGAAAATGTTAATGCCTTAAGACCAAAATGTATGTGAGTTATGATACTTTGAAAGAGTATACTATAGTCTTATTATCAATTAGAACTATATAAATGAGTGCTTCCTAAAAATGTATGCTGTACTGTATTTAGAAAATAGTGTATTGTATTGCATTTTATAAAAAACGCTTTGTATGTATGTGCCTAGAATCCACCAGCTGTACTGTAAAGTAGTGTAATGTAGTTCTATTATTAAAACAAAACCTTTGAAGTTATGTTTGTCCCGTAAACCAAGATGTTTAGTTAATTGTTATTGTGAGTGATATTATAACCTTGCTAAAATGACTAGTGGCATGCACGATGTTCTTCAGGTGTCAGAATGTTATGAAATTTGTCACCCCAGACCTACCGGTCTAACAGTAGCTAGCAATTTTGGTGTGGGATTGTCAGTCCCATATAGATCTATACACAAATTCACCCTCTCCTCTAGGAGACTCTGGTTATAATTCAGGACTTTAGCGTGTACTCTGGTAGGTACTGTTGGATTAGTGTCTAAGTCCATAACTATTTTGGTATGTACTTGACCCGATGGTGCATGGTCCTTTTGGGTTGCCTTCACCAAAGCAACTTGATAGGATGAATAATGGAGAGAAAGGATTAAATATGATTTATTAATATATTATGAGAATAATATATTAAATGAGAAATCATATTGTTTAATTAATATTAGTCAAGAATTAATAAGAATTAAGTTTGTGGCTAAAAGACATTAATTAAACTAAGGGACTAGAACTGTCAATTGTATGGTAGTTGAATATTGAGCTAATGGACTCCATATTAAAGGAGTGGACGAATCCTATGGGGAAACCCATTAGAAATTGTCCCAAGGCCTTTAAGGAAGGAGCCCATGGGTTGCTTAGGGCTTAAGCATCCAAATTATGGTTATCTTGTTAGATAACCCTAATAGCCTCACTATTTAAAGAACCCTTATGGCTCAAAAACGTGGTGAACTTGTTGATTAGGGTTTCCATACGTTTTGGGTAGCCTCCTTCTCTTCTCCTCTTCATCCTCTTGCTCTTGGTGTTTGTGAACCATTAGAGGAGTGACATTTGTGACTCTAAGCTTTCTAAAGTCATTACAAGAAGGAATTGTGATTGTTATTGCTACATAACAATCAAGGTATGATCTAAACCCTAATTCACATGTTATATTGATTATCATATACTAGATCTAGGGTTTATAGTCTTGGATGAATTGCATGTACAATAGAGAAACCTAGATCCAAGCATTATGGTTTATATGAGCACATAGGATGTTCTTATGGCTAAAACCCATCAGTGGTATCAAAGCCTTGATTGGTTTCTATTGTATTGATGCATTATGTGTTTATTCAAGTTGCAAAATCGTTTTTGGACATTCTGCCTGATGAACTCGGCGAGTACCACAGTGTACTCGGTGAGTAGGCCTCAACTCGGCGAGTCCAGTGTGGTACTCGGCGAGTTCGAGCGTCAGAAAGAGGTGAGTCCAGTGTGGTACTTATGGTTTAGACTTAATCTTTTTGGTTATGTTGACTTATCTTAGCTTATCTCAGCATAGGTCTCAATATACACCTAGTTATTAACTTATAACATATCCTCATGACTATAGATCATACAATGTAACCATGTTGCAATGGAGTTTGACTTATACTTGGTTAAGATTTAGACTTTTATTTGAACAAGTGAGACCTTTATTGACTTTTATTGACTTGAGAGAACGGGTTGTTATATATATATATATATATATATATATATATATATATATATATATATATATATATATATATGGTTATGATCTTTTGTGAACCCAAAGATTGTCGCGAACCTAGAAACATTTTTGTTTGAATTTTTTTTATAAATTGACATAAACAACAAATCTGTCCTATATAAGGATATACAAAAAAAATCATGAAAAGATGTGCATATATGATAGGTGCATATGTGATTTTTTTATAGACTTGTACAAATCCGACGTTTGTGCACATATGTACCTATCGTATATTTATTTTTTTAGAGATTTTTTGTGAATATGATTCTATACGACCGGTTTTATTGTTTATGCCACTTTTTTTAAATATCACACGGAAAAGGTCGCTACTTCGTGGGAATCTTTGGTTCGCAAAAGATCATTGCTCTCTCTATCTCTCTCTCTCTCTCTCTCTTTATATATATATATATATATATATATATATATATATATATATATATATATATATATATATATATATATATATATATATATATATATATATATATATATATATATATATGAAAATTTTTGGTAGGAAGGTAATTTTTATATATATTTTTTTTAGTAAAAAAAACCAAAATGAATAATTAGATGATTCAAAAGTAAGACTACTCATAAGAAAAAATTCTTAAAATAGAAAAACATCACCATGATTCTTTTTTATGTAAATCAATAAAAAAAATTTACAACTATAACAATTATAGTGAATATCCTCAAAATCATCGTAAAAATGAATCATCAAAATGTTTTTTTAGGATTTTTTTATGAAACATATTATTTTCATTCATCTAGTGGTTCATTTGTTTTGTCTGCGAAAAAAATATGCCAAAAAAATTTCTTATCTTCCTATGAAAAGAAAAATTATTACCGGATCTGTATATATATATATATATATATATATATATATATATATATATATATATATATATATATATATATATATATATATATATGTGTGTGTGTGTGTGTGTGTGTGTACGTATGTATGCATGTGTATGTATGTATAGGGTCCGGTTCCTGTGATGACTCATTTTAAAGTGAGGACTCGTGAGTACAACTTTAAACATTGAAAAAAAAATCTAAAAAAAATACAAATTAGAAAATCGAACATAAATCGATCTGTGTTTCAATTTTAATTTTTTATTTTGAATCATTATGATCCATGATTCAATTTTAATGATCCAAATTTTTTTCCGATTTTTTTTCTCTCAGACATAAATCTATGATCGATGTATTACCAACTACATGATTAAGTGATTACACTACTCTCTCTCTCTCTCTCTCTCTCTATATATATATATATATATATATATATATATATATATATAGAGAGAGAGAGAGAGAGAGTAGTGTAATCACTTAATCACGTAGTCGGTAATACATCGAGCATAGATTTATGTCTAAGAGAAAAAAAATCGGAAAAAAAATTTGGATCATTAAAATTGAATCATGGATCATAATGATGCAAGATATATATATATATATATATATATATATATATATATATATATATATATATATATATATATATAAAATAGTGTACGCTTAAAGTCCTGTAAGAGTTATAATCTGTGTCTCCTGGAGGGGGAGCGAGAATTTGTGTATAGATCTATACGGGGTTGACACCCCGCACCTTCGTTGTTCGCTACAGGTAGACCGGCCAGTCTAGGGTGACAAATGTCTTAAACGAAATCGACGCCTGAAGAACGTCAGAACAGGCACCCCGTCATATTATTGTGGTTATAATGACTCGCTCAAATTATAACAGTTATTATTTAGAACTTCACGCAAGTTACCTTTTCGATTATAAACAACTAATGTTTGGATACGTTAAACGAAGCTTTTACCACACAAGTCTTTGGGTTTTAAGACTACTATTTTATACATAAGAAAATATAGGGTTTTATGGGGGAAAAGATTTCATATGATTTTGATAACGATATACTAAAACACACATACAACTATACTTGATTGGAAACAAGACTTACAACTATTTTGACAAGAAAATATTGGATTTTCTGGTTTTCTAACTATCACATATTTTTATACAAATACTTATGAATTTAACAACATATTTTATGTTGATGCTTTCCAAACGACTTGTATTCTCATGAAATCAGTAAGCAGGTTAGTGAAGGCGGATTCAAGATTATATTGATGTAGTTTGGAAATTACTCAATGTTGTCTCTTTTGTGTGTTTCAAGAACATAAACAAGATGTAAAACAATGTCAGTTTGATATATTGATGTATGATGTTTGGATTTGCTATGTTTCATTTATATTCAATTGTTATGATATAGTACAATGACGTCACCCGCCTCCGAACATTTCCGCTGTTCTGGTCTGGGGGTGTGACAGGTATAGGTGCACATGTTTGATTAGTATATGGGCATTCCAACCCGATGGTTGTGGGCCGAGAGTATTTCATCCCGAGGATGATTAGACACATAGTAGGTGTGCATTCCAACCTGATGGTTGTGGGCCTGGGGTATACCAACCCGATGGTTGATTGGACCCATAGTATATTGGCATTCTAACCCAATGCTTGTGTGCGTGGGGTATTCCATCCCGATGGATGATTGGACCCATGGTATATGTAGATATATGTGTTGTGTGTGAGCATTCCAACCTGATGGTTGTGGGCCGAGAGTATTCCATCCCGAGGATCAATGGACTCGTAGTATGTGGGCATTCAAACCCGATGGTTGAGGCGTGGGGTATTCCATCCCGATGGATGATTGGACCCATATGTAACGCCCGTAGATCAGGGCTAGTCAATTTAGAGACGTTAAGCATCAAAAATTACTTTTTGATGGAAGATTATATAGAAGGATTAATCTTAACCAAGTTGTAGTATATGTCACAAGGTTTCCGTGCATATAAAGAACGCCAAAATCCGAGTTATAACGAAGAAGTTATGACCTGTCGAAGTTTCACGACAGAACTAACACGACCCGGCACGACCCAGCGCGACGTAGATAGTGAATTTAAGGTAGATAGATATCTATCCTTAGTGATATAAATGAGAATTGAAGATCTCATAGATAGTAGTGCAACGACGGAAAGACGGACGGAATCGGAGTTCAGATGAAGGAGTTATGAATTTCGAATGGAGTTTTCCTGTCCCGGCCTACTAAAGATAATATATAAGTAATATACTTATAATATATTAAAAATAAAGTCAAAATTAGCCAATGGAGTCTAAATGAGAGTTGTAGAGCATAATCTCACCTTCGCGGCGATATAAAGAACGTCGAAAACGGAGTTCGTATGCGAAAGTTATGAATTTCTGAAGTTCGGGGCGCGAAACCCCAAAACTGTCAGAGCCCACGACGTGGAACAAGGTTGCCATGACG
Source organism: Lactuca sativa (assembly GCF_002870075.4). Taxonomy (NCBI): domain Eukaryota; kingdom Viridiplantae; phylum Streptophyta; class Magnoliopsida; order Asterales; family Asteraceae; genus Lactuca; species Lactuca sativa. The sequence goes on from NC_056629.2 coordinate 181,844,600, forward strand.
TGGCAAGTGTCCTGACACCTCCGGGAGGCCCCCAGATGCAACTTGGGATGACGCATGCAGTGACGACCAAGCCCACGACGTGGAACAAGGTTGCCACGACGTGGCAAGGGCTAAATTTGCCCTATAAATAGATTTGAAGGGCCAGCCGTTTAGGGTTGCTATTTTCTCTCTTCTCTCTCCCGTTTTGCATCGATTTGCGTGCCAGAAATACCCCAAAGCCCTGGTATTGTTCTCGATCCCCGAGGCAAGTCCCGAGATCCCGAAGATCCCGAGAAGTGCGGTTCCCGAGCTGAAGCTCTGCCCGCGAGAAGTTCGATTTTTGTGGAGATCTTCCAGATCTGCTGAGGATTACTACTTCTGCAAGTTGTAGTGCTGTCCGATCATCTTCTGATCAAGTGAGTGTATAGTCACTTTCATCTTACACATAGATATGAAGTATTTTATAAAATACGTGCTAAGTGTATATATATTGTTGTTTATATGTGTCAGTGTGTGGTTACTTTCTTCTAGCACATAAATATAAAGTATTAGCTATGAAATACGTGCTATGTGTTATATATTATTTGTCTATTTGAAATGGGCATGGAATTGAAGTTTTATATAAGTGTTAAATGATTTAAACTGTGTAAGTATTTATATCTACGAAAATGTTGGGTAGAACATGGGTAGATGGGATAGTTGGTGACTATGGAGTTAGAGCCTATTGTATAAACCTTGGTGACTATGGAGTTAGCGCCTATTGTTAGATAAACCTTGGTGACTATGGAGTTAGCGCCTATTGTTAGATAAACCTTGGTGACTATGGAGTTAGCGCCTATTGTTAGATAAACCTTGGTGACTATGGAGTTAGCACCTATTGTTAGATAAACCTTGGTGACTATAGAGTTAGCGCCTAGTGTTAGATAAACCTTGGTGACTATAGAGTTAGCGCCTACTGTTAGATAAATCTTGGTGACTATGGAGTTAGCGCCTATCGTATAAATCTTGGTGCTATGGAGTTAGCGTCTATCGTATAAATCTTGGTGACTATGGAGTTAGCGCCTATCGTATAAATCTTGGTGACTAAGGAGTTAGCGCCTATCGTATAAATCTAGGTGACTATGGAGTTAGCGCCTATTGTATAAACCTTGGTGACTATGGAGTTAGCGCCTATTGAGTAAACCTTGGTGACGATGTGACTTCGTGCCTGTTAAGTGAACCTTGGTGACTATGGAGTTAGCGTCGCTTGAGTAAACCCCGACGACTATGGAGTTAGCGCCTGGTAACTATGGATTTAGTACCTGATAGATAAACTTTGGCAGCAATGGACTTCGTGCCAATTCCTTAGGTAAATCCTTAAGAATGAATGAAGGATAGTGGATTCTTAGGGTAAACCCTTGAGAAAATAAAGTAGATATGGGGATGGGTATTTGGGTTGGTTGTTTGATAATTGAATATAATAATTGTATTATTGTGGGTTGAAAACCCTATATGCTCACCAGGCTCCCAAGCCTGACCCACTCAGTTTTCTTTGCATTATAGGTAATGACACAAGAGTATAAGTTGGTGGACTTGACGAGAGGTTTTGGATTATAGATCAGTAGTTATAAATAACTGTTGTAAGGTCTATTTTATATTGTTTATGCTTTTGGTCTGTATCGGAACATGACATCCCGAGGTTTTATTATTTAATGAAAATACATTCTCCTTGAGAAATGTTTTGATAAGTTTTTATCATATCTTATTTTGGGAACAAATTCCGCAACCGTTTTCTTTAAACGATCACTCTGATTTATAAAACAAAGCATAAACAAATCGGTCTTTTCTGGCCGTGAAATTGGGGATGTCACACCATAGTATGTTGTTTGTTATTGTGTGTGTATTGTTGTGTGTATGGGTATTTTTGGGGTAACTCACTAAGCCTTCGAGCTGACATTTATCGATTATTGTTTCAGGTATAGCGGATGACTGCGGGAATGCGAAGGCGTGACCATACACTTCCTCGATTCATGATTATGATTTCTGGGAACTTTGATGTTTAAACTACTTTGAGAACAAATTGTAATAACTCAATGGTTTTATATGATTTAAAAAGTTTTAAATTGGCTCGAATTTTATGGATATTACAAGTTGGTATCAGAGCCTTGGCTTAAGTGAATTGGAGGAACATTCGTGTGAATCTAGTCTAAAACTAAGTAAAAATATTTTCGAAATGATTTTTTAAAAATGGTTTTCCAAATAAGTAAAAGAGGATGTATAGTGTACGATCATCCGGAGTCAATAAGTAGACCCAAAAATACCATACAATTATTTGATATTGTGATATGTTAGAACATCATGCTAGTACTAGGCTAGGGATCTTCAGGAATTTCATGATAGAATATGATGCCTGCTTGCCTAGGGTTTTCCTTATATGACATTGACATCATTATTGTAGTTGGTTGTGTATGTATCATGATTGTACATAATTAAGATCTTATAGCCTGAGAATGTTTGATTTGGCCTTATGTTCTATTCTTGTTGATTAGGGGCTTAGGGTAGGATCAGATATTCGAAAGTCTATAGGGTCCACCATTATGTATGGATAGCATACACTAGTGTTGTAGGGTAGGTGGAAGTTTCATGGATGGGTGGGATGTGTGAGGCCGGGAGGCCAGTTTCAATATATCTAGCCTTCCTCTAGGAGTGAGGACTGAGTGCATGCTATGCTTATGTATAGTTTTAGGGCATTCTGATGATACTTGAGACAAATATGGGTAGGTGTGGAAGGTAGCATGGGCCCGTACTACTGATAGCACAGGACGCATACACGTAGCAAGGAAGTCACAACCCTTGGGGTTTAGTTGAGAGTTGGTTCCCTGTTATTGTATGGATTATCAAAGATCTTTCTGGTGTCTTACTAGAATGGTGGTTACGAGACGTCTTGAGACCGGATGCATATTAGGATCGGGAGCTGGTAGGCAAGATAGGCCAGCATTTTCAGAGGAGCGTGTCAGTGAGATCATCCGGGAGGAGGTGATCAAGATTGTCTGGGGATAGTTGTCGGAGACGTTCGGGTCTATTAAGACCTCCATGGTTGAGATTTTTATGAGCGCTATGCAGCCCTTGCTGAGACGGCTGCCGCAACAGCTGTAACCACGGTAGGGGAGGAGCTGGTCGAGCTTCCCAGTATCGAGACTTCTTTCTGGGACATATTTTGATGAGCAGAGGACTGCAGTTACTTGAGATCAGGAAGATGTTCTGTACTTGTTGCATTCAGGGGGTTGAGCGAGAGAGGTTGGCACATGAGGTTCTAGATTTGAGGCTCGGGGGTTTGCCCAAGGCCGGAATGTGAGTAGAAGGGACTCCATAAAGGAGTGATGATTATGTTCAGCTGGGGTTTTTGTAGTTAGAAGTGGAATGGTTGAATGATGGATCTAAATGTCATTTTATAGGGCAAGGATTGTGCCCTTTCAGTTTTTCGAGCTCGAAGGAGTGAGCAGGCTTGTAACCCCAGGATCAGGTTGTATGTTACACCCATAAATTTTTACGCCAAATTTAAACTTTTCAAGCATAAATAAAAACAGATAGTAACAGTTTACAAAACATTTTTATCAATATCCATCTGAGTGTCCCAAAACAATATCATAAGGATGAGGATTAGTACGGTCACGCCTTTGCCTTGCCATGATCTCCTCCTGAAGTACCTAAATAATAAAATGCAAACTGTAAGCCCGAGAGTTTAGTGAATTACCCCCAAAATACCAATACCACGCTGAAATACCAAATCTGTAACCACAAATCAACAACATGTATATTGGGCCATTGGCCTGACTGGACCGCCCTCCGGTGTCTACAACCTACTAAATCTACACCGAGCCTTTGGCATGACTGGACCGCCACGTGGGCCTACAGTTTCCCCGGACAGCTCATAGGGTATGTTGGCCTTTAGTACAAAGTGGGACCGCCTCAACCCAAATCACCAAGCAAATAACCATGTGCGCATACAAACATTTACTAGCATATACAAACATCGAACATATCTATCTCACTGATTACCACACATAGCAATGTCTCATAACTAGAGCACTGACCTAGCAAGTCACTTACATAGCAATCCCTACGGATCATAAGAACATAACATATAGTATATCCTGATTCTAATCTAACAGATCATATCCACATGTAGCATACCATAACGATAACAACTAAAGGACCGGCCTTGGTGTTGTAGACCCTATTGATATAGTCAGGATAACTCACCTTGTAGATGTCGAATTGAAAGGTAAACTCCAACTCTCAGATCACTTGACACAGGCACCACCACCTATTATCATAGTATAACATACTCATAAATCCTTAACCTTTTAAGGTACTCCATAACCCACTAGTCAGCCCGTGGTCAAAGTCAAAGTCCTCAGTCATGGTCAACAGTCCATTTGACCTCAACTCACCGAGTACCCTCGACTACTCGCCGAGTTCCTTGATAGACATTCCAACTCGCCGAGTCAATGGGGTGACTCCTCGAGTTCCTTCGATCAAACTTTAAGGCCACCCGTCGAGTTTCCTCCTTGCAACTCGACGGATACACACACATACATATCCTGGAGAAAAATCATCCGACTCGCCGAGTTGTTCTTCAACTTGTCGAGTCTATGGCAATCTTCATCGGACTCGCCGAGTTGTTCATCCAACTTGTCGAGTTCACAGCCATCTTCATGTGACTCGTCAAGTCAACCTTGCGACTCACCGAGTCCATTTAGTCCCTTTTTCATACGAACTTGCTTTGAGCCAGGCAACGGCTCTAAATGACAGATCCAAGCTTCTAAGGCATGCTTATCACGTGAAGTTGCAAACTTTGCGTGCATGCATGGCTATAAAGGCTCTAAATGCCTATTTTAAGTTCTAAATGGAGCTTCATGCTCAAGAGGTACCTTAATCATGACTAGAATTGTAACTTTATGCTTCTAGAATCCAAGGAGGGTCCAGATCTGACATTACAACCTCAGATCTAGCCTATAGCTCATCATACCAACTTAATATTCCACAAAAACCCTAAAACTCAACCAATATAAGAGATATACAAGGAAAATGACGATTTGGGTACCTCTAGAAGATGATAACTGAGATAAGTGTTGATTCCCACACTCTACTTGCTCCAATCTCCTTCTCCTCCAAGCCTTCTCCCTCCAAAAATCCTCTTTTCAAGCTTCAAACACACAATGGGAACACACGCACGTATTAGGGTTCTCAAGGACTCTCTAGAAGCCCAAGGGAGGCTAAGGTTCCTTTAAATAGGGGGCAAAACCCCAGGATTTAGGGTTTCATCTGCCATCTCCTACTCGCCGAGTCCCAATATGGACTCATCGAGTACGTCACTTAACTCGCGATCCCACCTCGTTGCTACTCGACAAGTAGGGCAACCAACTAATCGAGTAGGGCAACCAACTCGTCGAGTAGGGCCTAACCGAAGATATCTTATTTAGAACAATACCCAAGAATCGGGGCGTTACAACTCTCCCCCACTTGAACTAGACTTCGCCCTCGAAGTCCCCTAGAATAAACAATGTCGGGTAATGCTTGCGTATCTCCGGCTCCCATGTCCACTCCTATCCCCTCCGATGTTCCCACTGTACCTTTACTAAAGGTATTTCCATGTTCCGCAAAATCTTCTTCTGCCTTTCCAAAATAGCCACAGGCCTCTCCACGTAGTTCATGCGCTCATTGACCTGAATATCATCCAACGATACTACTGCCTCCTGGTCCATAATGCATTTTCGCAATTGCGAAACATGGAATGTGCTATGGATCTGGCTAAGCTCCACCAGAAGCTCTAGCCTATAAGCCACCCTGCCAAACCTAGCAACAATCCTGAACGACCCAATGTATCGGGGACACAATTTTCCCCTCTTCCTGAAGCGGATCACACCCTTCCATGGTGAGACCTTCAGGAGAACCATGTCATCCACCTGAAATTCCAGTTCAGATCGGCGTCGGTCGGCATAACTTTTCTGCCGACTCTGAGCTGTCTGCAAACGCTGTCTAATCTGTTGTACCTTTTCGGTAGTCTGCAGAACTACCTCTGTCTGCCCCATTACCCTGTGCCCAATCTCACCCCAGCAGATTGGGGTTCTACACTTCCGGCCATACAACAACTTACAAGGTGGGGCGCCAATACTGGAATGATAGCTGTTGTAGTAGGCGAATTCTGCAAGCGGTAGGTGTGAATACCAACTCCTACCAAAATTAATAACGCATGCCCTCAACATATCCTCAAGGTTCTGGATGGTCCGCTCACTCCGCCCATCTGTTTGCGGATGGAAAGTTGTACAAAAATACAGTCGCGTACCCAGTTCCTCATGGAACTTCTGCCAAAAACGGGAAGTAAACCTGACATCGTGATCGGAAACGATAGAAACTGGAACCCCATGGCGAGATACAATCTCGCAAACATACATGTCGGCCAATTTCTCTGCCGACGAACTCTCCCGTATGGCCAAGAAATGGGCACTCTTGGTCAACCGATCCACGATGACCCAAATAGCATCAAACCCCTTCGCCGTCCGCGACAACTTTGTAATGAAATCCATCGTGATCTTCTCCCATTTCCTGCGGCTTGCTATGCGGCCTCTGATGCTCGGCCTTGACCATCCTACAGGTCAAGCACCTCTCAATATACCCAACGATTTCTCACTTCATTCCTGACCACCAATAGCTCAAGCTTAAATCACGATACATCTTGGTGGCCCCCTGATGAATAGAAAAATGAGACTTATGAGCCTCCTCCATCACTTTCTGTCAAACCCTCCTGACATCGGAACCCATACCCTACCATATCGGGTCAATAACCCGCGACGATCCTGAACAAACCAGGCGCTCTCACCCTTAATTTTCTCCAACTTCCAATTCTCCGATCTCATACCCTCAACCTGAGCATCCCTAATCAAGCTCACAAACGGGGAATCCACCGCTATCCTCATATACCTTGTTGGAGTAGAAGACCCAGCTGACTTGTGACTCAAAGCATCCGCAACCACATTCGCTTTACCAGGATGGTAAAGGATCTCACAATCATAGTCCTTGACCACATCCAACCACCTGTGCTGCCTCATATTCCAGTTCGGGTGATCCATGATGTGCCTCAAAATCTTGTGATCCATATATATAGTACATCAGACCCCGTACAGATAATACCTCCAAATCTTGAGAGCAAAAACCACCGCTCCCAACTCAAGATCGTGCGTAGGGTATCTCGTCTCATATGGTTTCAGCTACCACGATGCATAGACTACCACCCGTCCTCTCTGCATGAGGACTGCCCCCAAGCCCATGATGGATGCATCACAAAACACTACAAAGTCCACGACTCCCTCGGGGAGTGTTATCACTGGCGCTTCACATAAACACTGCCGGAGGGTCTCAAATGCCCTATGCTGCTTAGGGCCCCACAGGAAATCGACCCCTTTCATCGTAAGACAAGTGAGGGGTACTACGATCTTGGAGAAACCTCGAATAAATCTCCGGTAGTACCCTGCTAAGCCCAAGAAACTCCTGATGTCAAAGGGAGATCTCGGCGTCTCCCACTACATAACCGCCTCTACCTTGGCCGGATTGACCAAAATGCTCTCCAGATTAACGAGATGCACGAGGAACTGAACCTTTCGTAACCAAAACTCGCACTTCGAGAACTTGGCATACAACCGTTCTCACCGCAGGACCTCCAGCAGCTCCCTGAGATGCTCCTCGTGCTGCTCTTGGGTCTTGGAATACACCAAAATATCATTTATGAATACAATGATCGAGCGATCGAGCATCGGTTTGCAGACTCAGTTCATCAAATCCATGAACACTGTTGGCGCATTGGTGAGCCCAAACGGCATCACCACGAACTCATAATGACCATAACGAGTCCGAAAAGTGGTCTTCTCTAAGTCTTCCTCCCTCACCCTGACCTGGTGGTATCCTGACCTCAAATCAATCTTGGAAAACTAAGATGCACCCTGCAATTGATCGAAAAGATCATCTATCCTCAGGAGTGGATAACGGTTCTTCACCATTAACTTGTTCAACTCTCTATAGTCAATGCACATCCTATATGAACCGTCCTTCTTCCTGATGAAAAGGATCGATGCTCCCAAAGGTGAACTGCTCGGGTGAATAAACTGCTTACCCAGCAGTTCCTACAACTGAGATGAAAACTCCTGCATCTCTGGCGGTGCCAGTCAATATGTGGCCTTAGCAATAGGGGCCGCACCAGGCACTAGATCAATCGTGAACTCAACTTGCCTCTCCGGAGGCACTCCGGGTAACTCCTCCGGAAACACGTCAGCAAGCTCTCTAACTATAGGGACCTCCGAAACTGAGGGCTGATCCCTATCCCGCGTATCCACCACACACGCTAAATAACCGACACACTCATGTTGTATATACTACCGAGCCCTGGCCGCCGAACAAAACCCTGATCCCATCCTGGTGCCCTTGCCATATACCACTAGTTCTCCCCCACTTGGGGTTCGAACTACCACTCGCTGCCCCTCACAATTGATCATGGCTCCAAATCGACCAAGCCAATCCATCCCTACGATCACACATACTTCCCCCATGGGAATAGGAATCAAATCTATTGAGAAGGGCACCCCGAAATTCTCCAACTCGCATACCCGATAGACCGAAGAAGCAGAAACCCCATGCTCGTTGGCGATCGAGACTCGCAACGGGCACTCAAGCTCCTCTACCGGCACACTAAACCCTCTACTAAAAACCCAAGATACGAACGACCGACTCGCCCCCGAGTCAAATAATACCAGAGCTGACAAAGAATTCACTAAAAACGTACATAATCACAGATATAACCAATAAGAATATCACAAAAACAATAATTGAGACAAAAAACATAAACTTACCAGCAACCACATCTGGTGCCGCCTTGGCCTCCTCAGCCGTGAGCTGGAAGGCGCGACCCTCTACCCTCGGAGGCTCCACCTTGACTGGCCTCCCATCTCCAATCCTCACAGTAGCTAGCGCGGGACCCTATGCCAGCTTGGCGGCGAGTTGCGGACAGTTGGTCTTCACATGACCAACCTGATGACAATGGTAACAAATCCTCATATCTGCTGGAGGAGCGAACTGACGGCACCCACCTCCAGCTCGACAGACTCCCGAATGACCCTCCTTGCCACATTTCTGGCACCCACCTCCAGCTCGACAGACTCCCGAATGACCCCTGCCACACTTTCCACAAGTGCGGCTCTGCTAACTCCCAGCCCAAGTATCAGCGGTCGTAAACTGCTAAGGCACCGGCTGAGACTATTCTGGTGCTTGACGCTGCTCCTTTAGCTGCACCTCTAACTCTAACTCACGGCTTCCTGAAGATCCAGGAGGGTATCACATCGCTGTGTAGACAGAAACTGTCGAATATCAGTCTTGAGCATACTCAGATAACGAGTCATCTGAGACTGCTCTGAAGCAAAATATGGGCAAAACATATCCCTCTCCGTGAACATACGGTTAATCTCAATCACAGACTCCCCATCTTGTCTCAATATCAAAAACTCTTGAGCAAGCCGCTCCCGCTCAACACGTGGAACGTAGCGGGTGCGGAACATATCCCAGAACTACTCCCAAGTAACAGCATCTTGCTGATCATCAGTATACAACCCTGTCATCAACCTCCACCAGTCCTTTGCCCCAAGCCTTAGTAGGTTCAGGGAGCACCTGACCTTCTGGTCAGCAGGACATGAACACGTGAAGAAACATCCCTCCATATCAGGTAACCACCTCATAGCCCTGATCGCATCCTGTGTACCATCAAACGTCGGGGGCCTCATATTATCGATGTCCCGGTACTGGAAATCCCTGTTGGCTCCTCCTCCAACCCCTGCCTCAGTTACAGTCGAAGTGGCCGCAGCGGCAACTATCTCTGCTAGAGTTGCATATCGCTCATCAAAGTACTCAACCATCGTGGTTTTAATTGACCCAAACATCTCTGGTAGCTGTGCTCTGAACGCCACATCAATCTCGTCGTGCATAATCTCCCAGATCCTGGCATCCAACTCCTCAGTCCCTATATGTACCATGCGCTCAGGTGCTACCGGTACCTCCAACCCTCCGTCTCCCAAACCTGATCCTGATCCTGATCCTGATCCGGATCCAGAAGCAACACGTCTCATCACCACCATACTGGAATATATACAAGCCATCAGATAAATAACATAATATCGGGAGACCAAAACCCACAAACCCTAGGGGTTGTGCTTTCAGTAGTACGGGCCCATACTGATGGGTTTTGGTCATAAAAACATACTATGTGCTCATACAAACCCTAATGCTTGGATCTAGGTTTCTCTATTGTACATGCAAGTTATCCAAGACTATAAACCCTAGATCTAGAATATGATAACCAATATAACATATAATTAGGGTTTAGATCATACCTTGATTGTTATATAGCAATAACAATCCCAATTCCTCCTTGTATTGACTTTAGAAAGCTTAGAGTCACAAATGTCACTCCTCTAATGGTTCACAAACACCAAGAGCAAGAGGATAAAGAGGAGAGAGGATGGAGGCTGCCCTAAAACGTGTGAAACCCTAGATGGATGCTTAGCCACATTTTTGGGTCATAAGGGATCTATATATAGGAGGCTATTAGGGTTATCTAACATGGAAACCCTAAATTGGATGCTTAAGCCCTAAGCAACCCATAGATTCCTTTCCTTAAGGGCTTGGACGATTTCTTATGGGCTTCCACATAGAATTCGTCCACTCCTTAATATAAGGCAATCCATGGCCCAAATTGCAATTATCTTATAATTACAATTCCAGTCCCTTAAGTTTAATTAATCTCTTTTAGTCACAAAACTAATTACCAATTAATTATTGACTAATATTAATTAAACAATATGATTTCTCCTTTAATATATTATTCTCATAATATATTAATAAATCATATTTAATCCTTTCTCTCCATAATTCATCCTATCAAGTTGATTTGGTGAAGGCAACCTAAAAGGACCATGTGCCATCGGGTCAAGTACATACAAAAATAGTTATGGACTTAGACACTAATCCAACAGTCTCCCACTTGGATAAGTCTAATAACTATTATGCGTATGACTTCAGATCCTGATCTGCAATCGTAGCTTTCCGAAGCCGCTGTCAACTCTGATCCTATCAGATACGCGTGTCCTTTAGATAAGGGATCATATATTCCTCCATTCTAGATATCGTAAGACATGATTTCTAATCATTCTCTTTGTACTATTTCTCGAATTCTGATTTATGTTGACTGACTAATTGAACAAATCAAATTAGCCCTAGCCCGGCCGAGCATTTATGTTTGTCATCACTAAATCATTGAGGGGCCCAAAGATATTGCTTTTATCCTTCTTTGGATGAAAGGAACGGATAAACTTTGATACAATGCTTGCTTGCTGTAACAACCTGAAATTCGTATCACTGCTTGTACCCCTTTTCGCGACTCAATTCGATCATCCAATCGCCGTTTCCAATTTCGTTTCCAATTCCGACATTTAATTAAGTCATTAACGTGTATTTTATTTTATGACTTAATGAATGTCCTAATACCTTTAGAACTCATTCTAACGCTCAGTATTAGCAATCGGAACATTTCTAGTATCAGCCATATCGGGTTACGGCAATTTGGCCGGGTGCGACCAAAAGCCCCTTCTAACGCCGGTATCGGGTAGAATTCCACCGTGTCCTGAACTTGGACACTATTTAAAGTGATCCAAGCTTTCATTTGAAGCTTTTGCTTCATTTCACAACCATCTCTCCAACCTCTCTCCTCAAACTAGATTCAAGGTCCAAAATCATCAAAATTAGGCTTCAAATCACCAAGGTACCTTCCTTAACTCATTGTGTATCATATTTGACCTTCAAATTCGAGATTAAAGCATGAATTAGGACCTTGTATATGAGTTTACGGCCCTGGAAAGTGCTTAGGCCGCAAACATATATTTAGAGGGTTTTTAAGCCCTTAAACCTTTCCAAACCTCAACTAGACCTTAGATAAGGCTATATGACTTCATGAAATGGACTTAGAACACTTTAGACATGGATTTTGAAGGATTTACATGAGTTTACGGCCAAGGCATGTGCTTGGGCCGTAAACCCCTCAAACATGAGAGTAAACTCATTTCCAACATGTTAGAAAGCCATATAACTTCACCAAAAGCCTTAGAATAAATCATAGAACCAACCAAAAATAGTTTTGGGACCTTAAACATAACCAAACTCTTCATTTGAGAGTTTACGACCATAGCATGTGCTCCAGGGCCATAAACTCCCAATTATGTGTCTTATGGTGCCCCAAATTCATATCAAGGCTTGTATAAATTTTAGGAATCACATGTGATTAATTTTGAGACATTAAAACACTTATTCAAGGGGGGTATAGGAGTTTACGGCCGTAAGCTCCATGCTAGGGCCGTAAACTCCCTTAAGTGGTGTTATTTGATGAATTAAATCAATCCCAAGCCTTAGGAAAAATTGTTCCAACCCTTCTCAAGTGATATTGGCCATTTAAGCTCCATAACCCTTGTCAACATGAGTTCACGGCCGTGAACTCATGTGTGTATGGTATAAGAGGCCGAAAACTCGATAAGGAGTTTACTCTTCCAAGTCCCACACATCAATACACGTCCGTAGATGTCACGCAGGTCACTCCAAACACTCGTTTTGAAGTGTTTTCGCTCAATGGAGTGTAATATCATATCTAATTAGAGTTTATAAAACTAATTAGATATATTTTTATACCATTTCATATTACATAGGAACCTTGCTCGTATTCAAGTCTTGATTCGACGTTTAGCATCCTAGTCGTCACATTCCGCGCTCGGTGAGTTCATACCCCTACCCTTTTTCAATGGGTTTTCAATGTTTTCAGGGGGAATACAAGCAAAAGTACAAGAATATTTTGTACTTAAAATCATGATTTCAGATAAATGGTTTCATAATGGTACATTTTAAGAATTGAAAACTTTTTTTTACCAAACTGTTTTAACTTGCAGAGTTGCTGTTCAAAACGATTTTCAGTTCTTATTATACACTGATATGTTGTATACTTCACATTTGATTGTTCACACTTATATTGATAGAAAACATAAACCATTGTAATGTCTGTAATAAAACACTTAGGTCCGAGTGTAAAAGACAGACACTATCAGAAAACATAAAATGTCCTTATGTCCTTAACAATACACATAGGCTCGAGTGTGAAAGACAAACACCATCATACACACAAATCAAATGTAATATCCTTGATAATACACCTAGGTTCGAGTGTAAAGGACAATCATCATTAGATAACATAGAACATTTGTAATGTCCTTGATAATACACCGAGGCTTGAGTGTAAAGGACAGTCACCATTAGATAACACTGAACATTTGTAACATCTTTAATAATACACCTAGGCTCGAGTGTAAAGGACAAGCACATTAGAACTTAGTTAGTCGTAGATACTACTTCCCTAGGCGAGAAGTAAAGAGTAATCTTAAAGATTGGAGACACGTCCTCTGTAACACTTCCTTGGCACGAGAGAGTGGAAGACTAACCATGTAACCAGAGTCTCGAGGAAGGAGAGCGTGACTTGAGTGTATAGATCTATACGGGACTGACAATCCCGCACATGGCTGCTAGCTACAGCCGAACCGAAAGGTTCAAGGGTGACGAAAGTCATAAAAAGGATACTGGCCCTGACCCGAGTCATATCTAGTCTGAGTATGGTTAAGGACTCGCAATCAAGATTATTAACACTTTACACGTAATTATTAGTTTTATGTACGTAATAAAACTAATGTACGTTTAAGAATAACCGGAATTTCAGTACACACATACATTCAGGAAAACATGGGGTTTTCCTGGGGAGAACATTGAACATAATCGGAATCGGTAATAGTACACACACACATTCAGGAGAACATGGGGTTTTCCTGGGAATAACATGGAACTTAATCAAAATCGGTAACAGTTCACTCACACACATGTAGGAAAATATAGGATTTTCCTGTGTAACCGCAGTACGTAACCAGAAAAGTGTAACAAGTTAGATAACTAAACTTTACAATTCACAAGAACAATCATGTTTCATTGTACATCATTTACGTTACTTTTCGGATTTGGTAACCAACTTTTAAGAAAATATGGGATTTTCTTGGATAACCACTTTTTCAGGAAACTAAAGGAACTCGTACATTTTCAGAAAAACAAACATCTTATGAACTCACCAGCTTAATGCTGATTTTCAAACTGCTTGTATTCTCAGGTCAGTGTTAGACAGGTACCCAAAGATCCTTTTGTACGAAGATGGAGTTCTCAGAAAACTTGTTTCGTGTTGTTCATATATAATATGTATCACTTGTATAACTTATGCTTTTGAAACAAATGTAAAACTTTCATATATGTAATGTAATGGTTGTTTTACTTTACTTACTATGTACATTGGATTTGATACTCAACGTGGAGTCAACCCCGGAAATGTTTCCGCCTTCGGTTTTCGGGGTGTGACACTTGCACTTACTCACCGAATCACACACAACAATATGTTTTATGACACCAAGTTACTGGTGCGTTTACATATTATCAATGTGCAACCGATTTGCAAGATACAACTCACACATCTCGGTTTCAAGAATATAAGATGTTATCGTCTCACCAATCACTCGTGATAAAATCCATGGAGTGATCCAAGTGAGCGTGGGTTTAATCCAATTCTCAAATCATATTCATAAGCACTCATGAACATTGCAGCAAACATTTGCTCATGTCTAATGCTCTTTAGACAATCCACACACCAATTCACGACAGTCTTCATTCATACCTACTTCCAACATATGAACAACTGTGGCCCGTTCGAATAATTTGACAGTTCTAAACCAATTAAATTATTTAGGAAGTCAAAACATGCAAAGTGAAACACAAGAATAATACTAATCCCATATGGCCTCAAACCTTTGAGCATAAATAAAACACCTTTTATTTATCACCATATCGATTACTCGTTATTTGATGTTTCGGGTAATCAACTTCTTACTTGAATTATCACACTTGTCTTATGCTCATAGCATGCACACAATGTTTACCTATGGTTCTTACTTTGTGAAATAGATCAAATTGAACACGTTTCCAATCATTCTTCATTTCACAACTCCTAATACCTTTCCATAAGTAAAAGAATATCAAATTCTTGCCACTTATAGAATGTGTTAGATTCTAACATTTTATGCAATGATCCTTTCGTAATGTCACTGCACCAAGGTCACAAAGACTATTGCCAATGAAATCACAAAGTCCTCTATCGGAAATTGTTACAATACAATTCCTTAGATATGATGTCTCTCACTCAAAGTACATTCCTTTGAACATCCTATTGCATAAAAGTTTCTAATCTAGTCATAGATTTTCAATATTCAATTCCCAATATGGAAACGTTTCCATATTTTCCATATGACAACTCATTCTTAATAGAATCTTATCTATTCATAATAATGTCGATATGGCCATCCAATATGGAAACATTTCCATATTTTCCAATACCATACTTCCAACTACTCACAAGCGACCAATCCTCGGCGAACATTGGATTGTCCTTTGATAGTTGCTTAATTATCTTAGTCAAAATCGATTCATGTCCTTTTTCCCTCTAAATGCGCTAGACATTTGGAAAATTTTAGAATGGTCAAATATTATAGTCTATGCAATTGATCCTATACCCGAAGCGTATGGGACACAATGCATAATGTCTTACATAAAGATTTGATACTTTATCAATCTTCCGCCATAATATTTCATTTGCTATGTTCTCAAAATTCGAATTGTGAAGAGGAATGCCGTAATCATAATCGAAATTTAAGAACGCACTATGTACTTCTGACTAAATTATTAACATTCCACAACCTAAGCCTTTAGATTTGAAATGAAGCATAATATTCTCTCCCTTAATTATAGCAAAACAACTTTTCAACTGTTGCGACTTTGCAAAGTATGACTCTTGTTTTTTATAATTAATATTGCTAACATTGCAATACTTTCCTTAATAATCATACAATCATAACATTTATGCTCCCACTATCATGATGATTATTATAAACATAACACTTATGCTCCCATTAGCTTTGACATGTATTCAGAAACAGCCTAACTTTCAGAAAAACAATACTTATTGAATTTCTTAAGTTCATGTTTCTAGTACTTGGTGCTTTGATAATCTTTTATCAAGGCTTCTTGAACTTATACACCTTTTCCTTAGATAGCTCATATGTGTGTCTAAACAATTAAGACTAGTTGTCGAATCTCACAATTCAAATTATGGAGAGGGATACCGTAACCATAATCGAATTCGAGAATACAATTTCACGAAAGTTTACGACAAATTCAATGGAGGAAATCTTTCTTAGTCAAAGTATTTCCTCACAGTCATTTTCATCAAGGAGGAAATCTTATGACACTTAGATTTTAATGGTGTATGTGTTCCTATCCATGTGAATTTGTCAAAACCAAAGTTTACGACAAATTCAAACTCATATGGACCGAACTTTCTTAATGTTGATTTCTTGCCTTATGGTAGCATAGCTGCCCACCATGTCTTCCAAGTAGTTAAGCAGCTCACCTTTTCCTATCAATGTACTCTTCATTGATCAAGTTCCTTGCCTTTTTATGCATTCAAATGAGAACTCATAGGACTCACATGCATAATTAACTCAATTGGAACAACACAAAAACAAAATAATGTCAACACGATAGGTTGTAAACCTCAACTCGTGTGCTAGTGATGATCGATAAGGTCTATTTTGAGTTGTTCTTGAAACTTTTGAAGACCATTAAGACTCCCACTAACTCCTTGACATATAAGATTCTCTTGTCAATAAACATTTCTTGACAAACAAATATTCAAGAGTTAGTGTAGCTTTTATCAAAACACTTCATAAATTGGTCCTAGTTGGTCTTTGTCTTATCCAAGACATCACAGCTTACCAATTTCAAATGTGCGAGAACAAGAAAACCTTTTTCCATATTCTACATTTGATGAATGTTATAAACCTTCTTAATACTTGTCATTCATTGTCACAATCTTAACTTTAAGACTTGTTATTGGAACGAAATATGATTGACTTCTTGATTTAACCATTTCTTCAATCCTTGATTCCTCTTCTTAAACATACCATTGTACTAAGACTCACTTAGAGGATCAATTGAGATATGGTTCTTAATCATTAAGACCTATCATAAAGCATAAAAGCTACTCTCCTTTCTTCTTAGAATGGATAAACTTTTATCTTTCTACCTACATGATTCTTGATCTTATTCGTTTTTGCTATTGATTTAAACCTTTTTAATCAATTCCGAATTACACTTAATCTTATAAGTATAATCATATTTACTAAACTTTTAGTAAACCATGACGAATATCTTGTTACTCTTATGGTGGACTTTGACCAACACACAACTTTGTGTACTCGATCTCCTAGTCCTTCACTTGACACTTTGTCAATGAATTAGTCTAATTTCCAAATATGAAATTTCTCATTCTTCGTGCAACCAAGTTGCATGATTCCAAATTTCTGTTCAATTAAAACTTGGGCGATGAGAAACTCTCCCTATTTGGTAAATTCTCGACTTTTCCATAAACACCATAAATAAGAATCATATCCATTTGTTGTAGAAATATGCAAACACCAATTTTCATAACGATTTCATTGCAAGGAAATAAACAAATAAATAAATAAGTCAAACCAAAATTTTATTTTATTTATAGAAAGCAGCGGAAAACATTTGTCCTTACAATGCAAAATCCATTGAAAACTATGTAGTCAAATATTCCTAACAATTCTATCATAACTATCTAAGCTCAAAATCTAATCTTCAAGTCCATGCGATCGAGATCCATTTCTTTGTGATTAGACTCATCTTGTTCTTTCCTCAAGCTTCCTTTCTTTTCACCGATCCTGCAAAACATTCAAATGCAATCTTATCACATCATGTGTTAAGAATCAACAAATAGGAACTTTATGGAGTTAGATAGTGGATTTTACCTGAAGCGCAACCATACTCTTTGACTCTCCCATCTTCTGGACACTTCAGGCTCTTTGGGCAGACTTGTATCCAACGCCCTTTCTTTTGGCAGCAAACGCAGGTCGGTTCTCCTAGAACGTCCTCGGAAGCATGGTCGGTTGACTTTCCCAACAAATACGCTCCATTGCTTCGCCAAATCATTTCTGATTCAGCTGCAATGAGCATGTAAGTTAGGTCAATGAGGTTGTCGTCATGATCCATCATATAATACTTTCTTTTGAACTCATTATATGATTCAGGAAGTGACTGCAAAACCCAATTCACAACCAACTCATCCGGGAATGACACACCCAACATTATCAACCTATCAATGTGTGATTTCATTCCTAGAACGTGGGCACACACGGGTTTACCATCTTCATGTTTCATTTCCAATAGGGCTTTAGTGATATTGAACCTTTCAATTCTTTGATCTTGTGGGTTAGGGAGAACAATTGGAGGAGGTGGAGGAAGTGAAACATGATTTCTTGTTCCTCGATCGAATCGGGGAATACCATCTTCATGTGGAATGCTTGTTCCACGGGATTTGGGAAGACCATAGTTGTTGAACTTTGACATCTACAAAATGGGAGAAAAACGAATTCAAGTTAGTTGATTGATTGAGTCCTTAGTAAATCACCCAAATGAGATACTAAGGCTAGGACCCAACACAATATTCTACAACTCGGGAGAGGGATGCCGTAACCCAAATTGCAGAACATTTGAAGGTAAGTGAATGACGATTCACTAATTTCCACCATGAAAAAACGAAAAATGAAATTTAAGTTTTAAATCTATGAAAACTCCTAGATCCTATGAGATTCATTACACATTTCAATGGCATGTTTAAATCTTGATATGCCCCTCTTATTTTTGACTGGGATGCCGAGGATCACAAAGCGGGTGTGAATAACCATGCAAACTACATGGTGCCCCCACATGTTACAGTCACCTATTCAATGTGCCGGTAAACCACACACACTCCACCGAAATATGACAAACATTGAGTCACTCTTTGCTACCTTTTCTTAGAACCATTTAGTGTGCCGGTAAACCACACACGCTCCACTAACGTCTTCGCAAGGGCACAAAGTGTAATTTCATGGAATTGCATCAATTCAATTTGCCCAAGTAACTAAGATTAGGAATTTGAAAAACATTTAGTTACTTTTATACTTCACTACACTTATAATGGAAGGTTTCGTCCTATCCTACCTGTTCGGCTAACGACTCTCCACTAGTCAAGAGTGCAATGGGTAAGAGTGGATACCCATTCAATCGCCATTTTATAGGCAATTTCCTTAAACACCCCTTATAGACCAGCTTCGTGAATGAGGCCTACTAACGGTAAGACTGACTTTTACTGATACATATATATAATGTTAGACTTTTAATGTTATATATAGTATAGGGTATATTTTACACTTTTAAAATACTAGATGGTTAAATTTAATAATTATACCTTTAATTCAATTAAATTGTAAACCAAAACTTTGAAAGATTTATTAAACCTCTTTTAATTATACACCTTAATTAATTAATAAAACCATAAGGGCGTTATTTGAACTTTTCAAAAACAATACTAGGGTTTTACAATTTAACATTCCTAAATTAAACCTTTAATCAACTTTTAAATTCCAAAACTTGAGGGCAAGTTTTGAAACATTTCAAAACATTAGGGTTTATAATTTAAATATACATCAAAATTAAACAATTAATCAAAATTTAAATTCCTAAACTTGAGGGCAAGTTTTGAAACCTTTTTAAAAACATTAGGGTTTCAACTATTTAAATTTCAAAACAACAAAACTTTTGAGGTCAAATTTAAACTATAAAACCTAAAGGGGAAAATGTGAAACTTTTCATAACACAAGGATCAAATAACAAATAATCTAAATTAACATTTCATCATATAATTATCCATATTTGATTTATTTAATGATTTCTTGCAAAACAATTTACCAATTTAATCAAAATAATTAATCAATTATCACATAAGGAAATAAATATTTTATTAATTGATAAATATCTTCAATTAGATCAAGATTATAGTCATATATATCAAAAAATCGGATTTATATTGATCTAATATGATAATGCAAGTATCCTCAAGCAAAAACAGCAAGAAATCCCGGTTTTCCCTCATTCTGACCAGCCGACTCATCGAGTCAGGCATGGACTCGTTGAGTCAGCATGGACACGGTGAGTTCAGCAAGCAGAACCACAAGAAAAGAATTTTTCAACATACAAGGCATCAATACAATAAAAACCAACCAGGCTCTGATACCACTGATGGGTTTTGGTCATAAGAACATCCTATGTGCTCATACAAACCCTAATGCTTGGATCTAGGTTTCTCTATTGTACATGCAAGTTATCCAAGACTATAAACCCTAGATCTAGAATATGATAACCAATATAACATATAATTAGGTTTTAGATCATACCTTGATTGTTATATTGCAATAACAATCCCAATTCCTCCTTGTATTGACTTTAGAAAGCTTAGAGTCACAAATGTCACTCCTCTAATGGTTCATAAACACCAAGAGTAAGAGGATGAAGAGGAGAGAGGATGGAGGCTGCCCTAAAACGTGTGAAACCCTAGAAGGATGCTTAGCCACGTTTTTGGGTCATAAGGGATCTATATATATATATATATATATATATATATATATATATATATATATATATATATATATATATATATATATATATATATATATATATATATATATATATATATATATATATATATATATATATAGGAGGCTATTAGGGTTATCTAACAAGGAAACCCTAAATTGGATGCTTAAGCCCTAAGCAAGCCATAGATTCCTTTCCTTAAGGGCTTGGACGATTTATTATGGGCTTGCCCATAGAATTCGTCCACTCCTTAATATAAGGCAATCCATGGCCCAAATTGCAATTATCTTATAATTACAATTCCAGTCCCTTAAGTTTAATTAATCTCTTTTAGTCACAAAACTAATTACCAATTAATTATTGACTAATATTAATTAAACAATATGATTTCTCCTTTAATATATTATTCTCATAATATATTAATAAATCATATTTAATCCTTTCTCTCCATAATTCATCCTATCAAGTTGCTTTGGTGAAGGCAACCCAAAAGGACCATGCACCATCGGGTCAAGTACATACCAAAATAGTTATGGACTTACACACTAATCCAACACATACTACCTTCCACACCTACCCATATTTGTCTCAAATATCACCACAACGCCCTAAAACTATTGTTAACATAGAAATGCGCTCAACCCTCACTTCTAGAAGAATATCAACTATCTCGCATCTAATCTCACCAGTTCTCATGACTTACACATCCATGAAACTTACATCATCCCCTGCAGCACTAGTGCATGCTAGCTGCACATAACACTGGACCTAATAGACTTTCGAATATCCAATCCTACCCGAAGGCCAAATCAACATTCTCAGACTATAAGGTCTTTATTATGCACATCCGTGATGCATACACTAAACATCTGCAGTTATGATGTCAATTACATATACAAGAAACCCTAGGCTAATAGGCATCATATAATCAGGCAAATCTACCATGCGATTCCTGAAGATCCCTAGACTAGCACTAGCATGCTGTTCTAACATATCAAAATATCAAATAACTGTATGGTATTTTGGGGTTCACTTACAGGCTCCGGCTGATCGTACCCTCTGCATCCTCCATCCTTTATCTTCAAAACCATCTTAGACTTTATTTCGAAAATTTCCTTGATTTGAGACTAGGTTCACACGTGTGTTTCCCCAAATTCACTCAAACTAAGGCTCTGATACAAACTTGTAACACCCATAAATTTTTACTCCAATTTAAACTTTTCAAGCATAAATAAAACCAGATAGTAACAGTTTACAAAACATTTTTTATCAATATCAATCAGAGTGTCCCAAAACAAGATGATAAGGATGAGGAGTGGTATGGTCATGCCTTTGCCTTGCCATGATCTCCTCCTGAATTACCTGAAACAATAAACTGCAAACTGTAAGCCCGAGAACTTAGTGAATTACTCCCAAAATACCGATATCATGTTGAAATACCAAATCTGTAACCACAAATCAACAACATGCATACTGGGCCATTGGCCTGACTGGACCGCCCTGCAGGGCCTACAACATACTGAATCTACACCGAGCCCTCGGCATGACTGGACTGCCACGTACGCCTACAGTCTCCTCGGACCGCTCATAGGGCATGTTGGCCTTCAGCACAAAGCGGGACGTCCTCAACCCAAATCAACAAGCAAATAACCATGTGCGCATACAAACATTTACTGGCATATATAAACATCGAACATATCTATCTCACTAATTACCACACATAGCAATATCACATAACTAGAGCACTGACCTAGCAAGTCACTAACATAGGAATCCATATGGATCATAAGAACATAACATATAGGCTATCCTGAACGGATCATATCCACATGTAGCATACCATAACGATAACAACTAAAGGGACGGCCTTGGTGCCTTAGACCCTATCAATATAGTGAAGATAACTCTCCTCACAGATGTCGACTCGAAAGGTAAACTCCATCTCTTGGATCACTTGACACAGGCTCCACCACCTATTATCATAGTACAACATACTCATAAGTCCTTAACCTTTTAAGGTACTTCATAACCCACTAGTCAACCCCTGGTCAAAGTCAAAGTCCTCAGTCACGGTCAACAGTCCATATTGACCTCAACTCACCGAGTACCCTCGACTACTCACCAAGTTCCTTGATGCACATTCCAACTCGCCGAGTCATCGGGGTGACTCGTCGAGTTCCTTCGATTCTCGATCAAACTTTAAGGCCACCAGTCAAGTTTCCTCCTTGCAACTCGACGGATACACACGCATACATATCCTAGAGAAAAATCATCCAACTCGCCGAGTTGTTCTTCAACTCGTCGAGTCTATGGCAATCTTCATCGGACTCGCCGAGTTGTTCATCCAACTCGTCGAGTTCACAGCCATCTTCATGTGACTCACCAAGTCAACCTTGCGGCTCGCCGAGTCCATTCAGTCCCTTTTCCATACGAACTTGCTTTGATCCATGCAGCGGCTCCAAATGATAGATCCAAGCTTCTTGGGCATGCTTATCACGTAAAGTTGCAAACTTTACGTGCATGCATGTCTATAAAGGCTCTAAATGCCTATTTTAAGTTCTAAATGGAGCTTCATGCTCAAGAGGTACCTTAGTCATGACTAGAACTGTAACTTTATGCTTCTAGAATCCAAGGAAGGTCCAGATCTGACGTTACAACCTCAGATCTAGCCTATAGCTCATCATACCATCTTAATATTCCACAAAAACCCTAAAACTCACCCAATAGAAGAGATATACAAGGAAAATGGCGATTTGGGTACCTCTAGAAGATGATAACTGAGATAAGTGCTGATTCCCACACTCTACTTGCTCCAATCTCCTTCTCTTCCAAGCCTTCTCCCTCCAAAAATCCTTTTTTCAGGTTTCAAACACACAATGGTCACACACACACGTATTAGGGTTCTCAACGACTCTCTAGAACTGTAAAGATGCCCAAGGGAGGCTAAGGTTCCTTTAAATATGGTGCAAAACCCCAGGATTTAGGGTTTCATCAGCCAGCTCCTACTCGCCGAGTCCAAATATGGACTCGTCGAGTAGGTCACTTAACTCGCAATCCCACCCCGCTGCTACTCGACAAGTAAGGCAACCAACTCATTGAGTAGAGCCTAACCCAAGAAATCTTATTTAAAACAATACCTGAGAATCGGGGCGTTACATTGTATTCCAGCTCGGGGTCAGTTGGTTGCAGGGATTGGCAGCATTATTTCAGCGCGGCAGTGAGCACAGGTGGGTCGATGTGGCATAAGTATTTTGTGAGGTCCGGTTTGCCTTTTATCTCTTGTATCGGAAGGTAAGGATTGATTGTGTGATCTTTTGCACCTTTGGGATTGCAGACTATGTCTTGGGAGGAGTTTGTTTCCCGGTTTAGGGCAGAGGTTGCTTCATCTATTGCAGTTCAGTTGTGGACGTTTGAGCGGGTAAATAAGTTAGGGTGCAAACCCTGAAGCGAATGATTTCTAGAGCCCGAGGGCAGGAAACTTGTTTGGATTACCTTTGGAAAAGGGGTATTACATGGGAGGTCTGCGTATAGGGTCCCACAAAAAGGTTATTCAGCATTATTAGGATTTCGTGGTTTTAGCAACCGTTCGTGATTGGCGGACAAAAGCACCAAGGGAAGTAGCTCTTCGCCGAAGTATTAGTTGGAGCATCTATCTTTTGGTCTTCAGGATTTGAGTGTGTGGTCATTCAAGCATTAGGGACTGTCGGTTTCACTTGGATTTAGGAAGTGTTCATCTGGTTCTTAGAAGTGTGTGGTCAATTGGGATTGGCTAGTAATGGAGCGCTAGTTAGAAGAGTTGGTTATTATCGGATCGATCGTTGGAAAGTGATAAAGATTGGGAATTCTCTAATTTTCATGTATTGTGAAGACTTAGTCGAATCTAAGTGGGGGAGAATTGTCCCCGGATACAAAAGCAAGAGCGATGTTGAAAATGGGTTAAGTTTCACATCGTGGTCAGGAAGGAAGACAACCCAAGCAACTGTTTCGTTTGAGGGTTGTGTGAGTTGGGAGATCGGTAAAACTCCTCAGCATGTGTATCACGTCTTCTTGGTGCTTGATAGCAGAAGTTGGGGAACCAGGTTGGAGTTCTAGTCATGAATACAGTTCAGTTTGAGTATTCGTTCGAGGGGTCTGCTCACCTCTAAGTTATTTTGGATTAATAGATAGAGAGTTTTGTTATCTGCCAGGGCTTGCTAGTACTTTCAGCATGGGTGTGTGGGTTATTTAGCGTATGTGGTAGACACGCGGGTCGGGTGCAGATCACGGATTTCCGAGAGAGTGGACGATCGACATGAGGCCTAGGGTTAGGCCGGGGTTAGAGTCCACGAAATGGATCAGGACTTCAGAACCCTAAGTGGGTGAGAACAGTCTAAATAGGAAAGATCACCAGGAGGGGTGATCCAGGGTGATGCTCAACACTTAGAGAGGTCCGGATAGACTGAAGGCCGGTGGGGAATTGTAGTCAAGCCGAAGGCTCGGAGAACGGTCTAGACAGGCTGAAGGATGAGAGAGGCGGTCCAGATATAGTGAAGGTTCTGAGAGTGGTCCAGATAGACTGAAGGCCTGGTGAGGTGGTCTAGTCATGTTGAAGACTCTGTATGCGTTTGTAGATCTATGTGCGGGTATTAAGTATGTTGATATGCTATAGAAATCAGTAGGTCTGTCCCCAAGTGTTGAACATACTTATGGAGTATGTTGAAGGCTTTGTATGGTTTTTTTAGTTTTATGATAGGTTTATGAGTATATATGTGTTATGGGGTAGCAACTTGTTCTACAAGTGCATAGTGTAGGGTGAGGTTTCAGCACTGTGACACTTATTGGTGTTTTGAAGGACATTGGTTAGGCCTTCTTGGGCAATGGAGGAGGTGAGTACCTCCAGGATGGAGTGTTGGACATCTGAAGTGACAATAGCGGTGTCGATAGGTTATCGGGAGCATTCCAGTCATGAGCTGAGGGTCGGAGAGGGCATACCAGACTCATGATGTGGGCACATAGGCAATCCAGACCTATGATGAGGACCATGTGAGGGCATTCTAGTCATAGGCTGTGGGCGTAGAGATTGTGTTGGTTATGTCTCTGGTAGGAGCGCGTTTGGATTGGATGTATTGTTGAGATTCGGGGGAGTTGCACTCGGTTGCGACGAATCAGAGGATGGTTGATGAGACGAAAGGATAGATCCTTGGATCTCAAGTTATGAGTAGACCCGAGATATGTTCATAGAGTTATTCCAATCTAGGGTATTCTATCATGAGGATGACCGGGCCCTATGACTGATTGTACCTGATATGTTTGGTATTCCAACCTGAGGGTTGATTGGGCCAAACATGTGTAGGGATACGAGGGTATTCCATCCTAGGGATGATTGGACCCGTCGTAGGCATGCCTGGTATTTTAGCCCGAGGCTGATTGGGCCAGACATGAATGTTCGTGATTATTAGTGGATTGATTTTGTATGATATTTCAGGAGCTGAAGGACGCTTTTATTGGATTTTAAGCATTCTAACACTCCTAAGTGTACATGAAACCCTAAATACCTTGGATCTATGTTTTCTCTAGTATACATGCAAATATGAATATTCCAAGGTATTACCCTATCTAGCATACAATATTTGATACTTGAGTAATAAAATAGATAGAATACATACCTTTTTGATGTAACTTGTATTCATGAAGCTTGAGTGCCTAGTTCCCCAAGTGTGACACCTCAAATGGTTCACACGACACCATGAACACATGGAATAACCTTGAGAATAAGGATACTTTGGTTCTCACTAGTGAAATCGGCCATGCCCTTTTGTGTACATACACTAGTCCTTATTTCACCAACCAAGGACATCTTTATATAGTGTGGAGATTAGGGTTAAACCCATGACCCTTCATTTCATATGATCCATGGGTTAAACACTTCATGGACTATCCATGAAAGATTAGCCCAACCTAAATGAACATGGCCCATCACACATATATATCTAAGAGTCCATATTTAATTAGTTCCTTTTGTTCACTTAATTAATTATAAATTAATTCTTGATCAATACTAATTAAATAACATGATTATATATTAATATATTAGAACTAATAATATATTAATATAAATCACTAGTATCCTTTTTCCTCATCTTGTCTATCCAATTATCCCGATGCCATGCAACCCAAATGGCCCATGTCAGGTCGGGTCAAGTCTTAATAATTATAGTTATGGACTTAGACATTAATCCAACAGTCTCCTACTTGGATAAGTCTAAAACTATTATTGAGTATGACTTCAAAACCTGACTAGCAATCGTAGCTCTCAAAAGCTTATGTCGAAGTCTGATGTGTTAACTGAACTTTGATCTTGTCAATGACTTGTCCATTAGATAAGGGATCATATATTCCTCCATTCTAGATATCATATGGACTGAGACATGCATTGTAAATCATTCTCCTTATCCATTTGTTGTTTATCGATTTTCGATTTATGATGACTGACTGATTGAACAGATAAAATCAGTCCTGGCTTGGCCAAGCACTCACATGTATCATCATTAAATCATCGAGGGGCCCATTGATATCGCTTTTATCCCGAAGGTAAAAGGAATGGATAAACTTCGACTCATATGGCTTTTTCTACTACTTGTTGAATCATACATAAAGGCACGTTTTATGACATCGAGTTACCAATGCGGTTTCGTGCAATCAATGTATAGCCAACTCATAGTAACAACTCATATCTCTAGGTTTGAAGAATATAAGATATTATCGTCTCATGATCACTCGTGATAAAATCCATGAAGTGATTGCAATGAGCCCGGGTTGAATCCAATACTCAGAACTTATAAGCACTCATGAGTGTTGTAGCACCACTTTGTCCAACATCTTAGACCTCTACAAGCCAACCCATGACAGACTTGACTCATATCTACTTCCAACATATGACCAACTGTGGATGGTTTGAATAACTTAGTCATTTGGGAAGAATGACCTAGTTTATTCTGGAAGTCAAAACATGCAAAATGAAACAAAAGAATAATTGTATCTAATATGGTATCAAAACCAATGAATATAAATAAAACACTTTTTATTTATCACCATACTGATTACTCATTATTCATTGTTTCGGTTTTATCAACTTTATACTTGAATTAAAAACACTAGTTGTCCCATGCTCCAAGCATGTACACTATGTTTTTCTAAACAATAGCTTTGCCATACACTAAGTATGTACTTTATGTTTGTCTATGATCCTTACTTTGTGAAATAAACCAATTGAACATATTTTCAATGATCTAATTTCACACTCCCAAATCCTTATCGAAAATGTAAGAATTTCAAATTCCTATCATTTATCGAAATCTATTAGATTTTAAACTTATATGCACAGACCCTGTTGTAATGACTTTGTACAAAGTCACAAAGACTTGTCAAAAGACATTACAAAGTATTCCAATGGAGATCAATTCCATGGGAAACATCCTTCTTGCATTAAGTTCTCTAATCTTACACAAATTGAATAACTTCCACCTTTGGAATCATTACCATATTCCTATTTTGACCATCACTTCTGAACAAGAGTTGCCTCTTTTCAGAATATGTCAATATGGTCCTTCCAAAAATTATCACTATACTTCCAACTGTCCCTGAGCAACCAATCTTTGGTAAAGCCTTGGATTGTCCTCGACAATTGATTAATCAGTTTAGTCATATCCGATTCTAGACCTTTTCCCCTTAATGCCCCAAGGCATTTGGAAAATTTAGAAAGGATAAATATTATAGCACATGTAATCGATCTTGTACCCAAAGAAAATGGAACACGATTCATGATGTCTTACATAAAGACATGATTCTAGATCAGTCTTTTGCTACAATATTTTTATTAACCATGTTTTCAAAATTTGACTATGAAGAGGGATGTCGTAATCATAATCGAATTTTGAGAACGCAATATATAGAATTTTCTTAAGTTGAAGCAAACCAACATAAAATTCATATATATATATATATATATATATATATATATATATATATATATATATATATATATATATATATATTCTTGACTAAGATGATCAAAATCTCAATCTTAGCCTTTTAGAATTGACATGAAGTATAATTTACTCTTCCTTAATTATAGCAAAACAAATTTTCCCAATTGAAACCTTTTTTTCTATAATTAACATTGCTAACTTGCACATTTAAAATAATTATCATGCTCCCACTAACATAATGATTATTAGCATAACAAATATGCTCCCATTAGCTTTGACATGTACTCGGAAATCAGTTGGACTTCTAGAAGTCAATACTTTACTGACTTTCTTACTAAAGTTTTGATTTCTGATACGAGATTTCCTTGATAAGACTTTATCAAAATCATACACCTTATCTTAGATAGCTCACAGGTATGTCTAAACAATTTTAGAACTATGAAAAAGGATGCCATAATCATAGTCTCAATTGTTTAGATCTTTGCTATCTGCTTCAAATCTACTTGGTAGAAGTGTTTCCTCACCATCATTTTCATGAATCGGAGAGAAACCTTATGACCCTTAGATTTTATGGTGTATGTGTTCTTATCCATGTGAATTGTCAAAAACCATTAGTACAATACACGATTAATGAGAAATCCAAACTCATATGGATTGAACTTGTGCAGTCTTAACTTCTTGCGACTTGGCAGCACAAGGGCCTGCCATTGTTTCCAAGTTGTTATGCAACCAATTGAGAACTCTTAGAACTCATATGCAAAGCCAACTTTCACTTTAATGGGCACAAAAGTAGGAATATGTCAACATGATAGGTTATAAACCTCACGTAGTGTGCTAGTGATAAACTAAAGGTTTTTATTCTTGATTAGATCTTGAAATTCTTTTTAGGATCTTTCAGACTCCCACTGTCCTCTTGACCTATAAGAATTTATTGTCAAATATTCAAGAGATAGTGTGGATTCTAATCAAGACACACACTTCACACAATTGGCCTTAGTTGGTCTTTGTTTTATCCAAAACATCACAACTTACCAATTTCAGAAGTACAAGAGTAGGATACTTTTACTCTTACATTTGACTAGTGTTAAGAAACCTTTCTTTAAGATATGTCACTCAAGTTACAATCTTGGAGTATGAATCTAAGAATTGTTTTCTGGAACGAGGTATGAATCATCTTCTTGATTTGACCACTTCAACAATTCATAGCTCCTCTTCTTAGGTATCATAATGCAATTAGAGGATGAATTGTGATAAGGTCTCTTAATCATTAAGATGATCATATAATATGATATTAAAGTACTCTCCCATCTTTTCAGATTTGTGAAACTTTTATCCTTTCTGCGTAATGTGATTCTTCTCATTCGTTCTGCCAATACATCGAAAATTTCTAATGTATCAGAATTACACTTAAACTTCTAAGTGTAACCATATTTACTAAACTTTAGTAAAACATGACAAATAGTCATATAGATCTTTTCTGGTGGACTTGATCAGTGCATAAGAGTGTGTACTCAATCCCTTAGTCTTAGTTTTCCAATGCTTGAAAGTTCTCATTCATCATACGATACAACTTGCATGATTCCAAGTTTCTATCAAACTGAAACTTGGGTTATAAGAATCTTTCCTTATTTGGTAAATTTAGACACTACCACAAAAGAAAGAATCAAATTCATATTTCCAATATTGCTAGAAACATACAAACATCAAGTTTTCATAAATACCATTGTAAGGAGATATAAAATAAGACAAAACAAAATTTTATTTATTTATAAAATGCGGAAAAATTTTCCTTACAATGCACCTTTAAATGAAAACTATGTTATTACATGTTTCCTAGTAATCTATCATAACTCCTAAGAGTAGCTCAAGAATCTGATCTTCAATCAAGCGATAGAAATCCATCTTTGCGGTCAGATTCAGCATACCTTTTTCTTTAAGCTTCCTTCACTTTTCCATTGATTTTTAAAACTTCAACATTTGACCTAGTCACATCATGGGATAAGAATCTCAGAATAGAAACTTAACCGAGTTAGATAGTGGACTTTACCTGAAGTAGAGTCAATCTTCTTGACTTGATCAACCATATGATCTTTCAGGTAAATATGGCAGCTTCGCAACCAATGCCCTTTCCTTTTGGCAATAGAACCATATGGACCCTTTGGGAATGGTACATGAGACAATCTCAGACTTAGCCTTTCTATTTACCATTTGGTCAACCGAGTTAACTATGGCCAATCCCTTTCCTTGGGAAGAGAAGGTTTTTCTAGATATCCAATGCAACCATTGTCAATGTCCATTGAAAGTTTGGAAAGTTAATTTAACAGTACTAAGTAAATAGATAAGATCATTAAGGGTCATATCATAGTCGATTTCATAGTAGTCCCAAAGGAACTGACTATGTGACTTAGAAAGTGAATGAACATCCAACTTCCTTAAGACTTTGACACCCAAGTCTCCCGGCTTATCAATATGTGACTTCATCTCCATGATGTGAGCACACATAGAACTTGCTTGCCAATAGGGCTTGAGTGACCTTGAACTTGTGGGTTAGGGAGAATAATTGGAGGAGGTGGAGGAAGTGAAGTACTAAGAGATTCGGGAAGATCATAGATGTATGAACTAGACATCTTTTTGGGAGATATTCAATATAGTTGATCTAAAGTCCTTAATATAACATCCAATATGAAATATTAATGCTAGGACCCAGCACAATATTTTATAAATTGGAAGAGGGATGCCGTAATCCAAGCTATAGAATATTTGAAGGTAGGTGAATGATGATTCACCAATTTCCACCAAGATAAACGAAATGTATTATTAGTTTTTAATTGGTTTTGAAACTCTAGATTCTTTTGAGATTCATTGAACTTTTCAATGACATGTTTCAATCTCGAGTGTGCCCTTCAGGTTTTGTGACTGGGATGTCGAGGATCACAAAACAAGGTGTGAATAACCATGCAAATATACTTGGTACCCTTAATATTTTCCCCTCAATCTATGTGCCAGTTAACCACACACGCTCCACCAATACTATGATAAATACTAAGTTACCCATTGCCTACCTTGTTAAATCAAGCTAGTGTGCCGGTTAACCACACACGCTCCACTAACCGACTTAAGCAAAGTGCAAAGTGTAATTTCATGGGTTAGCACCAAATTCACATTTTCCTAAGTAACTAAGATTGGGTATTAATAAGAGTTTAGTTACTTACTATTTATCATTAATACTTTTAATGAAGGGATAATTATAGTCCTTGTCCTATCCGTTCGGCTAATGACCCTCCACTAGTCAAGGAAGCGGTGGGTGAGAGTGGACACCCATAAAACTGCCATTTTATAGGCTGTAACCTTATACCCCCCTGATAGACCGGCTTCGTGAATGAGGCCTACTAATGGTAAGACGAATTGCTCTTGTACATATATATAAATATTATTAACTTATAATATTATAAAGTATATGAGTTGAATTTTAACTTTTAAAATTCTAAGGGCTTAACTTGGAATTAAAGTATTCATGGAAAAACTTTACATATTCCAAAACTTGAGGGTAAGTTTTGAAACTATTCAAAACTTTTCATTTCATAACTTATGAGTTTAATGGTTCATTAAAATGAGGACTCTTCATTTTTTTATGTAACCTCTTATTCTTTAATAACACTTTTAAAGAAGTGACTCTTTAACATCCATAACTTGAGGACAAATTACTGAGTCATAATACTATTTAGTGGAAAAAGATTCTTCATTTTTATGTAACCTATGACACTTTTATGAGTTTTAAGATTAATAAATGTGACCCTTTATGTAACTTGAGGACAAGTTACAAAAACACATTTTATGAACTACCTCCAGATTAATTAGGATTGAAAACAACTAAAACATAATTTTTTTTCATTAATCTAAACTAACTCATAAATGAAGGAAACATAAAACTTTTGGTAATCCATAACTTATGGAGTTAAATGCTTGTTTTATGATGAAACTTTTCATGTTCCATAACCTAAGAATAAGTTATAGAATTCTTTAAAACATTAACACCAAATTTTGTAACTTCATAAAAAACTTTGAATCAATTTTTTAAAACCTTTTCATATCCATAACTTATGGAGGTTTAAAAAAACACTCTTTACATCACACTTTTAAAACTAATAAAATAATCATATCATTTTATCTTTTACTAAATTTAACCTAATTCAACTCATATAGCAAATGATTCAAATTTTACAAATAATTAGCTTTTCACAAAAGCAAATAATTATCTTAAAATTTGACAAACGTCATCTTTTTTTTCCTTTTTATTACAACTTTGAAAATAAAACATTTGCATCAATATAACAGAAAACAACCCATGGCTCTAATACCACAGTTGGGTTTTAAGCATTCTAACACTCCTAAGTGTACATGCAACCCTAAATACCTTCGATCTATGTTTTCTCTATTATACATGCAAATATGAATATTCCAAGATATTACCGTATCTAGCATACAACTTGTGATGCTTGGGTAATAAAATAGATAGAATACATACCTTTCTGATGTAACATGTCTTCATGAAGCTTGAGTTCCTAGTGCCCCAAGTGTGACACCTCAAATGGTTCACACGACACCATGAACACTTGGAATAACCTTGAGAATAATGATACTTTGATTCTCACTAGTGAAATCGGCCTTGCCCTTTTGTGTACATACACTAGTGCTCATTTGACCGACCACGGACATCTTTATATAGTGTGGAGATTAGGGTTAAACCCATGACCCTTCATTTCATATGATCCATGGGTTAAACACATCATGGACTATCCATGAAAGATTAGCCCAACCTAAATGAACTTGGCCCATCACACACATATATATATATATATATATATATATATATATATATATATATATATATCTAAGAGTCCATATTTAATTAGTTCCTTTTGATCAATTAATTAATTATAAATTAATTCTTGATCAATACTAATTAAACAATATGATTATATATTAATATATTAGAACTTATAATTTATTAATATAAATCACTAGTATCCTTTTTCCTCATCTTGTCTATCCAATTGTCCCGATGCCATGCAACCCAAATGCACCATGTCGGGTCGGGTCAAGTCTTACTAATTGTAGTTATGGACTTAGACATTAATCCAACAGCTTTATCCTGTCAGCACAAAGGATTCTCTTCACGAAGAGGGAAAGTTGGGTTTCCGATACATTGGATCATCAGGATTTTTGTCAGGTTGGCAAAGTAGAATGTAGGATAGACCTTTTGAAAATGTTTGGTTGGTTTCACATCTCTTTTCATGTTGGGCAGCTGAAAAGGCGCATATTGGATGAGTAGGCGGTTGTATCGTTGTGTGATGTTCAATGTAACACTGAAATTTTCAAAACAAATTGTTCAGTTGAAATCATTTATCTCTTTAACACTTTTCACAAAAATCTCCATTTTGTTTAATTTACAATACATGACTCTTTTGTCCAATCAAATAATAAACCAGGATCCTCAAAATAAACGCTTCATCTGGTGTGTACAATCGAGCCGGTGTCGTCCCGTGATACTGTGATAACCTGAAACACATATCACAAAACACTGTAAGCACGAAGCTTAGTGAGTTCCCCAAAATACCACTCTAACACATT
The DNA here is from genome assembly GCF_002870075.4 of Lactuca sativa. Lineage (NCBI taxonomy): Eukaryota > Viridiplantae > Streptophyta > Magnoliopsida > Asterales > Asteraceae > Lactuca > Lactuca sativa. The sequence continues at coordinate 181,878,874 of NC_056629.2, forward strand.
TTAGCTACTCGAGGCTATAACTCTGTTGACCCTCCGGTCAGTGTGTCTCAGTGGGACCCTCAAGTCCCAGCTCTCTGTGGGCTCTCTGGCCTTAACTCTATGGACCCAAGGGTCCTAACTCCGAATCATGCATATCACATATCACAATAAATCTCAACATATAAATAGCATACAAATATACTAGCACATAATACGGAAGACACCATATATAGCACATATTAGCCACTCGAGGCTATAACTCTATGGGTCCGTGCACCCAACTCTATGAACCCTCAGGCTCTATCTCTGTGAACCTTCCGGTTCTAACTCTGTAGCATGCACAGCATAAATCACATAGAATAATGTAGTGCAACACATAACACATATATAGCATACAACACTGTATCATATAACTCTAATTACCTACTCAAGGTAAAGTATAGTGAAAAGACTCACCTCGGGTATCTCGGTAAATCTCTGACTCGGTAAACGCTGGCCTAGCCTCCGCCTAATCAGATGAAATAAATACCCTTAATAAAATTCTCAAAGGCTAGACTATGTCCTCTTATGACACTCTCAGAAGGGTAAAAGACCATTTTTCCCCTCTCATAACTCAAAAGGCCCCACAATAGACCATACCCTAAAAGTCAACCAAAAGTCAACTTCCCGGGTTACGATGCGCGTACCAGATGTGTACGCTGAGCATACCCGGCTGCATCTCAGAAACGGGGAACGGCACCCAGTACGCGGCGCGTACTAGAGATTATGCCCGGCGTACTCCCCTGCTTCAGCCCTTTTGCTCTTGAGGTCTTAAACAGTTAAGACCTACGTCCATATTTTAGATCTGACCCCATCTAAGCCCCTTAATCCATAAAGTTGATGACTTTAAGCCTTGGCATGGCTGAACAAGTCACTATCTCCCAAAATGATCCATCCTTCAACTCTAGAAGGCTTAAAACACATGGATGACTCCAAAGTAACATCCAAGATGGGAACTTTATGGCTCTAAATCACTAGTAACACTGAAAAGGGACAGATCTCGGACCATGGAGCACTTTACACTCATAAAGTCTCCACCTTTGGGGTATTTAGCCCTAAAAAGGACACATACAACAACCAAAAGAAGAGGAAAGTTTTGAACTTTATACCTCCAAGTGTAGCGCTTTCCTCTGCGGATCTCAGATCCAAAATGGCACCTCAAGATTTAGCCTCCAAGAACTCCCTTCCTTCTTCTTCACTAAGCCACTAAATCACCAAGAAGCTCAAATCAACACTCTCACACACTAAGAACGATGGGGCTCTCTTTTAGGGTTTCACTCACTGATATGGAGGCGAAGGAATGAGCCATAACACCCTTTAAATAGTGCACAAGGAGGATTAGGGTTTTTGCGCCTGGGCTGGGTACGCCCGACGTAACTCTAGGTACAACCAGCATACCTTGGCGACTCCGCGTCCGAATTAAGCGCGTGAGTATGTGCAGCGTACCCCTCTGGTACGCCCAACGTACTCACTTGCTACAAACCCTCCACTCAAGGACTAAACATACCCAAACAATAAAGAACAAGGATGAAAAGAATATACCTGAATCTCGGGGTGTTACAATTCTCCCCCACTAGAACTAGACTTTGCCCCCGAAGTCTCATTCCTCGAACAACTCTGGATGCTACCCTCGCATCTCCGACTTTGACTCACAAGTCATCTCAGACCCCTTTCGATGTTGCCACTGAACCAAAACCAAAGGTACCTCCTTGTTCCTCAAAACCTTGATCTTCCGATCTTTGATCGCCACCGGTCTCTCAGCATAATTCAGGCTCGTATCCACCTGAATATCCCCCAATGGCACCACTGCCGACTCATCGACTATACACTTCCGCAACTGCGACACGTGAAAGGTGTCATGAATCTGACCCAACTCTGTAGGTAGCTCCAAGCGATACGCTACCCTGCCCACCCTTATGGTCACTCTAAACAATCCAATAAACTGGGGTCCCAGCTTGCCCCTCTTCCTGAATCGGATCACTCCTTTCCAAAGAGATACCTTCAGGAGCACCAAATCACCAACCTGAAATTCGAGCTCGGACCAGCGCCTGTCCGCATAACTCTCCTAGCGACTCTGAGTGGTCAACAACCTCTGCCTGACCTGTTGTATCTGCTCTGACATCTGAAGCACGATCTTTGTACTTCCCATCACACGTTGCTCTACCTCTCCCCAGAAAATGGGTTCCGTTACCCCCTTCCCTACAACAGTTCAAAGGGTGGCATACTAATGCACTAATGATGGATGTTGTTGTAGGAAACTCTGCCAAGGGAAAATACGAGCCACAATTTCCCCCGGAAATCTAATACACATGCCCGAAACATACCCTCGAGCGTTTGAATCGTTCGCTCGCTCTGAAGTGTCCACAGACATCACCATGGTAAACTCTAGCTCATTACTCATATTCATCTTCGATACCGAGCACCAGGTCAGCTTTTGGCCCCACAGCTGAACCCCCAATGGTCACACATAACATGATCCAAAATATCTCACTAACTTCCTCTCCATGACCACTATCACGACCCAATGACACGCAAGTCACGAAATTCCCTTTTCCTCATAAAAAATACAATCCAATCGAAGATCGACTCAGCTCTAACCTCTGGCGTCTGCTGCGCCTATTGTCCCGCGCGCCTCGATGACCCTTCTGAGAGAGACGGAGACCCCAGTCCCACCCTGGTTTAACCACAAGGCTCCAAAAACTCGACACTAGGGCTACTCAAGCCTAAAACTCTTCTGCATCATGCACCTATCGGAGAACACTCCATCATCACACTCTCTTGCCGTCTAGTGGGTACTATGGCTTCCCGCATGATTACGACAGCCTCTGACTAGTGAGTACTACGGCTCCCCGTAGTATCACAACGCCAACTTACTAGTGAGTACTACGGCTCCCCGTAGTACCACGACTCCCTCCCTCTGACTTGTGAGTACTACGGCTCCTCGTAGCATCACAACACCCTCTGACTGGCGAATACTACGGCTCCCCGTAGCATCACGACTCTCTCTCTCTGTCTCTCTGACTTGTGAGTACTACGGCTCCCCGTAGCATCACAACGCCCTCTGAATGGCGAATACTACGGCTCCCCGTAGCATCACGACTCTATCTCTCTCTCTCTCTCTGACTTGTGAGTACTACGGATCCCCGTAGCATCACAACACCCTCTGACTGGAAAATACTACGGCTCCCCGTAGCATCACCCTATACTCTCATTCTCATTACAACGCCACACTATGTTTACTAACTCATGCACCGAAGATTATCATAGATAGTTACACACACACTTGCCCTGATATGCATTACAGACTCTGGGGCAACCGCCATAACACAGAACCTACCTCTGCGGAGATCCACTTCCTTTAATAATCCATCTTGATGACAATATACGAAGGGCTCCTACTGGAATCGTGGATACATCATACATCACTAGTCATCTTAAACCCAAGACTCTAAATAACTCCGAAATCGGGACGTTATACGCGGAAACCACGGAACACCCTAACAGAACACCACAATGTCCTGCCTCTACCACTGATTCCCCTACTCCCAACACCATACACATACAACAATACATTTCCTCTTTCACTCAATGCGCAACTTTAGTGTATCCAAACACTCAATTGGAATACAAGGAAGGCGCTAACTCTTCAGAACACACTGATGATCCTCCGAAACCCTTTCCACTACTGCTCAAAATGCAAGCAAAAATACACATCCCAGCCCGGGAGTTGGCTACTTGACAATCTTCTACCCATATTTCAACCCAGAAGTTCTCAACTGCCCATACCATCATTACGAGTCTTCCACTTGAAACAACTCTGACCACCACCAGATTCCTGACCATTGACCACCCGCCGTGGAAACACCCATTCTTCTCTTAGACATATACCACATGCAGTATCTCTCCATGTACCTTTTTTTAATCACCAATGACCCTGATCTCGTGAATTCAAGCCACAGGTTTCTGTATCCAACCCCTAACCGCTCTTGCACAAATCTCTGGTTCTCTCAATAAACCACCCGGTTCTCCCCCACTTAGGGTTCGAACCATCACTATCTGACAAATCAACAACCTCACAAACTATTTTCACCAGCAATAACGCACCTGCCCCTGGAAAGTGCTACACAACGCCCGATAATCCCCTTTATGGAAATCAATCGATCTCATAACTCTGAACCTCAGACGAATTCCTCAAGAACATCTCATCACGACTACCTCTAGTTGTTCCAAGTCTCGTACAAATCCAATTCCAAACCACTCAACTGTCCAATAACATCACTGACTCATAGACTGGACCATGAAATCATCGTACTCCCCCACCTCGACTCATCAACCGACGTTCCAACACATGGATCATCCCAAGAACAAGGACCCACTCCTATCTTCAATACCCAACATAGATAGAAAAACCATTGCACTGATTAACTCGACTGGACTCCCCACTGATACCTCTACAATACACCCTACTATACTCAAATAGGTGCAACGTGGTCCTCGACTATCTGCTCATGGTAAATCACTGGCTCGCAGCACACATGCTACCTGATACTCTGATGGACAACCATCATCAATGACAACCTGTAGGGTTTACCCCCAAACCCATAACTTAAACATCATACCTCTCATGTTCTGCACACGAACATAAATTGCACCACCCAGGTCATAGAAGGTGACGTCTCCTCTATCGACTGATTGCTCAACTCAGACCGAAATTCTCCCCTCCCTCTGACTCCTTACCAAAATTCTCTGAAAGGCTCTCGACCTCCCTCTCAAGGGACGCCTCTTCAAACTCAATCATGGCCCACAGGCCTAAAACCCATAACCTCCAATCTCTACCTCACCAATCGTGACCGGATAACCGGAGAACCACAAGTATCATTCACTACGAACCATGGTACTCATCCCATGACATCTCTTCTCAATATGCTCTGGTGTATGGTACCCGAACCACAATGTCACTCCTCCATCTGTTATGATGTATGGTACTTGAACCATAACATCGCTCTTCAATCCGCTCCGATGTATGGTACTCGAACCATAACATCACTCCCCAATCTGCTCCGATGTATGGTACTCGAACCATAACATCACTCCTCAATCATCACTCCTCAATCTGCTCTGATGTATGGTACTCGAACCATAACATCACTCCTCAATCTGCTCTTATGTATGGTACTCGAACCATAACATCACTCCTCAATATGCTCCGATATATGGTACTCGAACCATAACATCACTCCTCAATCTGCTCCGATGTATGGTACTCGAACCATAACATCACTCCTCAATCCGCTCATTAGAACCTTCAGAATACTCCCTATATCAAGTATGGGTCCTCTGCTTTCAGTAGTACGGGCCCATACTACCTGCCATATCTACCCATACTTTCCACACGGACTATCCCGAAGCTCCTAAGTAACTGCTCGACCTTCTAGTTCGCTAATTCCGTCGCGTGCTCGCTCCCCAGCGAAACTCTCTACTCTGCCAGCGCACTCATCTGGCTAAGGTTACTCCCTAGGCTCTTCCTATATTCCCACACTTCTCTGCCATAAGCTGCTGAAGAGCTCCTAATGATGCCAGCCATCTACCTCCTGAATATCGTCATATTCGCTTGGTAGCTGAATCCCATCATCGAGAGTTCCACAAAGCACGAAGCAAGCAGCATTCGAGCATCGAAGAATATATATATGACTCACTCTGGGTGATAACTCCGCTTGCACTGCTCATCCTCGAAAGTACCACCGAACTCTGCAACTCTACCCATCGCGGGTTCGGACTATTCTTTCGATAAGCACCACGGTACTCATCTAGGCATCGCCCTTAGATTACTCCTCTACTCAAATCCCTTAAAAGGATTCCAACTGAATATTCTCACTCATCACATACTCAAAAGCACATCACATATAACAGTGACTCCTAGGCTAAGGCATCACAAATCAGGCCACTCTAGTCCTAAGATATGGAATACCTAGCCTGTCTCTAGCATGCAATAATATCTCATAAAGGGCATCATAAATATCTCATAACACAAAAGTAAGGGTATTTTGGGAAATCACCGTTCGGGCTCTGGCTGATTGTACACACTGCTCTTTCTTGCTTTCTCTTTGAACTCTTATTCGCTTTAGAAAATTATTTATCTGAAAACTTTTCTGACTTCCTCAGTTTGAGTCCAGATTTACCCGAAGGCGCATCCGAATCCATCAAACCAAGGCTATGATACCAACTTGTAACAATGAAATTTTCAAAACAAAATTTTCATTTGAAATCGTTTATCTCTTTAACACTTTTCACAAAAATCTCCATTTTGTTTAATTTACAATACATGACTCTTTTGTCCAATCAAATAATAAACCAGGATCCTCAAAATAAACGCTTCCTCTGGTGTGTACAATCGAGCCGGTGTCGTCCTGTGATACTGTGATAACCTGAAACACATATCATAAAACACCGTACGCACGAAGCTTAGTGAGTTCCCTAAAATACCACTCTAACACATTTTAGCCACTCGAGGCTATAACTCTGTTGACCCTCCGGTCAGTGTGTCTCAGTGAGACCCTCCAGTCCCAGCTCTCTGTGGGCCCTCTGGCCTTAACTCTATGGACCCAAGGGTCCTAACTCCGAATCATGCATATCACATATCACAATAAATCTCAACATATAAATAGCATACAAATATACTAGCACATAATACGGAAGACACCACATATAGCACATATTAGCCACTCGAGGCTATAACTCTATGGGTCCGTGCACCCAACTCTATGAACCCTCAGGCTCTATCTCTGTGAACCTTCCGGTTCTAACTCTGTAGCATGCACATCATAAATCACATAGAATAATGCAGTGCAACACATAACACATATATAGCATACAACACTGTATCATATAACTCTAATTACCTACTCAAGGTAAAGTATAGTGAGAAGACTCACCTCGAGTATCTCGGTAAATCTCTGACTCGGTAAACGTTGGCCTAGCCTCCGCCTAATCAGATGAAATAAATACCCTTAATAAAATTCTCAAAGGCTAGACTATGTCCTCTTATGACATTCTCAGAAGGGTAAAAGACCATTTTGCCCCTCTCATAACTTAAAAGGCCCCACAATAGACCATACCCTAAAAGTCAACCAAAAGTCAACTTCCCGGGTTATGCTGCGCGTACCAGATGTGTACGCTAAGCGTACCCGGCTGCATCTCAAACACGTGGAACGCCACCCAGTACGCGGCCCGTACTAGGTATTACGCTCGGCGTACTCCCCTGCTTCGGCCCTTTTGCTCTTGAGATCTTAAACAGTTAAGACCTACGTCCATATTTTAGATCTGACCCCATCTAAGCCCCTTAATCCATAAAGTTGATGACTTTAAGCCTTTGCATGGCTAAACAAGTCACTATCTCCCAAAATGATCCATCCTCAACTCTAGAAGGCTTAAAACACATGCATGACTCCAAAGTAACATCCAAGATGGGAACTTTATGGCTCTAAATCACTAGTAACACTGAAAAGGGACAGATCTCGGACCATAGAGCACTTTACACTCATAAAGTCTCCACCTTTGGGGTATTTAGCCCTAAAAAGGACACATACAAAAACAACTAAAAGAAGAGGAAAGTTTTGAACTTTAAACTTCCAAGTGTAGCCCTTTCCTCTGCATATCTCAGATCCAAAATGGCACCTCAAGCTTTAGCCTCCAAGAACTCCCTTCCTTCTTCTTCACTAAGCCACTAAAGCACCAACAAGATCAAATCAACACTCTCACACACTAAGAACGATGGGGCGCTCTCTTAGGGTTTCACTCACTGATATGGAGGCGAAGGAATGAGCCATAACACCCTTTAAATAGTGCACAAGGAGGATTAGGGTTTTTGCACCTGGGCCGGGTACGCCCGACGTAACTCTAGGTACACCCAACATACCTTGGCGACTCCGCGTCCGAATTAAGCGCGTGAGTACGTGCAACCTACCCCTCTGGTACGCCCAGCGTACTCACTTGCTACAAACCCTCCACTCAAGGACTAAACATACCCAAACAATAAAGAACAAGGATGAAAGGAATATACCTGAATCTCGGGGTGTTACATTCAAGTCTGAAAGCACTTGAACTAGGTAGGGAAACTAGTGGCTGCATCAGAAAGGATCTGAGTAGACTTGGGAGCCAAAGTCCAAGATATGGGAGCATTATCGTGAATTGTTCGTCGCAGCAGGCTTCGAGGACGAAGCCTAGTTTAAGTGGCATAGAATTATAACATCCCAAGATTTGTCACTTATAGTCCCGGGGGATAGAAGGGTGAAGCCATGAAAGACTAAGGGCTAAATAGCAATTATTAGGATCAGGAGGAGTGTGTTACGTGTACATAAGGGTAGGTTGAGCGTACTAGGCGTGCCCTAGTACGTTGGGCGTACACTTGTTGTGACAACCCGAAATTTGTATCTTGTAAAGTCAGTCAATTCAATCAAAAAGTCAGAATTGTTTATGTTACCTTTATGTTGTGTTAAGGGTTTGTTAGAGAGTTTCTAAGCCTAGTACACTCAATTATTGTGTGTTAGGAAGTGTTAGATTGAGATCATTGAGTTGCAATCGAGCCAGAAAGACCATCAAAAGGAGTTCACATCCACAAACTAGGTTCACGGCCGTGAACCCCACTTTGGGCCGTGAACAAATCTCATATATATGAAGTTAGCTCATTTCTCTTTAGTTCTTCAAACTCCATCCATGAAAATCTCCCTTCTCTCTCAACTATCTTCAACTGTGATCATTTCTCAAGGCCTCAAAAACGTAAGAGTCTAATCACCTTTCCCGTTGTCCCTTTGAAACACTTGAGTCCAACCTTGATACAACACTTCTTTGTAGGATCTTCAAGAGTTCGGGCCGAGAACCATTCATCGGCCCGTAAACCCTTCATAGGATCAATCTTGGGCCATGAACACTTTATGTGTCCTTGGCCGTGAACACCACAAAGGCTGTCAACTCCTAGATTTTGGCTGTGAACACCCTTCAGCTTCCTATTTGTGACTCTATCACTTCATTGAAAGTATTTCCTAGTTCCTAAGGTTGTTTCCCTTACACTTTAGTTGTTATAAACACTAATTGTATGCATATACATGTTAATATATGCTAATTAGTATCCATTTGTGCTCGGGACTTCACTAATTATAGAAAGCATCCTATATCGAACTTTCATCCGAATCACTCACTGCAGGTGAGTTCATACCCCGTTAATTATAGTTGTAAACACTTTCAAATGCTTTTAAATACTTTTAAATGCTTTTAAAGGGGGATACAAGTAGAACACAATACAAATGTTTTAATCATTTACATGTGAAAACACCAAACAAAAGGATTTCTTATACTCAAAAACATGTTAAAATTCTTTTAGAACTTTTATAAGCTTCTTTTATATAAAATCATATTCGTCTATTTATTTACGTATAAGTATGTTTCAACGGAATTAGGACTACTGCTAGATACCTTGACTGTTGTTCCTTGTTTGGTTGTGGGCTTAGGGTAGGATCACTAGTTCGATTGTCAGCTAAATCATAGTTATGCGTATTAAATACATATGTGAATATTAAACCCATTTTTAAGGAACATACTTAACTTAGTTGCTTATGGTGAGTAACTGAGTCTTTTATGCAAATAAGCAACAGTTCAAACAAACGTACTAGTTAACTAAAATAGGTATAGTTAAGAGGTTCATTACATACTATTTCTAGAACACAGAAACATACAGGAGTCAGTACATTCATACTATACATTATGAAACATACTATAACAGGAACAGAAAGGAACATACATACTATAACAAGAACAGAAAGGAACATACATATTATAGCAAGAACAAGATAACAATAATGTGAAACAACTATTTCATGGCATGGAAATATACTTGTTGTGTCACGTTTTGTAACCAAAGTCTCCTGGAGGGAGAGCGTGAGTTTGTGTATAGATCTATATGGGATTGACCATCCTACACCTTGTTGCTAGCTACAATGAGACTAGCAGGTCTACGGGTGACAAATGTCATACCATTTTCGACGTCTAAAGAATGTCGTGTTTTATACTAGTCAATCAAGTATGGTTATAACTTAATTACATTTTACCTTAATTAAAAATTTGGTTTAAGGTAGTTGGTACTTCAGTAGTTATTTTTGATGGGTTTTTGAGCAAATCATCAATCCTATGGTGCACATGTAAAACCCTAAACTTTGGATCTAGGTTTCTCTATTGTACATGCAATTCATTAAAGGCTCAAGAACCTTAATCTAGCATCTAATAATGATATTAACATATGAATTAGGGTTTAGATCATACATGGATTGTTATGTAGGAATAACAATCTTAATTCCTCCTAGTAATTGGCTTCTGAAAGCTTAGTGTCACAAATGTCACACCTCTAATGGCTCACAAACACCAAGAGCAAGATGATGAAGAAGGAGAAGAGGAGAGACACCCAAAAACGTCTAGAAACCCAAAGGAAACTCTTATCCACGTTTTTGGTGCCCTAGGGGTCCTTAAATAGTGAGGCTATTAGGGTTATCTAATAAGGAAACCCTTATTTGACTGTTTAGGCCCTAAGCAGCCCATGGACTCCCTCCTTAGAGGCCTTGGATGATTTCTAATGGGGTTCCCCATAGAATTCGTCCACTCCTCTAATATGCATGGAGTCCATTATCCCAATATTCATTTATCACACAATTGATAGTTCTAGTCCCCTAAGTTTAATTAATCTCTTTTACCCACAAAATTAATTCTTAATTAATTATTGACTAATATTAATTAAACAATATGATTTCTCCCTTAATATATTATTCTCATAATATATTAATAAATCATAATTAATCTTCTCTCCATAATTCATCCTATCAAATTGCTTTGGTGAAGGCAACCCAAAAGGACCATGCACCATCGGGTCAAGTACATACCAAAATAGTTATGGACTTAGACATTAATCCAATAGTCTCCCACTTGGATAAGTCTAATATCTATTATGCGTATGACTTCAGATCCTGATCTGCAATCGTAGCTTTCAAAAGCCGCTGCCAAATCTGATCTTATCAGAAGCATGTCCTTTAGATTAGGGATCATATATTCCTCCATTATAGATATCGTATAGATTGGGATATGGATTTAAATCATTCTCTCTGTCTATATATTGTTTCCCGACTTCCGATTTATGACGACTGACAACAGACTACAATTGAACACATCAACTTAGTCCTAGCTTGGCCAAGCACTTAGGGTGCCATCACTAAATTATCGAGGGACCATAGATATCGCTTTTATCCCACTTTGGGAAAAAGGAATGAATAAACTTCGATTCAATGCTCACTTGCACTCACTCACTGAATCACACACAACAATACATTTTATAATACCAAGTTACTGGTGCGTTTACATATTATCAATGTGTAAGCAACTCGCAAGATACAACTTGCACATCTCGGTTTCAAGAATATAAGATATTATCATCTCACCAATCACTCGTGATAAAATCCATGAAGCGATCCAAGTGAGCATGGGTTTATTTTGAAACTCTAATATTATAGTAGCACTCATGAACCGAGTAACAAACTTTTGTTATGTCTAAAACAATTTAGACAATCTACAGTCAGATTCATGACAATCTTCTTTCATTCCTACTTCCAAAGAATGAGCGACTGTGGAGGGTTTGAATAATCTTATTATTCAGGAAGTCAAAACATGCAAATTGAAACACAAGAATAATATTAATCCTATATGGCCTCAAACCTTTGAGTAGAAATAAAACATTTTATTTAATCACCATATTGAATACTCATCATTAGTTGTTTCAGGTAATCAACTTCTTACTTGAATTATAACTACAATTCTCCCATGCTCTTAGCATGCACACTATATTTACCTTTGGTCCTTTACTTTGTGAAATAGTATAATTCAATAACATTTTCAATCACACTCGTTTCATAATTCCTAATCCATTAGTGTAAGAATACAAAATTCTCGCCACTACTAGAATATGTTAGATTCTAACATTTTATGTAACAGTCCTTTCGTAATGTCACGGCACAAAAGTCGCCAAGACTCGGCCAATGAAATTAAAAAATACTTTATTGGAGATTGTTACAACAGAATTCCATAGTCATGAAGTCTCATATTCAAAGTACATTACTATTAACATCCTTCTTGCATAAAAGTTTCTAATCTAGACATTTATTCTCAATATCTAATTCCCAATATGGAAACATTTCCATATTTTCGATATGACAACTCATTCTAAATGGAATATTGTCTATTCATAATAATGTCAATATGGTTCATCCATGACTATACTTTCAACTGTCCACAAGCGACCAATCCTTGGCGAACTTTAGATTATCCTTGGCAGTTGTTTAATTATTTTAGTTAAAATCGGTTCTATTTCCTTTTCCCTCTAAGTGCCCTAGGCATTTGGAAAATTTTGGACGGTCGAATATTATAGCATATGCAATCGATCCTATACCCGAAGCGTATGGGATACAATTCATAAAGAGGGATGTCGTAATCATAATCGAAATTTGAGAATGCATATAATAATTATACCCTTGACTAAATTCAATTAAAATTTCTCAATCTATTCTTTTAGATTGGAAACGAAGTATAACATTCTCTCCCTTAATTATAGCAAAAACAGATTTTCTACCCCTACAACTTTGCAAAGTGAAACTTTTGTTTTTCTATAATTAATATTGCCAACTTGCAATACTTAAAATAATAACCATGCTCCCACTAACATGATGATTATATCCATTCCAGCATAATATTTATACTCCCACTAGCTTTGACACATATTTAGAAACCAGCTAAACTTCTAGAAAACAATATTTATTGACTTCCAAAGTTCATTGTTTCTAATACGATATGCTTCGACAAGCCTTTATCTAAGTTTCTCAAACTCATACACCTTTCCTCAGACAGCTCACATGCGTATCTAAATTAATTCAGAACTTATTTTACTAAGTCCCAATTGTTCAGACTAATTGTCAAATCTCACAATTCGAACTATGAAGACGGATGTCGTAATCATAATCGAATTTGAGAATGCAATTTACATAATCGCTATCTCCTTAAAATCTATCTTAGTGAAAGCGTTTCCTCACAATCACTTTCATGAAGGAGATAAACCTTATGAAACTTAGATTTTATGGTGTATTTGTTCCTATCCATGTGAATTTTCCATAAGTATAATCGAAAGATAATGTTTGTGAAAAATTCAACCTCTTATGGACAGAACTTGTTCATTATTAATTTCTTGCCATCAAGGATCCCACCATTCTCCCAAGTTATCTAGCAGCTCACCTATTCCAGTCAATGTACTTTCATTAAATAAGGTGCTTGCCTTATGCATTCTATTGAGAACTCGTAGAACTCATATGCATAATCACTCAACAGGATTGGCACAGAAAAAGAATTTTGTCAACACGATAGGTTACAAACCTCAAGTCGTGTGCTAGTGTTTAATATGTTTACTCTTGATTAGTTCTTGAATCTTTTCAAGATTTTTAGACTCCCACTGACCTCATGACATATTATATTCTCTTATCAAGAAACATTTCTTGATAAACAAATATCCAAGAGTTAGTGTGTGTTTATATCAAGACAAAAACATTACACACATTTGGTCTTAGTTGGTCTTTGTCTTCTCCAAGACATCTCAACTTACCAATTTCAAACGTGCAAGAGTAAGAAAACAATTTTCTACTTCACATTTGATGAGGGTGTGTCACTCAATTCACAATCTTGGAGTACGATTCTAAGACTTGATTTTGGAACGAAGTATGACTCATCCTTTTGATTTAACCATGTCAACAATTTATGATTCCTCTTCTTAACCATACTAGTATACTAAGATGTCCATAGAGGATCAATTGTGATATGGTTCTTAATCATTAAGACAATCATAAAAATGATATAAAAGTACTCTTCCTTCTTCTTAGAAACTTTTTATCTTTTTGCCTTCATTGATTCTTCTTAGTCGTTCTGCCATTCGTTGAAACTTTTCAATGATTCAAAATTACACTTAATCTTGTAAGTATAACCACATTTAATAGACTTTTGGTATATTATGACGAATAGTCTCATTGTTGTTTGTGGTGGACCTGACTAGTGCAAAACATTGTGTTCTAGTCCTTTAGTCCTTCACTTGACTCACATACTTGTGTGATCAACGAATTAGTCTTAATTTCCTATGTACCAAGATTTCCATACATCACATGATTCAAATAATATGATTCCAAGTTTCTGTCCAATTGAAACCAGGGTGATGGGAATCTTTCCTTACTTATAAAATTTTGACACTACCATAAATGACATAACTAAAAATCACATCCATTTATAGAAATACGCAAACATCAATTTTTTCACAACGATTTCGTTGCAAGGATATATATATATATATATATATATATATATATATATATATATATATATATATATATATATATATATATATATACATACATACATATATATATATATACGTATATATGTATATATATTTATATATATACATATAGGGCTAGGTTAAAGTGTTTTTTACATTTATTGTGTGCTAGAAATGCACCAATAGGAATTTAGTAAAATTATATTATTATTTAATTAAATAATGATAGATATTAAATGGTTTCCATCATTGTATATATATTAAATGATATCCATAATTATAATTTTCTCTTTATGGAAATTAATTAAATTCGTCATTAATATCAGCAATAACATTCTTTCAAAATGAATTCGTATCTACTTTTTATGTCAACAATAACATTATTTCATGACCCACTCACTTAAAATACAATAAAGTTGTATGAAATATGAAGAATGAGGGTGTATTCTAGTAGAATATCCTCTCGTTCTCCTAGAATACACTCTTATTATTTTATATATGAATTCATTCTAAAAGAATATTATTATTGACATTAATGACGAATTAAATTAAGTTCTATAAAAAGGATTTATAAATATGAATATCATTTAATATACATTTAATGTTTACTCAATTCTTATTGGTGCATTCTAGCACACAATAGATGTGAGAAACATTTGAACCTACCTCTCTATATATATATATATATATATATATATATATATATATATATATATATATATATATATATATATAAGACAAATCAAAAATTTATTTTATTCATAAAAGCAGCGGAAAACATATCCTTACAATGAAAAATCAACTGAAAAACTATGTAATTAAATATTCCTAACAAATCTATCATAACTTCCTAAGCTCAAAATCTGATCTTCGAATCTATGCGATCGTGATCCATTTCTTCGTGATTAGACTCATCTTCCTGTTCCATCAAGCTTCCTCTCTTTTCTCTGATCCTGCAAAACATTCAAATGTAATCTTATCACATTATGTATTAAGAATCAATGAATAAGGACTTAATGGAGTTAGATAGTGGATTTTACCTGAAGTAGAGCCATACTTCTAGACTCTCCCATCTCTTAGATTCTTCAGGTCCTCTGGGCAGCTTCGTAGCCAACGCCCCCTCTCTTGGCAGCAGAAACAGGTGGCTTCTCCTGGAGTGACAACGGAAGCATGGTTGGTTGAGTTACCAGACAGATATGCTCTATTACTTGCCAAATAATTTCTGATTCAGCAGCAATAAGCATGTAAGTTAGGTCAATGAGGGTCACATCAATAGCCATCATATCATACTCTCTTATGAACTTATCATATGATTTAGGGGGTGACTGAAGAACTTAGTCTACAACCAACTTCTTTGGAAAAACCCAACATTGTCAACTTATCGATGTGTGATTTCATCCCTAGGACGTGAGCATACACAAATTTTCCATCTTCATGTTTCATTGCCAACAGGGCTTGACTGATTTTAAACTTTTCAACTCTTCGATCTTGTGGGTTTGGGAGAACAATAGGAGGAAGTGGAGGAAGTGAAACCAAGCTAGTCCACAATGTAGGGATTTATCTTTCACCTTCATTGTGTAACAGACTTTCACTTTGAGCCGGAAAACCTTTCCATGGGATTCAGGAAGACCACGGTTAGATTCAAACATCTACAAAACGGGAGAAAAATCAAGTTAGTTGATTGACTGAGTCCTTAATAAATCACCCAAATGAGATATTAAGGCTAGGACCGAACACAATACTCTACAACTTGGGAGAGGGATGTCGTAACCCAAATTGTAGAACATTTGAAGGTAAGTGAATGATGATTCCCTAATTTTCTACCATGAAAAACGAAAAAGAGATTAAGTTTTAAATGTATTGAAAACTCCTAGATACTTTGAGATTAATTGAACTTTTCAATGGCATGTTTAAATCTCGATATGCTCTTCGATTTGTGACTGGGATGCCGAGGATCACAGAGCAGGGTGTGAATAACAATGCAAAATTACATGGTGCCCCCAATGTTACAGTCACCTATTCGATGTGCCGGTTAACCACATACGCTCCACCGAACTATGACAAACATTGAGTCACCCTTTTCTACCTTTGCTTATAACCATTTAGTGTGTTGGTTAACCACACACGCTCCATTAACGTCTTTGCAAGGGTAAAAAGTGTAATTTCATGGAATTGCATCAATTCATATTTACCTAAAGTAACTAAGATTGGGAATTTTTTGTAAAAACATTTAGTTACTTTATACTTCATTATACTTTTAATGGAAAGGGTTTGCCCTATCCTACCTGTTCGGCTAACGACCCTCCACCAATCAAGGAAGCGGTGGGTGAGAGTGGACACCCATTAAACGGCCATTTTATAGGCCATAACCTTATACCCCCCCCCTATAGATCGGCTTCGTGAATGAAGCCTACTAACGGTAAGACTAGCAGTTTAAGTTATACATATATAATATTAGACTTTTATTGATATATATAGTATAAGGGTGTATTTTACACTTTTAAAATACTAAGTGGTCTAATTTAATAAATTATACTTTTAATTTAATTAAATGTAAACCATATCACCATGGATTTATTAATTCTCCTTTAATCATACACTTAATTAATTTAATAAAACTGTAAGGGTGCAATTTGAACTTTTCAAAGTACTAGGGTTTTAGAATTTAATATTTGAAAATCAAACTTTTAATCAAATTTTAAATTCCAAAACTTGAGCGCAAGTTTTGAACTTTTCCAAAATATTAGGGTTTAGAATTTAAATATTTCAAAATTAAACTTTTAATCAAAATTTAAATTCCAAAACATGAGTGCAAGTTTTGAAACTTTTCAAAACTATCTAGATCAAATTACAAATAATTAAATTAATCAAATAATTTGAATTATCTAAATTTGACCTAATTTAATTTTTCATAACATAATTCAAATCAAAATTACAAATAGTCAATCTTTATCTAATAAAACAAATAATTATCTTAATTTTGACAATTATCCATTAATTTGATTAGGATATCAATTACCATAACAAAAAATCTAATTTTTATTTGAATAAAGCAATTTATGGTAATTATCCTAAGCAAATTAAGGCAAGAATCTCGAAATTGTGTTGTCAGACTGAATTCACGAGGTGAACACACTGTGTTCATGACATGAGTCTGGTTTAATACGAAAATCTGATGTCATACTGAGTTCACGAGGTGAACACACTGTGCTCACGATGTGAATCAGTTCATATTCAAAATTTGCAATTTTTTAGCTTTGAAAACATATTTTTGCATCAAATACAATAGAAGAACACCCTAGGCTCTGATACCACTTATGGGTTTTTGAGTAAATCATCAATCCTATGGTGCATATGCAAAACCCTAAACTTTGGATCTAGGTTTCTCTATTTTACATGCAATTCATCAAAGGCTCAAGAACCCTAATCTAGCATCTAATAATGATATTGAAATATGAATTAGGGTTTAGATCATACCTTGATTGTTATGTAGGAATAACAATGTCAATTCCTTCTTGTAATTGGCTTCTGAAAGCTTAGTGTTACAAATGTCACACCTCTAATGGCTCACAAACACCAAGAGCAAGAGGATGAAGAAGGAGAAGAGGAGAGACACCCAAAAGCGTCTAAAAACCCTAAGGAAACTCTTAGCCACGTTTTCGGTGCCCTGGGGATCCTTAAATAGTGGGGTTATTAGGGTTATCTAACAAGGAAACCCTAATTTTACTGCTTAGGCCCTAAGCAGCCCATGGACTCCCTCGTTAGAGGCCTTGGACGATTTCTAATGGGGTTCCCCATAGAATTCGTCCACTCCTCTAATATGGAGTCCATTAGCCCAATATTCAATTATCACACAATTTATAGTTCTAGCCCCTAAGTTTAATTAATCTCTTTTAGCCACAAAATTAATTCTTAATTAATTATTGACTAATATTAATTAAATAATATGATTTCTCCTTTAATACATTATTCTCATAATATATTAATAAATCATAATTAATCCTCTCTCTCCATAATTCATCCTATCAAATTGCTTCGGTGAAGGCAACCGAAAAGGACCATGCACCATCGGGTCAAGTACATACCAAAATAGTTATGGACTTAGAAATTAATCCAACAATTTTTATACAACACGACTGTGCATCTTTATTTTTTCCATTACATTTATATCGTGATATTCTCACATAAGAAATGCATACTATTTTTCGTGTAAAGATAGTTTTACAAATATAAAAAACCCAAATTTATACTATTACAAGTACAAACATACATCTTACATCATTTTTACAAGAAAACAAACAAACAAAACAATTGAGTCTTTGTAGAAGACTACTTTTAGTAGAAAATATAGTGTTTTATAGGAAGTATACAAAATTTTACATCAAAACACTTACAAACATTTTCATAAAACAGATGCAAACTTTTGACACTAAAATACTTATGAACTCACCAGCTTAAATGTTGATCTACTCTTTCAAAATAACTTGTATTCTCAGATCATCAGTAGACAAGTACATCTGCGCAGGTTTTGAGAAAACGGAGCAGGATCAAGACTTGTCTTTCATTTTGATATATAAAATTTTGGTGTATTACAATATATGCAGAACACACATGTATAAACTATATTATTAATGCAATGGATGATGTTGTTGGTTGTTTTACTATTGTGCATTGTTATGATACTTTACATGACGTCCTCCGCCCCCGAATGTTTCCGACGTTCTGGTTTGGGGATGTGACACTTGTGTACGCTGGGCGTACTCATGGCAGAAGGAAACCTTAAAATTTAGGGTTTGGGGACTATGTAAGCAACATTATGAGTACCAAACCTTCCCTTACCCCAACCTCCACTGCTTAGAGTCATTTTCCCCAAACCCTACCCATTTCCTTGAGTGTTTAAGCTTTTTTTATTGCTCTTGAGTGTTTTAAGAAGAAGCTGCTGCATCAAGGAGTTAGAGAAGAAGATCAAGCTTGTAGATCTAAAGTTGGTTTGTGCCCTAGAAGCTCTAGAAGGTAAAAAGCTTGGAACTTTATACTTGTATGAGATATATCTAGTCATTTTAATTTTTTGGAAGCATTCTTGTCCCAAAAAGTCCCAAAATGGTGAATGTTATGATTTGGACGAAATGAGCTGTCCTTTCAGACTCTTGAAGGGCTTTTGAATGATAAAAATGAGGTCCCAATGGCTTAAGATGTCCCATGCATGGAGAAGGAAGATCCTAATGGACTAAGACCAAGTATTAAGAGCTTTCTGGACGTCCAAAGTGATAAAGTTTGTGACTCTATAGTCCCATGGCACATTTGGTCGCTGGATCTGGAGTTTGGACATAAGTGCTTAATCCATTAAGCAATTATTAGGGTTTTGGTAAAACCAAGCGTACACCCACCTTAAATCTAGTACGCCCAACGTACTGGGTCAACATCAGGACGAGTAGGCCCCGCGTACTAAAGGAGTACGCCCCACGTATGTCCTTTGTTGGACCTTTTGCATTTGGGCATCAGGTTTTGGGTTATTTATGGACTAGTTGGATTTGGGCCTTTGCTGGACTTTATGAATATTATGTTTTGGGAAAAGTTTTGATAATGGATCTTGGAGTGAGGCACAATTAGGGAGTTGGGCCAAATTTGGTAAATTGTGTCAATAATGGTTATTGCATAAGGGCTTTCAAGGTTAT
Source organism: Lactuca sativa (assembly GCF_002870075.4). Taxonomy (NCBI): domain Eukaryota; kingdom Viridiplantae; phylum Streptophyta; class Magnoliopsida; order Asterales; family Asteraceae; genus Lactuca; species Lactuca sativa. Next base: position 181,898,965 of record NC_056629.2, read on the forward strand.
GGAATTAGCATTGGACCTTGGCCCAATAAAGAGAATGGACATGATGGATTGTGTGGATCCCTAGCCAATATTGTTTTGTTGTGCAATGACTTGGTATTATTATGTGATAGTTCGGGATTTCCGGTGAGTTAGCGGTTTGGGAGTTTGGTTCTTCAGTTTAGATCGACATTGCAAGGTGAGTTATCCTCACTATATCCAAGGGTTTAAGGCACCAAGACCGGCCTTTTGATTTGTTATTTGAAATTGTTACTTTTATGATATGTTAGCTCGGTATCCTGGTAGATAAGATGGTTATATGCTAGTACGATCTGTTAGATTGGTATCCTGGTAGATAGGATGTGGTGATGCTTAGAGACTAGTTGTTGGTCTGACTGTCTGTATGCTTGTAGGAGATTACCTGTTATGTTTGAACATGATTGATTGGTAGTTAAGGGTATACCATCCGATGATGATAGGACCTTAGTATGTTGTCTCGATAGATTGTTATATGATTATATGATATACGTGCACATGTTTGATTAGTATATAGGCATTCCAACCTGATGGTTGTGGGCAGAGAGTATTCTATTTCGAGGATGATTAGACACGTAGTAGGTGGTCATTCCAACCTGATGGTTATGGGCTTGGGGTATTCCAACCCGATGGTTGATTGGACCCATAGTATATTGGCATTCCAACCCGATGGTTGTGGGCCTGGGGTATTCCATCTCGATGGATGATTGGACCCATAGTATCTGTATATATATATATATATATATATATATATATATATATATATATATGTGTGTGTGTGTGTGTGTGTATGTGTGTGTTGTGTGTGGGCATTCCAATCCGATGGTTGAGGACCTGGGGTATTCCATCCCGATGGATGATTGGACTCATAGTATGTTGTTTGTTATTGTGTGTGTATTTTGTGTGTATGGGTATTTTGGGGGTAACTCACTAACCCTTCGAGCTTACATTTATCGATTATTTTTTCAGGTACATCGGATGAGCGTGGGAAGGCGAAGGTGTGACCGTACACTTCCTCGACTTAGGATTATGATTTCTGGGAATTCTGATGTTTAAACTATTTTGAAAACAAATTGTAATAACTGAATGATTTAATGTGATTTAAGAAGTTTTAAATTGACTCGAATTTTATGGATGTTACACATCTCTTCCCCTACTCCATCTATTTCAGAAACCTATGATCAATCACCACCGTAACCTCCCGTGGCACCTCCGTTAACCTCCTAACATCACCACCATTCACCACAAAAAACCACCACTAGTCACCACACCAAATCAATTCAAAATGAACAAAAAAAAAAAAAAAAACTTCATGTAATCACAATCAAAACCTAAAATCAAACCAAAAAAAAACATGTAACGTATAGCCAAAATCAAAATCAAATTACGAAAAGGTTAAACAGAGATAGCGGAACCTGCAAATGACACACATACGCTCTCCAAAAGGGTCATGCTCGACTAATACAATCGTGAAATAAACAACGCCACCCTTTTAGCAACATGTATGAGCTTTTTAGCGTTGTCATAACTGTGATCACCAGAAAATCAACTGCAAACCCTAGAACCCCGACCAAAATTGCTACAGGAACAAAAGCCACCCTGCAATATGCCCCACAAATTAAGTTACACAACTAGGAATCAAACATAAAAATGATTATTTTTTATGAAAAGTGTTAAACTTTATATCCATTCTACCATCACTAGGATCTTATTTCCAGGTCTCAGTTATCGGTTTTAATATTGATATGTCTCCTCCACTTAGGTGTAATCATAGGATTCGAGATATACGCATGAGATAGTTTTCTTTGCTTTTAGGTGTTTGACAATACCCCAAGTATTATTAGCTTCCAATGCAATCAATTATATAACCATAGATTCTTCCCATTGAGGATTTCCTTTAGCTTCATGATAGAATGCTAGTTCTAAAACATTGGTGTCTAAATGAAAAGCATATATGTTCAAATCAACTTCAATAGTTAGTATGTCATGACTAGTTCAGATATTAGTTAGGGTATGAGGGAAATTTGTGGGATCAAGAGAGATGACACACAACTTTTGAATATATTATATAGAATAGTTAAGGAAAATCTCTAGAAAAGTCCATATATTTTGGTCCAATTTAGGCAAAAGTTCTAAATTTTATTTTGTTAACAAAAAAGTACCAATTCCTGGATAAAAAAATTTCGAAATAGCCCCTTTTTACTGGTAAACTATAGTTTACCCAGTTAGTTCTAGAAAAGTCCAATTATTTCACCAAGTTTATGAAAAAGTCATATTTTGTTTTTATTTCAATTCTTTTACTCTTTCACTAAAATTCTAGAAATTTTTTGGTTGAAATTATGAATAAGAATAAACATCATTAAGCTCCATAAAACTATAGATTAAAGGCCTCTATAAATTATTTCCATAAAATACTTAAATTGTTATTTTAAATATAGCATTTAAGTGTTACATCAAATAGATTATATATATATATATATATATATATATATATATATATATATATATATATATATATATATATATATATATATATATAGAGAGAGAGAGAGAGAGAGAGAGAGAGAGAGGTTCAAATGTAGATGGACAATTATTGTGTTGGTGTAAGGAGCAATATGGTCTAATCAATTCAAAAACCGGTAAAATTGTAATGTTAACTTAATTAATTTTGGTAATTATTTAATTCAAATCATTACTCCCTTTAAACAAATTACTTTAATTGTTTAAAACCCTAAGCCACCGTTAGAAGACGTCGACCTTCTTCTTCCTCTCACATACAACCACTTTTTCCTCCTCCTTATGGCCGTCATCCTCCTCGTCTCAGCCGCAACTTCTTCCTCCTCCAAGCCATTGCTTCCTACACCTAATATCAGCGACACCCACCTCGAAATTATTTGACTAAAATCGATTAATCGGCAGTTGTTTTTCCAACAATCACAAGTTCAAAACTGTTGCTGCCTTTTTTATATTGCCGCGTAGAGCACGATGCACATCCATGAGGTAAGAGTTGATTATAACATGATATAAATTATGTATGGCCCTATTTCTAATATTTTGTATCATAATAAAATAGAAAAATAGTTGTAACGATGAACACCATGCAACTTGTAAATATGATTTTTTTTCACCATAACCGCCGGCTATATGTTAGCATGCCTTCATCTTTAAATTGGTTGCCCTTCAAGCTAAAAACTTATTGGTTATAGTGATTAGAATTATTGTGATAGCAACCATAAATTTTTTAATCGAGATTCTAATGGTGGGGATAATTGTTATATGTTTTGTAAATCAATTAATTATCACTTCTTGATTTATGAACAACTCCGACAACCTACAGTACTAGAAAAGTTGAAATTGGCATTCCTCAAATTTGATTTTCCACTAGAAGCAGAAGACGTGATTTTCAAGAAAAAAATCTCCAACACATTCTAGTAAAACAATTAATAGCATGTTGTAATATAGGTTACCACAATTTGTGAGTATTGAATTTGCAGATAATTAATGTTTATAAACCGTTTGATGAAAATAGGATTTTGATAGTGACATTTTGGTGTTAAAATTGATTTTGATTAATTTGCCATAGAGACATTTTGGTGTTGAAAAGAATCCAACAAACTGATTTTGATTAATATGAGATAGTTTTGATTAATATGCCATAGAGACATTTTGGGGTTGAAATTGACTTTCTTTCTTATTTTTATAAGAACATAAATTTTATGTAATATTTATGTTCTATAAAATGAGCATCTTTATTTTCAAGAAATTTGTTTATCATTCTTAATTAATTTGCAAGAATGTATAAAATTATTTTTAGTAATAATATTCATTCAAAATTAATTAGGTTTTTTTTGTTAAATTTTGATGTTTTTCTTTTCTCTTTAAGTTTTGAAGATGTCGTTGATGCGGAAAAAAAACATGGATAACGAGATTGTATTATAGAAAAATATATTCTATCTAAATGTATAAAATGATTCTTAGTAATAATTCTTTCAGAATTGAGTAATATTTTTGTTAGATGTCCGATGTTTTTTTTTCTTTACTTAACGATTTCTTATTCTAATCTTGAAGAACGAATATGTAATTCTTAATCATTAGAAGTGATATTTTTTTTCCTGAATGAATGTAATTATTGTTTATAGTAATATCTTTTAAGAATTAATGCAATTAGTGATTTTTAAATAATAAAATCTGTTTCATATAAAATACGTATTCTTGATAAATTATGTTTTAGAATTTTTTAATCAACTTAGTTATCAAAAATACTGGTAAATAAAGTCATATTCTATAAGAATAAAATCGAAACTTATTTAGTTATGGTTTACACTATGTCATTCTGACATAATAAAATCGAGTTTTCTAATTTGAAGGCAGTGGAAATGTACAAATTTACCCTTTTTTAATTAAATTGAATTATTCTATTTTTTTAAATTTAATAATGCATGTAAATCACTTCTTTAAATAACTAAATAATTGGTCCACATTCATCCTTACATCCACACAATATATACCATCCACATTATAATCTAGCCATATATATATATATATATATATATATATATATATATATATATATATATATATATATATATATAGAGAGAGAGAGAGAGAGAGAGAGAGGTTTAGGTGTTTAAAGTAATTATTGTGTTATTATATGCATAAATATAGGCCAACCAAAATTAAATAAATAATTAAATAATGAAATAAATAAATAAGGGTAATTTAGTAATTTGATTAGTAACTTCTAAAATTAATCCCTATAATCATGGTATTGACTTTTAACCTAATTTCTCTAGGTTTATATCTAGAGTTGTTACCCTCTTTATCTAAAACCCAAATCTTGGCCGATCTGCAAAATTGGAATAAACGTCATCTGCCTGCCATGTCTACTTTGTCGCTCGTCGCTCCCTTTCGACGTCCACACCTCCGACCGATCCCATCAGGTGAAATTGAATTTTATTTGAGTTTTACCGGTTCTTCAACATATCTCCGACACCACCAATTTAAGACATTTGTTCTTCCAACTTTTATTTCGTTATTTTCTTTTCATCTTGTTTACATATCCATACCTGCAGATTGATTCAACGGATTTTAATGTTATCTCGTTTCTAGACATAAGTGTGAATCGATATGTATGAATGTGTGTGAATCATTATATAAACATGGGTGGCTTCATCGACTCCTGATTCAATTCGGAGAGAATAGCTTTACATTCTCTTTAACTCTAAACAGCCGCCGACCAAATGTGTCCGCAACCAGTACACCGCTGCACAAAATCCATAATAATTTAGTATTCAATTGGTTCCATAAATCCATGATTTCAACAAGGTACCAAATCTTCTTCTATATTCTTGTCGTATTTTATTTCAACATTTAATTTTCATTTTACAGTTATTGTGATATGAAGTCTTTTTAAGAATGAGATTATCTCATGTTAAAGAATGAAATTTTGTTTTTGAGTCAATTGAAACCGTGCACTAGAAAAACAATAAATTTTGTTTTCCAAAATTTACCAGCACATTTAGTTAAAATCCAGTTCCTTATTGATGTTTGATTAAAAAAAGGCCCAAACCTATTGTTGCATTTGTTGGATTAAGAGGGCTAGCCGATTTCACTAGAGAGAACCAAAGTATTCTAATTCTCAAAGTCTTCCAAGGCGTTTTGGTGATTTGTGATTCCACTTGAGGCTTCCACACTATTGGGGCTAAGCTCTTAAAGCTTGAAGACATCAAGCTACATCAAAAGGTATGTCATCTAACTAGAACTTTGTAGTATATGTGCTTCATAATATGCTAGTTAGGATGAAACCTTGGAATATTTAATATTTGCATGTGTAATAGAGAAAATATAGATCCAAGGTTTATATGGTTGTATGTACACCATAGGAGTGTTAGAATGCTTAAAACTCAATAGTGATATCAGAGTCTAGGCTTGTTTTCTTGTTATACTTGCAAAACTGCTTAAAAAATCGAAGTTTTTTGCTGTCTGGGCAACAGACTCGGCGAGTCCATCAGGAGACTCGACGAGTCCATGCCTAAAAAGTGATCAAAATAATCCAACTCGCCGATTTGGTTCATTCACTCGACGAGTTGGACCCCCAGACAACATAAATTCGACTGTTTTGGCTGGAATTGGACTAGGAACATTACCCTAAGATGTTTTTGGACTTATAAACTTGTTTTTGATGTAGTAATATTCATGCTAATCCAATTTCAAAGATATTTATCAATAGATTCATGATTTGTATTAGTTTAATGGTTAGGCTAATTTCATGAAAAAAGTGTTTGACTTGAAATATTATGTTCATATGAGTTGCTTAGATTAATAGAAAAGGTTGATTGATTAAGTGTCTTTGATCCATTTTAATCTAAGAGTTAAGTCTAAAATGTGTTTGTGTAACTTGTCCTCAAGTTACATGAAGAGTCACATTAAAGTCTCTTATAACTCATAAAAATTGGCAAAGGTTACAAAATGAAGAGTCTTGTTTTCATTGAATGTTTTTATGACTCCATAACTTTTCCTCAAGTTATGGAGGTTCAAGAGTCACTTCATTAAATCATTAAAATGTGTAACCTTAATTAGTTCCATAAGTTGCAAATAAAGTAGAGTTACATTCATTTATTAGTTTAAAGTCTTCCATAACTTCTCCTCAAGTTATGGAACTTGAAGAGTTTTTTAATAAAACTACTTTAAACACATAAGTTCTGGAATTAATTTGAAAAGTTTCATAACTTGCCCTCAAGTTTTGGAATTTGTAAAATTTTCATATGAATACTTCAATTCCACGTTAAGCCCTTAGAATTTTAAAAGTTAAAATTCAACCCTTATACTTTATAATATTATAAGTTAATAATATATATATATATATATATATATATATATATATATATATATATGTATATGTATAAGAGCAAGTCGTCTTACCATTAGTAAGAGTCATTCGCGAAGCCGGTCTATAAGGGGGTATAAGGTTACTGCCTATAAAATGGCAGTTTAATGGGTGTCCACTCTCACCCATCGCTTCATTGACTGGTGGAGGGTCGTTAGCTGAATGGGTAGGACAAAGACTATAAATTCTCCCTTCATTAAAAGTATTAATGATAAATACTAAGTAACTAAACCTTTTATAAATACCCAATCTTAGTTACTTAGGAAAATGTGAATAAGGTGCTAATCCATGAAATTACACTTTGCACTTTGTTTAAGTCGGTTAGTGGGGTGTGTGTGGTTAACCTGCACACTAACTCGTATTTAACAAGGTAGGAAAATGGTAACTTAATGTTTATCATAGTATCGATGGAGCATGTATGGTTAACTGGCACATCGATTGAGGGGTAAACACTTAAGGGTACCAAGTAATTTGCATGGTTACTTCACACCTTGTTTTGTGATCCTCGACATCCCAGTCACAAAACCTGAAGGGCACACTCGAGATTGAAACATGCCTTTGAAAAGTTCAATGAATCTCAAAAGATCTAGGAGTTTCAAATCCAAGTAAAAACTTAATAAATTATTTTGTTTTTCATGGTGGAAATTGGTGAATCGTCATTCATCTACCTTCAAATATTTTATAGCTTGGATTACGACATCCCTCTTCCAAGTTATAAAATAATTTGTAGGGTCCTAGCCTTAATATTTCATATTGGGTGTTATATTGAGGACTTTAGATCAACTATCTTGAATATCTCCTAAAAGATGTCTAGTTCAGACATCTATAATCCTCCCAAATCTCTTGGAAATTCACTTCCTCCACCTCCTCCAAGTATTCTCCGTATCCCACAAGTTCAAGGTCATGTTAGCCCTATTGGTAAGCAAGGTCTATGTGTGGTCGCATCTTGGAGATGAAGTCACATATTGACAAGCCGGGAGAGTTGGGTGTCAAAGTCTTGAGAAAGTTGGTGGCTCAATCACTTTCTAAGTCACATAGTGAGTTCCTTTAGGACTCCTATGAAATAGACTATGACAAGACCCTTAATGATCTTATCTATTTGCTTGGTGCTGCTAAATTAGAAATGATTTGGTGTACTAGTAAAGCAAATTTGATTAGGAGATCAACTTCCAAAAACTTTATGGACAGGGACAATAGTGACATAGGAAATCTAGAAAAGCATTCGCTTCCCAATGGAAAGGGATTGGCCATAGTCAACTTCGTTGACCAAATGGTAAAGAGAAAGGCTAAGTATGAGATAGTCACATGTACTATTACCCAAGGGTCCATATGTTTCTATTGCCAAAGGAAGGGGCTTTGGTTGCGAAGCTGTCAAACTTACCTATGGATGGTAAAGTCAATAAGTTTGACTTTATCTTAGGTAAAGTCCATTGTCTAACTCTATTAAGTTCCTACTTGGAGATTCTTATTACATGATGTGACTGGGTCACATGTTGATCTTTTAAGAATCCAAGAAAAGTAAAGAAATTAAAGGGAGTATATGTTGATTCTGATTGCGAAGATCGATTTCGATCGCATGGTTCGGTGATCCGAATTTTGAGTTGTTGCTTAAGAGTTATGATATATTGCTTAGATATAGATAACAACAAGGTTTTCATATGGATTGTAAGGATATGTTTTTCCACAAAGTTTTAAAATAAAAGGAAAGTTTTTTTATTTTATTTATTTTAAGTATCCTTACGGTGGCATTTATGAAAAACTGTTGCTTATAAGATTACATTGATAGCAATATTGAAAAATGGATTTGATTCTTTCGTCTGTGGTAGTGTCTAATTTTACCAAATAAGGAAAGATTCTCATCATCCAAGTTTAAATTGGACCGAAACTTGGAATCATGCAAGTTGTATAGTATGATGAATGAGAATTTTCATCTTTCGAAAATTAAGAATAATTCCTTGTTCACATGTATATATTAGTCAAGGGAAGGACAAAGGGATCTGGTGCACTTGGGTGTGGCCTGGTTAGGTCCACCACAAAGAATATTCGTCATGATTTACTAAAGCTTAGTAAATATGGTTATACTTATAAGTTTAAGTATAATTCTAAAACATTGAAAATGCTTCAATGTATGAAAGAACGAATATGAAGAATCAAATTAGGCAGAAGGATAAAAGTTTCTCAAATCTGAAAAGATGGGAGAGTACTTTAGTATCATGTTATATGATCATCTTAATGATTAAGAAACTTTATCACAATTCATCTTCTAAGTGCATTTTGATAGCTAAAAAGAGGAGCTATGACTTGTTGAAATCAAGAAGATGATTCATACCTCGTGCCAAAAACAATTCTTAGAGTCATACTCCAAGATTGTAAATTGAGTGACATATCTTAAAGATAGGTTTCTTAACACTAATCAAATGTAAGAGTAAAAGTATCCCATCTTGTACATTTGAAATTGGTAAGTTGTGATGTTTTGGATAAAACAAAGACCAACTAAGACCAATTGTGTGAACTGTTTGTCTTGATAAAGAATCCAAACTATCTCTTAAATATTTGAAACGATAGTCTTATATGTCAAGAGGACAGTGGGAGTCTTAAAGATACTAAAAGGGTTTCAAGAAGTAATCAAGAATAAAAAACATGTATTTCATCACTAGCACACAACTAGAGGTTTATAACCTATTGTGTTGACATTTCTGTGCCCATTCCAGTTAAGTTGGCTATACATTTGAGTTCTACATGTTCTCAATTGTTTGCATAGCTACTTGGAAGCAATGGCAGGCCTTTGAGCTGCCAGGTGGCAAGAATTTAAGATTGCACAAGTTCAATCCATATAAGTTAGGATTTGTTACTAACCTGGTCTTGTGATTATGGTTTTGACAAATTCACATGGATAGGAACACTTACACCATAAAATCTAAGTGTCATAAGGTTTCTCCTTGATTCATGAAAATGATGGTAAGGAAACTTTCACTAAGTAGATTTTGAGTAGATAGCAATTGTGGGAATGACAAAAGGTCTAAACATTATGATTACGGCATCCCTCTTCATAATTGTTTAGACACACATGTGGCCTATCTAAGAGAGGTGTATGATTTTGATAAAGTCTTATCAAGGCAATCTAGTATCAAAAATTTGAACTTTAGTAAGAAAGTCAATAAAGTATTGATTTCTAGAAGTCCAGTTGATTTCTGGGTACATGTCAAAGCTAGTGGGAGCATAAGTGTTATGCTAATAATCATCATGTCAGTGGGAGCATGATAATTATGGTAAGAATTGCAAGACAGCAATGTAAATTATAGAAAACAAAAGTTTCAATTTGTGAGGTTGCACGGGTTGAAAAAGTTGTTTTGCTATAATTAAGGAAGAGGAAATTATACTTCATTTCAATTCTAAAAACCTTAGATTGAGTATATGATCATTCTAAAGAGCTTATATTGAGGTTTTAATCACCTTTAGTCAAGAATATATATATATATATATATATATATATATATATATATATATATATATGAATTTCATGTTGGATTGGTTCAACATAAGAAAATTCTATATATTGCGTTCTCAAAATTCGATTATGATTACGACATCCCTATTCATAGTCAAAATTTGAGATTATGGCAAACAAAAATTACTATGGCAAAAGACTGGTCTAGAATCATGTCCTTATGTGAAACATCATGAATCGTGTCCCATTTACTTTGGGTACAAGATCAATTACATGTGCTATAATATTTATCCTTTCTGAATTTTCCAAATGCCTTGGGGCATTAAGGAGGAAAATGTCTAGAATTGGATATGACTAAATTGATTAAGCAATTGTCGAGGACAATCTAAGGTTTACCAAAGATTGGTTGCTCAAGGACAGTTGGAAGTATACTGTTAATATTGGAAGGACCATATTGACATAGTCTAAAAAGAGGCAACTCTTGTTCAGAAGTGGTAGTCAAAATGGGAGTATAGAGTTGTCTTCATAGGTGGAAGCAATGTGTGTAAGGTTAAAGAAACTTCATGCAAGAAGCATGTTCAAAGAAATACGCTTTGAATCTGAGAGATCGTTTCCATGGAACTGCTCTTCATTGAAATACCCTGTAATGACTGTTGAAAAGTCTTTGTGACTTTATTCAGATTCATTACAAGAGGGTCTATGCATATAAGTTTAAAATCTAAACAGATTTCGATAAATGATAAGAATTTGGAATTCTTACATTTAAGACAAGGAATTGGGAGTGTGAAAAGAGAATCATTGAAATTATGTTCAATTGATCTAATTCACAAAGAAAAGGATCATAGACAAACATAGAGTTCATACTTGCTGTATGGCAAAGCTATTGTTTAGAAAACATAGTGTACATGCTTGGAGCATGGGACACATAGTGTTTTTAATTCAAGTATAAAGTTGATAAAACTGAAACAATGAATAATGAGTAATCAGTATGGTGATAAATAGAAAGTTTTTTATTTATATTCATAGGTTTTGATACCATATTAGATTCATTTATTATTGTGTTTCACTTTGCATGTTTTGACTTCCATAATAACTAGGTTATTCTTCTGGGGTGACTAAGTTATTCAAACCATCCACAGTCGGTCATATGTTGGAAGTAGATATGAATCAATATTGTCATGGGTTGGCTTGTAGAGGTCCAAGTTGGTGGACAAAGTTGTGCTACAACACTCATGAGTGCTCATAAGTTCTGAGTATTGGATTCAACCTACGCTCATTTGAATCACTTCATGGATTTTATCACGAGTGATCATGAGATGATAATATCTTACGTTCTCCAAACCTAGATATATGAGTTGTTACTATGAGTTGATAGTATATTGATTGCACAAAAACGCATTGGTAACTCGATGTTATAAAACGTGCCTTTGTGTATGATTCAACAAGTAGTAGAACATGTCATATGAGTCGAAGTTTATCCATTGCTTTTACCTTCGGGATAAAAGCGATATATGTGGGCCCTCGATGATTTAGCGATGACACATGTGCGTGCTTGGCCAAGCCAGGGCTGATTTGATTTGTTCAATCAGTCAATTATCATAAATCGGAAATCGAGAAACAACAAATGAGAATGATTATAATCCATGTCTCAGTCCAATCATTGACAAGGTCAGAGTTTGACAGCGGCTTTAAGAGCTACGATTGCCAGTTAGGTTTTGAAGTCATACTCAATAATAGTTTTAGACTTATCCAAGTGGGAGACTGTTGGATTAATGTCTAAGTCCATAACTATATTTGGTATGTACTTGGGTTGCACTTCACCGACACAATTTATATGGATAGTCTTTTGATGATAGTATATTTATGATTAATATTAATATAGTATAAGTCCTAATATATTAATATGGAATCATATTATTTAATTAGTATTGATCAAAAATTAATTGAGGATTAATTAAGTGAACAAAATGAACTAATTAAATATGGAATCTTAGATATATGTGTGTGATGGGCAAAGTTCATTTAGGTTGGGCTAAGCTTTCATGGATAGTCCATGGAGTGTTTAACCCATGGATCATATGAAATGAAAGGTCATGGGTTTAACCCTAGTCTACACACTATATAAAGATGTCCTTGGTTGGTGAAATTGGCACTAGTGTGGGTACACTAAGAGGGCTAGCCGATTTCACTAGAGAGAACCAAAGTATTCTTATTCTCAAAGTCTTCCATGGTGTTTTGGTGATTTGTGATTCCACTTGAGGCTTCCACAGTATTGGGGCTAAGCTCTTAAAGCTTGAAGACATCAAGCTACATGAAAAGGTATGTCATCTAACTAGAACTTTGTAGTATAGGTGCTTCATAATATGCTAGTTAGGATGAAACCTTGGAATATTTAATATTTGCATGTGTAATAGAGAAAACATAGATCCAAGGTTTATAGGGTTGCATGTACACCATAGGAGTGTTAGAATGCTTAAAACCCAACAACATTCTTGACTCCTAAATCCAAATTTCATAATCTTTTAATGTATAATCAAATATTAAGCAAAGATTATTAAAATTTTACAAACTCATTGGAATACTTACCTCGTGATAAGCATATTCTACACTTCTAGTAGGTAAGTATCAAATTACCCTTTTGTTCTTAATTACTAAAAAATAATTGGGACATATATGAATAAGATGATTTCGGTTCAACTTACTTATACCCGATTTCAAGTAATCCCTTAGTGGTTTGTGTATTTTATATAGTTCCAATTCTATCAGAATGGAATCACGAATTCAAATTCTATCAGAATGGAAACACAAATTCTAATTCTGTTGGAATGGAATATGAATATTTTCTCATTGATTATACATGTTCTACAATTTTTGGTTATTGGTTTTAGTGCAATTAACAAGTCTGTATATTTTTCCAAATGAATATAGTTTTTTTATTTATCATTTGCTAATGCGTTATTGGATTCTAAACTACAATTTGATTTGTTTTCACAGAAGTTGATGCTTTAAGAAGTTGATGCTTGAAAAACGGACAACAAAATTGAAATTGTTTCTTAGCAACATTATTCTTATAGAATGAATTAGTGTATTTGTTAGATTTTGATGTTTTTTTTCCCGATTTGAAAGGTTTTTAGTATTATTCTTTAACAATAAATGTAATTCTTAGCAATTGTTACATGTATTCTATAAGAATTCATGTAATTTTTGTTTTAATTCTTCAATTGATGGTTCGAGAATTTTGTTATTCTACAAGAAATTTTTAAAGTCATGATCAAGAAATATGTTTATTATTTTATGTTTTAACAATCTTTTTATTTTTGAACATACTCAAACATATTCTGTTAAAATGTCCGAATTAAAAACCTTATAATTTGTAAAATCAGATTTTTAAAATTAATAGAATCTATGATCCCTTAAAATATGCTAATTTCCTTTATTAAATCTATATTAATTGACTAAAATACCCTTCTAGTTAAATTAGATGGTATTTTTCAATTATATTTAATTCAATAATATGTATTAATCACTTTCTTAAAATAAATAAAATGATTGACCCACATTTATGCATACAATAACAAAATAATTACTTTGAATAGAATAACCTAAGCCTATATATATATATATATATATATATATATATATATATATATATATATATATATATATATATATATATATATATATATATATATATATATATATATATATATATATATATATATATATATATATATATATCATCCATCCAAATCCTTCATTGTTCATCGACTTTAGAAATAGAGCCAAGGCTTACTTCTATTGTTCATCGGCTTCAAAAGGGTATTCTATACATCTCATCCTTCCAAATCCTTCATTATGTCCACCATGTTCTATTCACCAACTCGATTCCACAATAAAAAGCTTTAACATTGATTGAATACTAGGTTATAACCCGTGGGAACCACGGTTACAAAAATAAATGATTTTTTATAGTTAAAATTCATAATTAGTTAATTACCGATTACTTTTATATATCTCCTTCATTCATATAATATAAATTTTAAACTCATGGAAACCACATTTGAGAAATTAAAATAACAAAGATATGGGTAATAATAATAAATAAATAAGTTAAATTTTGGCATTCTAGGTATAATATTGAAAGTATTAAAACATTTATCTTACTTACGTTGACAAAAAACAATATTCTCTTTCACAAACGACAAATAATATGTTATATCATAAGAAAAACATATATATGATATTCGATAATTAACGTGTGACTAATTATAATAAAATAAAAAGAAAGTAAGAAGATCATGAGGAGAAAAGCTATTTGGTTTTTAATTCACCATATGTTACCTTAGACCGTTAGACGGTTCCAAGCTATTTAAATATCCAAGGTAAGAAGATTATGGGCCGAAAAGAAATTTTCGGTAGAAACACCATAAAGGTGTATAATTAATTAACTTTAACTCCCCCTGTGTTATCTTAGTTGATGTCTATTATCAAGGTGGGGCATTAACACATGATCTTTTTCATGTTTCTGTATGAACTCAATTATTGATACATCAAGGAGTATAATTATCCTTTTCACCAATAAAAACAATAAAAGTCAAAATATTTTAGCCATTTTCAGAAAAATTATCAAAGTTAACATGGAAAACCATATTTCATGACAATACGATCGAAGTCACATTCTTTTATCCAATTATCTCACTCAAATGATCAATTCGACAATTACCCATCCATCTGCAAAAAATTTCTTGCCTGTATTTAGCATGTAAAGCATAAACCTCTATATCCTCTTGTATAATTTTGGAGCCACCCACCGATTTGTTGAGATCTTCTTTATATCTCCAATAGTTCTTTGTAATTTAAATTGCATTATGTTAATTCTAGTTAATAACTTTATATATAAAAAAAGAGGATAAAATTTAGAATCAGAATAAAGACATACAATTAGATAGTCCGAGCAATCAAAAGCTTCAACTTCACTAATTCAACACACACATTATAGCATATTTTTTTAGAATTTCTTTGGATTGTTATCAATTACTATCTCAACATCTATACATGTCACACCCATTTGCTTTTTCTTTGTTGGTAGTTTCTTTTTTATGATTAAAACATATTGCATACATCATTGTTGGCCAACGAAACATTCAACATGACCTAATAGCTCCTTGTTTATTAACAAATTAAAAACTATAACGTCACATGTAAAATTAAGTAATATCAATCCTATATATCATATTTGCATTCAGGAGGAAAAAGGGATGAGATTACACCATCGATGCAACGTTATTTGAACCATTTTTCCTGTTTCGAGTCCACTACCTCTACTTTCATCCAGCAAGTGTGTAAAACATGCAATACATACTACTTCACAACTAAGAAAATCCATTTTCCCGATGTATGTAAAGTAAACATTTGAGCATAACATCAATTATCTACATAGAATAAATAGCAAGTGTCCTTTGCTGATACCACATATTTAAACCAAAACATATAAATTGAAATGGAAAATTATATATATTTTTTTCTTGAGAATAGAAATGCAAGGAGCTCAAAATGTCGTTTCAGATTAATGAATGTAAATGCAAGTTGAGTTGAGTGTAATCAATAACCAAAGTATACCATGTCTTTCTATTTATTTCAGTGAGAACATCTCCTACAACGCTCTTCTTAGGAAGAGCAATATTGTGATTACAGGGTGCTAACACAACATAATTCAGAACCCAAGCAATATTATGAGTTTAACTTTTAGGGTAAATGGCACAAAAAACACTCTTTTTACACAGAAATTCGATTTTGACACCGTTTTTTTTTTTGTGTCAATTTTGACACTGTGTTTTCTAATTTGTTACAATTCTGACCACCTGACCGGTTAACCAGGTTGCATGCTGACGTGGCATGATGACGTGTCAGTTTTGATGACGTGGCATGCTGACATTATATGCTGACGTGTCAAAATTGAATTTTTTTCTCACAAAAAACACTAAGTTTTCATTTTTTTCGATTTTGACACTAAGTTTAATTTTTTCTTTCAACTTTGACACTATGTTTTTTTGTTTCAAATCGAACATCATTTTTTCCAATTTGGTTCAATGTTGATAATTTTCTATTTGAAACCGTATAAATATTTTTTTAATACATTTAAACCGTATAAATATGTTTTTTTTTCATTTAAAAACCATAGTTTTGTATAAATAAATTTTTTTACACTCAAACCATATTTTTATGTATAAATATGTATTAGTTATTTAAAAATTGTATTTTTTATTAAATATGCAACTTTAAAATGTGTTTGGAGATTTGGAGGCGTGTAGTTGATCAAAACTCGAATATCAAGTTTCCAACCCATCAAATTTTTACATCTTATTAGAAGCTTATGGTTAGTTTGATTCTCATGATATAACTAATGCTTTGATTGTAAGAAAAAAAACACCTTGTATTTAAATAAAAATGTGGTTTAAACGAAAAAAATATGTTTATACGGTTTAAAATGTAATAAAAAAAAATATATTTATACGGTTTCAAATGGAAAATAGACAAAATTGAACAAAATTTGATAAATGATGTTCGATTGGAACAAAAAAACATAGTGTCAAAATTGAAATAAAAAATTAAACTTAGTGTCAAAATCGAAAAAAAAGTGAAAACTTAGTGTTTTTTGTGGAAAAAAAATCAATTTTGACACGTCAGCATATCATGTCAGCATGCCACCTCATCAAAACTGACACGTCATCATGCCACGTCAGCATGTAACCTGGTTAACCAGTCAAGTGGTCAGAATTGTAACAAATTGAAAAACACAGTGTCAAAATTGACAAAAAAAAAAAAAACACGGTGTCAAAATCGAATTTCTGTGTAAAAAGAGTGTTTTTTGTGCTATTTACCCTAACTTTTAACATAGAAACCTGATTACATTCAACTCTTTGATGGCTTCAGAAAAGGAATGCTTGATCGTAGTTCTCCTAGCCATTTTATCAAATGCCTAGAATGCAAAAATAAAAAATGATTATGTGTCTTTATGTATTAAACTTTAGTAATTCTTTTACAAAAACCCACAATAGGAAGGAAAGGAAGAGAATCACCAAGATTTGAGTAGTCTACTGGTTATGCTTGACACTTTTGATCAGGGCGGAATGCAATATCGTTTCTTAAATCGTACCAAATGGTAAAGCAACCTGCAATTAAACATAATTTAAGAATAAAACAATTGCACAAAACACCATTAATAAAAGATTCAACAAGATGGTACATCAAATTCCACTGAATATTCAAACCCATTGTTGAAAATATTAGCGAAACTTGGGAAAATTTTATAATGGCGATTTGACTATGAACAAAAACGTTATGAAGAAGGAAGAACAATAGCCCATCTTACTTATTACGATATTGTTTGAAAGGAAAGATTTTTATACCGAAGGCAACAACTGCAACTTTAATCATTCTTCTATAATCTCACTTATGGAAGCAAGGATGGAGCAACATAGAGAAGACGAAGAGGGTGGCCGAGAGGTATTGATTATAAGGTTTGGTGATTTTTTTCCGTGGAAACTGGACGAAGAGAGAAATTAGGGATAGATTCCTGATTTGCTTCCTTGAAATCTGTTTGATTTATTAGCGTTTTAGAACAAATGACAACTGGCAAAATGGCAAATGAATGGACACGTGGAAAAATGGCTAATAAAATGACATGTGGCAAAGTTAAACTTGTCTTTTATTAGGTAGGATTTGAAAGCTTCAACATAGACTGAATCTTTGCAATTATAGTGTTTCGAAAACTTGGAGAATCCCTCAGCATGCTTTAGGTACATTTCTGCTTTGAGTTTTTCTCCTGTTTTGTTTTTGTTTTTGATAATCGTACTACTAAAATGTTGTCATGGACGTCTTAATCAATTAAAAATAACTGCTTGGTTGCATTAATGGGTTGCACAGTGTGACAACCGGCAAATTTGGATCAAGCTAGGTTTAAAATGTATCTATGTATAAGTATAACCACATTGTAACCTTGTTGAAATAAAACTTTGAAAGCAAAAAGGGCATTGTTTGTATATATATATATATATATATATATATATATATATATATATATATATATATATATATATATATATATATATATATATACAATATCGTGTGTAGAAAAAAAACTTCAATGGAATTACACACTTTTACACTAGTTTCATTTTATTTACACACATTATCATGTGTTAAAACTCTTAGGATAAGATCATTAGACTTGGAAATCTTCACACCATCTCTTCAAACAACCCTTAAATCCACTCAAGGTGAGTTCATACCCCCACATTTTCGAGATTTCCATGTTTTAGGGGGGGGGGGGGGGGGATACAAGTCAAAAAAAAATTTATCATACAAATACTTACATGTTTCATCTTTATGTTAAAATATAAGTCATTATTTGCTTAAGATATGGTTATTACTAGATTTTATATACAATTATTTGTGATATATTAGTTTTGAAATGCAAAACTGACAAAAACAAAACATGATTTATGTTATAAAAATCATGAGAAAAATGATGATTTGAAAAATACAAGGTTTTTGGAAGCTTTTTACCAAAATATAGATTTTCTAACCAAATAGAGTACACTCTAGTTATTTCACTATTTTGTAGGTTACAACCCAAAAATATTATGTTTGTCCTTACATTTTGAAACTAGACAATATGATTTCTATGTATTTATATAAATGATTATATAAATGCTTTTGACAAACAAACATGGTAAACTATAATTGGTATAGTTTCGGAGTCACAAACACTACACTATTATTTTAGAAGAAACAAATAATTATTTAAAGATATAATTATTTCATTTACAAGAAAAAGTAGTTTTCAGTTCACTTAAATCGATTGATACTAGTTGTGAGACATTTGGCTTCACCGTACCTACCAGAGTACACATATTGTGAGCTGCATTACAACCAGAGTCTCTTGTAGGGAGAGTGTGACACTTGTGTATAGATCTATAAGGGATTGACAACCCCACACCTCAGTTGTTAGCTACAGTTAGACCGACCAGTCTAGGATGACAAATGTCGTAACAATTTCAATGTCCGAAGCATGTCGTTCAGGCAAGTAGTCACATTAGCATGGTTATAATAACTCACATAGGGTATCGACAACACATTTGATTTACGGGTTAATATACATTCAAGTAGTTTTATATAAAGATAAAACTTCATAACAACATTTTTCAGTACAGTACTACTTACATTTTTAGTCTTGGGATTTAAGACTTACAGCGCATTTATGAAGAAAATATCAGATTTTTTAAAAGTATACACTATCATTTTACACGAAACATTTACAAATCCTTCTCATACAAAAACGCTTATGAATTCACCAACTTAAATTTTGACACTGTTTAAAATCACTTGTATTCTCACGAAATCAGTAAATAGGTAACCACATAAGTTTTTCGTTTATAAAATAAAAAAAATTATAAAACTAAAATCCAAAAATATGTCCTTATAGTTTTCCGTTTGTAAGTGATTATCTAGGAAGTGATATGAAGCTTAGTGTTAAAGGGCAATCAGAAATTCGTATGATGCACTAGAGCTGAATTGTTTAGACTTTTTACTCAATGTGCTGGTAGGCACGAAGGATTCAAAAGGACTAGACATAGATTGATAATGAAAGGACTTGACAGTGTGGACTTAGATAGTTTCGTTTGGACTGACCATACGATGCTTGGATAGATTGAGCAGTGAGATAAACTAGGGAACTTGCGAGATACATTAAAGTCATATGTATGTAGAAATGTGGCTCAACATTTCCTCGATGTACGGACTTATGTCCTTAATTCCGGTACTGATAAGGTGATTGGGGGTTCTCATAAAGTAGGTCTGTAGGAAATTATTTTCTTGCTTTTTATATGTCAGTCATATGTTGCCTCCTTTGCGCGATTGGAATATATCCGACTTGGAATACAACATATGCAACTCTATCTTTATGCACCTCCTTATCTATGCAATTCTTTGTATATCTTAGTTATACGATCTCTCCTCTACATGATTGGAAACAATCCGAACTGGAACACAGCATATGCAACATTCTACCTCTCAATCTCTCTATTTGTGTTAGTCACATGTTGTCCCCTCTGCGTGATTGGAAGAAAATCCGACCTGGGACACAACATATGCCTTTCTATATCTACTTTCTCTTTATTAATAATTGACTATTCACCTAAAGTAAAGATTTCTTTGGAAGTTCTTGATTACAGGGGTATATTAGGACATGGGGAACACGTTCTATTACACCTAAAATTGAACTACTTGAAAGGTTGTCTTTAGATCTCGCTACTGAATTTAAGTGGACAACAATATTCTTGGTCGTCGTCAGCTAAATGGTCCATTTAGGAATATAGGTGTGTGCTGATAAACGATACTGAATTGCTTGACAACTATGATTCCAAAATTCTTAAATTTAGTTATTATTTTTGTTTCTGTTAAATTTGTTCATAGTTTTCCTCTATGCACAAATTAAGGGGGAGAATTAAAAAAAATTAAAAATCAAACAAAAATTAAAAAATTAAAAAAAAATCCAAAAATATTGTTTTTGAGCGTATTTAGTTTTATCTTTATTTTTATTTATTTCTTAGTTATTTCTGTTGTGTGCTAAGTTTTCTTTTAGTTTTTTTTTATCTCAAAATTTTCTTTGTCTTGAAAAGCGAATTAAAAATCAGAGAACTCAAAGGAAGAAGAGACTCAAGGAGACTGTATCAGAACTTTCTGAGCCAAGGTTTCATCCTTGAACAACTGTGGTGAGAAGGGTTTTTCATAAATCTGTGATCCACAGGAACTTTCTACTCAATGGTTACTTTTCAAGGTATAAAGATCATCGTTAAAGAACTCTTATTCGAAGGAAGAAGAAATGAAGATTGTTTTTCAACATTTAATTTTTCAACCCTAGAAGCAAGGTGAATCTGTACTTGAAGTTATGTGACAGATTGCATTGAAGCCTCCTCAATCAATTTGATGTTATCTATGAACCTGCTGAAGTGATCCAGAAGAATCAGACTCTCTGTTGCTTTCTCGGAAGATTCCTAAAGCTGAAGGTGTTGATTTTCAAGAATCCCTACTAGAAGCCACCACACCCAATGTGCGTTCAAAGTAAAATTTTTGAAGAAAAGTCCAAGTGTTAAAGATGAAGCCATTCATTTAGAAATTCGTTTGCTCATCTTGAAGTTATGAAGAAATCGAAGACAAAAGCTAGAGCCAAGCACAAAGTGAAGATTGAAAAGAAAGGCAAGCTACAAACCTAGGGGAAGTTTGTTAGGTCATAAGAAAAGAAAGCTAGAAACCAAGGGGGAGATTGTTGGGTCTAAATTTATGGTTTATACTTTACTTTTCTAGGCATTTGTAGTTTTCGGTCTAGGGCCGAAAACAATCTTGGTTTTAGTTGTAGTTTGGACCAAAATCACATGTGATTTCGGTTTGGCCTTCGGGTTTTGGGCTTGGGTTTGTTCATTTGTATAAATAGTGTGTTATTAGGCATGTTTGGGTGGTCTCTAGAGAGTAGAAAACATGAAAGGGGAGGCCATTATTATACTTGATGTTCTAGAGAAGAGAAGAACAAGAACAAGAACAAGATGAATCTTCAATACACACAATATTATTCAGTGATGATCCGGTACACAAGATTCACACACAAGATTCAGTAAATAGGTAACCACATAAGTTTTTGGTGGATGGGATGTCGTTGCATCATGTTATTTATTTTGTCATATGTATTTGTAGGGTTTAAAAGTACTCCATGGATTGTGGCAATGGCCCCTCTTGATGAAGTGTAGGTTAAAAGCCCAAAACTTGTCTTTTCCCTATAAATAGTCATGTATTATTCATTATTAGGGTTAAGAGTGAGGCAAAATGCAGCCGCCATGTTGTGAGGTTTCTTATGTAGAGTTAGATTATTTATTCTATTCTGAAAGTGTAATCTATTCCTCATGATTTGAATAAATCGAGTGATCATTCGACATAATCTTCATATTTGTGTTTGTTTTTATTTTCCAAATCTTGTTAATCAAATATCAATTATGGTTTTATTCCTAAAAAGGGTTATCAAAGCGGGTCTTTGAAGATCTATTAATTTTTGAAGTATCGGTTCTTGATTTGATGATTTTCTGCACAAGATTTTGAAAATTATTGGTGTTTTTGGCGTCTTGGAATCAAAATTATGTTCAATAAACTGTTCATGGAGACTTATATACTTTGTTGTTGTTCATCTAGTATTATATCAATCCCATTCATTTTTCTATTCATATATTTCTTTTTGGATCTGGTCATTCGTTTGATGTTGACAATTCTATTTCCTTGTTTTAGCCCAGTTTCTTCCGATTAATGTGTAGCATCTAGTTCCTGGTATGTATTTTAATCTAAGTAATTTTTGGCATTTTAGCTGGGACTCGGCGAGTTGTAGGCCCGACTCGCCGAGTAGAGACGACATTTTGAGCACGTTTAAGTTGGCGACTCGGCGAGTCCATATCCTGGAGTCGGCGAGTCTGCGAGTCTGGAAGAAACCCTAGATCTACGGGTTTTGCACCCTATATAAAACATGTTATGAGCCCCAAACTCGCCTCCTTCACCCTCAGAGCATCATTTAGCTAACCCTAGCCATTCCTTGAGCATTTTGAGCATTTCTTGTGTGAATCTTGAAGTTTTAAAGAGAAGAAGGAAGCTAGATCCAAAGGAGTAGAAGGAGATCCAAGATCTTGCGCCCACTACAGAGTTTATTGAGGTAATGATCGGATTCCTTTTATTTCTATGAGCGATTCTCCATTGTTAATCACATTTAGGCCATTTTATCCATTTCTTAGCTTGTTTATAGTAGAGAGATCACATTAGGTTGATTAGGCTTCGGATCTAGCCATGTTTCAGTTCCAAAAACATAGATCTAACCCCTTTATGGAGCCATTTTGCATGAAAGCCCAAGATCTACTCTTTTAAGTCTCTTTTGAGCCTTTAAATCCCTTTTCATGCATATGTACATGTAAAGTTGGAAACTTTACATGGTAAACAATCCTTAGAAACCCAGATCTATAAGTTGTATGCAGTGGTTTTGAACAGAATCGATTGTATAGAAGTGCATGCAACCGACTCAGCGAGTCGTTCTTCAGACTCGGCGAGTCGAGTCGCGAGTCCTTGAGTTTTCCCCTTCTATGTTTATGTCGAATGGAACCAGTGAGTTTTAGGTGAACTCAGTGAGTCGGAGATCGGACTCATTCACGGAGGGACTCGGCGAGTCCAAGGAAATCTTCATATCCCAAGAACAGACTCGGCGAGTTGTTCATACAACTCGGCGAGTCCCAGTTGGAGTGTTAATTTGATGAAGGAGAACTCGACGAGTTGTTCATACAACTCGGCGAGTCGGATGCAGATTGACTAAGAGTTTGTATCAAAGAGGAACTCCTCGAATCTATGCCAAACTCGACGAGTAGTAGGGAGCAGAATTAAGAAATGAGAATAAGGACTCGACGAGTTGGTGGGCCAACTCAACGAGTCAGGTCAACTGTATGTTGACTTTGACCAAGAGGTTGACTTTTACCAGGGGTAAAATAGCCAGTTTACCCTCAGTATAGTTATCAGTATTTGATTGAGTGTACTTATGGAAATTTTAGCCGGGGTGAAACCGGAGCCGCAACAGACAGATTCCAGAGCAGTTCATTCAGCAGCTAGACTACGACGTGAGTCTTCCTTCCAGTAGGAACGACTCTACGGCCACAATGCCGACCTGTTTAGTTAGCAGTAGTTCCGGACCTCGGTCCGATGCAGTAGTTAGATTGCTTGACGTCTTTGTGATTCGAGCATGCTTTGTGTTATGTGTTCCGGACTTCGGTCCGATGCAGTATACAATATATGTGCTTATGTTAGTTGATATGTTTATACTAATCCATGTTATGCTCAGTCAGTTTTCAGACTTCGGTCCGATGCAGGGGACAAGGTCCCAGTCAGTTCCGGATTTCGGTCCGATGTAGCTAGTTCCGGACTTCGGTCCGATGCAGGGGACAAGGAATCGGGATGATGGAATTGATATGGATGTATTCAGCACTTGAACCATAGTCAGAATTTCTGATAAGATCGAAAGTTCACTAGATTCTATATTTCTTTGAAGTTATGTTCGCATCACCAAGTGGGTCTTGTAATCAGTGCTTTTAGAACAATCAGAATAAATTGAATGAGGTCTCAGAAATAAGCATGTGTTTGGAATGTTGGGGCTTAAATCGTAAGTGTGGTCAAACTTCAAGGCCAAAGTTGTTATGAAAAGTTCTTACCTGTGAACGAATGAAGAACGAATCGATCTCAATTAGGATGAACATTGGTCAACAGAAAAGTCAAAATCCCTATGAAAGTCTTACCTATGAATCCTCAACCTATGAATGTTTGTTGACTATGTGTCACGAGCAAACCTGTGAACGGGTTCGTCTTTGAAATTGGTTTGCTTTGGGTGTGATACTAGGCGTTCAGAACTCAGGGCTCGGTATGAAGCTTGTGCTCAAATCGAGCATAGAACGAACTTAGGTTCGGTTTTTATCCTTGGAAAGAAAGAGGGAAAAGCAAACCTATGATTGGATTCGGTTTGGCTTAGGTTTCACATTTGTTCGCATCGTGATGCTCGGACCGAACATGGTTTCGTTTTTGTATCATCGATCTTGGAACGGACTTGGATTCGGTTTCTTGTGCTTAGAATGAAAGTACAAATCGTGGTGGTACCGTTCCAATCGTGTTCTTTAATTCAGTCGCATATATTGGGGATGAAGACACAATGTTACGTTAATGGTCCATGCAACTTCAGCGAATTGACACTTTTGGTCACTATTGTTTTCATAGCTTGCAGGTTTGGACCATTTCTAGAAACTGTTGCAAATGAAGGGGAATATGATGCAGATTTATTATTTTAATCCCATAACTTTCAGCAATATGATAGTTTCAGCCCATTTTTCGAAAAGTTTGCAAATTTGAGGGCCGGTGAACAGTTTTGGATTTTTTAACGCACATATTTTTTCGTAAACAGAAAATTATGCATTCCATCAGGTCTTCGTGGTTCGTAATTTATACTTTTTCGGATTTTATACTTCATTGTGTATATCATTTTGTCACGGGGGAGCGTAGTAATTTTTTTTCCATTCAAGATCATTCTCATAAACATTTGAAGGCTTTATAATCACATTTTTTTATTATAAATTAGGGGAGAATTTGGTATGGCCATTCGAAATTGGATTTGTGACTTTTCACATTTGAAGATTTTTGATAAAGGTTGTGGTAGAATTATGAAGGTAGCTTTTTACTGTAGTAGTTCTTCATCGAGCTCTTCTAAAGCTTTTATAGAGAAGTATCATATACAGTAGTAGTTCTTCATCGAGCTCTTCTAAGGACTTGTTATATCTCCGACTTCTAGTATTTTCAAATCTTAAAATTTGGTTGTTACATGATAATTTTTGGTAGCTTATATGATTAGCCTATTTGAAGATCATTGTGACTTGGAGGGGGATTTCTTACAAGACAGGAAATGATTTGGTTTCTTAATTTTGAAATGGGTTTTTATGGCGGGTTTGGCTTTCTTGAAGATCTTTGGGATTACATTAGAAAATGAAGTTTAAGGACATTACTTCAGTGTTTTGTTTATATATCCTAGCACCTGTTTTGGAAGACTTATGAAGAATCAAGAATCGTGGATTGCTTCAAATATTCCTCTTCGTGAGATCATTTCTTATTTGCTAGATGCTTGTTTTCGAAGTTGAAGCCTTGTCATCCATTCTATACTTTGAGGGGGAGATTGTAGGGTTTCAAAGTACTCCATTGATTGTGGAAATGGCCCCCCTTGATGAAATGTAGGTTAAAAGCCCAAGAGTTGTCTATTCCTTATAAATAGTCATGTATTATTCATTATTAGGGTTAAGAGTGAGGCAAAATGTAGCCGCCACGTTGTGAGGTTTCTTATGTAGATTTAGATTATTTAGTCTATTCTGAAAGCGTAATCTATTCCTCATGATTTGAATAAATTGAGTGATCATTCGACATAATCTTCATATTTGTGTTTGTTCTTATTTTCTGCATCTTGTTCATCAAATATCAATTAGGGCTTTATTCCTAACAATATTTGATATCATGTAAACATTGTTTTGAGCACAATGTAAACTTATTAAATATTCAATACAATGATTGTAATTCTTTGATCGCTATTATTCAATTGTTATGATACTGTACATGAAGTCATCCGCCCCCAGACGTTTTCGTCATTCTGGTTTGGGGGTGTGACACACACGGAAGTATGGTCGAACCATTAGGGACTCATCCTAAAAGGGAATGCCTCTTTACCTAAGACAAATACCAGTCAAAAAATAAAAATGTAAAAAAAGTTTTTTTTTGTGATTTAATAACTTAAAATAATAGTGAAAATAACTTAATAAAATTCAATAATAAAAAGCATTTCAGTTTAGTTGCGACTTTCCTAATTATGCAATCAACACAACCCTAATTATTTAAAATGTGTTTTATCTAAGATGGTACTGAAAACTACTAATAAGTTATATTAAGTTCTCTTTTACATAGTTAATTAACCAAATCAAGCTCTTCAGATAATCCTAACTTTTTACTAACCTAATTAAACCAACTCTTAACCATGTTAGAAAATCGACATTATGATCGGTGTAAAATTCCCAACAATATTCAATACTTCTCACACGCTCTGAAGCGTAAAAATATGAAATTTCAGTTTATAACAGTCAAATCCCAATACGAACCAATCTATTACTTGTTACTTATTACCAGTTTATAAAAACAATTACGAATTTTAACAACTGATTAACTAGATTGATTTAATCCTAAATTAGGAAATCAGACTAAAAAGAACTAAAATCAAACATTCCTTAAGCACAAAACTGAAATAACTAGATAAAATCACACAATAAAAACCAAGTCTAATTATTTATTACATAAAAAGTACTAATCTTTTGTAGAACTGAAAGGTAGAGTTTTAGCCTGATATGGCTAAAAACGATCTAAACTAATAAAAAGAGAAATTAAATAACTAAATCTTACTAAACTAAATGAGAGTGACGATCCACAGTCTTTAGATCTTTAGAAATTGATGGAAATAGAGAAAAATTACCAAAAATTGCCTGATAAAGGGTTTCTTCCGCCTCTGGTCGTATAGGCTTCTAATGAGAGAACACCTGGTATTTATATAGTAGACTTCACAATAAATAAGGGTTCTAGAAAGAAGCACACCCCTTGCTAAGGAAGTTAGGCTTGTGTTTGGAGGCGGATGGAATCCATGTGCAGTTAAATGAAGTATATTGCCAAAAAGAGACCTTTTTTAGAAGCATGGGCATGAAGAATGACCCACGCTTTGGTTTCTAGATCGTGCTCACTCAATGCAATTTGAAAATCCGAGAAAATTAGAAAAAATTAGAAAAAATTAGAAAAATGGACTTCGATGGGGAAGCACGGCCCGTGCTTAGGCTTCGTAGATATCAGAATTCAGAAAAATACTTCATAAGTTGTTCAGAGGTGGAGCACGACCCGTGCTTAGGCTACACAACTTTAAACATAAAAAACAATCCATTGTTTAGGATCAGCTGGCAGGCACGAACCATGTTCGGGAAGCACAACCCATCCTTCATGACCAAAGTTTTTAGAAGGCCACAGAAAAGTTCAGAAATCTTCCGGTTAAGTTTTAAAAGTGGAGAAGGGGCCATATTTTGTCTTTTTTTAGCGTTTTAGCTCCAGATAAGCTCCATTTATTCTCCAGATATGCTCCAATGAATCCAAAATTACCGCTCCACTCGAAATATCTGAAAAATGACATAAAAACAGATGCAATATGGGAATTTTGATGAAATACGTGAGTTGAACATTATTTAAACTAATGTATAAAATTGTATAAAATATGATGAAAAAAACTAATAATAACTACAATAAAGATGCATAAAATGACATCTAACATGTACCCTCGGTGCGTATTTACTCTTCATCTTTTTTTCTAAGGAAATGGAGTTTGCGATCTCCTCCGTCGTGTTTGGTCGGCAGCTGTTAAGTCGAAGAATAAATTAGAGTTTGCAAGAGCGGACGCCTGTTATACCGTTGTTGTGCACGATTTGAGCAAATGACATATTACTAGTAGTTCCACTAATGGAATAACACAGGGAAGTAGGGTCGAATCCTCAGGGACACAACCTAATGGTCAATGTCTCTTTACATAAGGCACGTACTAGTCATTACAACAGGAAAAATATAACAAATGGGGGTTTTGATTATTAACTAAAAACTAGAATTATAGTGAAATAAACTAAATGAAATTAGTAATAAAAATGAATTCAATTATGCTATGACTTTCCTAATCATGCAATCAACATGGACCCGATTATTTAAGATGCATTATATCTAAGTTGGTACTGAGAACAACTAATAAGCTCTAGTATATTCTCTTTTACCTAATTAGTTAACCAAAACAAGATCTTTAAATTAACCCTAACATTTTATTATCCAATTAAAGAAGCTCTTAATTAACATCAGAAAGGTTGTATTAATATGTGTAAAATTCCCAGCAACACCCAATACTTCTCATAAACATGGAAGCGTAAAGATATGATCTTTCAGTTTATATCATAGTTGTATCCCAACACCGAACCAATATTATACTTGTTACTTATTACCAGTTTACTAGAACAATTACGGATTCTATTAATTGATTAACTATAATGATTGATTACATGATAAGTAATAATCTGTGTTGAACATAAAAATTAGGGTTTAGCCAGATATGGCAAAAATCCGATAAAAACTAGAGAATTGAAAGATTAAACTACTGAATCTTACCAAACTAACTTAGAGACACCATCCACGGTCTTCAAATCTTCATTAATCGCTGAAATCGGTGAGAAATTAACTTAAAAATAGTGTTTTTCGTCGTTTGGGGCATCAAGAATCGACTTGGGTTCAAAGTGATCACAGGGTTCATAGTTATATGCAAGCTAGTTACCTCCGGAGCAAGAAAGGCAAAACCACGATCACATTTATCCAAAAATGCGATCACATTAAATCTTCCAGTTTACTAGTTTTTATCAGAATTTAGCCATGTCTCGCTAAACCCTAGTTTTTAGTTCTGCACAGATTATTACTTATCATGTAATCAATCATTAGACCTGGTTTTGATTTGTGTTTCTATCGAGATTCTTTAGCTTTGAACTTAATCACTGTTTGATTTTAAATCTTTTTAGATTGATAGCTTAATTACGATTAAATCATAAAGAAAGGCAAAACTACGATCACCTTTATCCAAGCATGCATTTAACATCAACAAGCCTTTTGTTCAAGTGCTCTATGGGAGTAAAATCTATATGCCCAAGAGTCATTATAGAATGATATTGCTAAGATAATATTTGATCCTAAAGGATCACACTAAAAACAACTTGATGCAAATATATTATTTATAAGAATTTGATATATATATATATATATATATATATATATATATATATATATATATATATAATATATATATATATATATATATATATATATATATATATATATATATATATATATATATATATATATATATATATAGGCTTAGGTTATTCTATTCAAACTAATTATTGTACATCTATCGTATCCTATGAGAATTATTAAGAGAATAAGTTGTTTAGCAATGTGAATACGTTCAACCTTACAAGAATATCGTCATTTTCATGCATTCTCGTTAATTATTATTTTTTTTGTTCTCACACATCGTTTTTCACTCATTTTCATTCTGACAGAATACGATCGAATAAAACATTCTGACAACACTTGTGAGAATAATAATAATAAGTGTATAATAACCTTATAGGCGATTTAATTAGTGAGAATGTGTGTTAATGACAATAGTTATGTAAGATTGAACATATTTATATTATCAAACAACATATTTTCTTTATCATTCTCATAGCCTACGAAAGATTTATAATAATTAGTTAGAATACTTGAAACTACCTCCTCTCTCTCTCTGTCTCTCTCTCTCTCTCTCTCTCTATATATATATATATATATATATATATATATATATATATATATATATATATATATATATATATATATATATATATATATATATATATATATATATATATATATATATATATATATATATATAGAGGCAATCAAGTTCGTATAAATAATATATTTGCATTAAGTTGTTTTTAGTATGAGCCTTTATGATCATAAATTATCTTAGCAATATCATTCTATAATGACTCTTGTTTATTTCATGGAAATACTAAATTTCAATGTTAAGCATCAAAATGTATCATCATATATCATAAGGTATAATTTATTATCTCATGTCCATCTTTTTGGACCAAAAGGGTTTTTTGTCTTATACAGATTTATATGTTTTATAAGTTATAAAGATTAGAAGAGTTTTATAGAAAGAATAATCACGGAAACCATAAAGAAGAAGGAAGACTTGCTTTTGATTAATTTATTCCAAACATCATGCTCTTAGAAAGCATGGCTAGTTGATTTGATGAAGCATGGGTCTTAAAGTGCTAACACCCATGGGATAAAGGCTTAATGTAAAGAATTAAAAGGACTAGTTTTCTTACTTCCTTCACTATGTGGAAACCACGAAATTTCTGGCTTCCCATCTCCATATTTTGTGTAGTTTTGTCTCTTAAAGTGTTAAGAACATAAAGATGAAGATGACACTTGAATACTTTCTTTTAAGGCAAACTAGTTTCCTTGTTCGGAGAGCTTAAGAGATTCTTTTATTACAAGAAGAAGACTAGCATCTTATCAAGTTGATTTATTGTTGGTAGATATATCTAGATAACTTCTACCTTGAAGTTTCATTCCACACTTCATCAACTTTAAATCTCCCATGAGAATCAAAGTTTTCAAAGGTTCTAACACTTTTCTTTGTATGATTGTTCTTATCTTTCTAAGTCTTGAAAAATGATCTTTTGGTAGGAATAAAACTAGTTTTATTTTTATTCAAATCTCAAGAATTTCGTTGCATTGTTTATGTTTTGAAGCAATTTTTGAATAAAAACTCAACAATTAGTATCATAGCCATTTTTGCAATATTTGTAAGATTAATTGTTAAGTTGATGAAATCTTTGTTTTTGGAAAACATGGATGATTTTCTCTTTGCAAGAAAAATCCATACATATTTTCAATGACAATTTTAAAATGAAGAAGGAGCCATTTTTGAAGACCAAAGGATAATTTTTGCAACTTTGAAGTGTGGAGGGGATAATGCAACCTTTCTAAATATTGTTACAAAAGGTGTTGTTGTTGGCAACTTCCCTTGCTTGGAGCTATTTGATCTAATACAACCTTTTCTGAAAAGTGTTGCATGTTGCTGAATTATTACTTCCAAGAAGCTTTTCAACATTTTGCAAGCAATAGGTGTTTTCTCAAGTAGAAGCTTCTATAACAACATTACTAGAAGATTTTTGGTCCCTTTAAATGTCTCTTTAGGAATGGACTTGACATTTTGTGATGTCTCACAAAATGTCATTAGTTGGTTGGTTTATGCACTTGTGTTTTAATATGTTTGTGTTTTTTTTATATTCATGTTGTTATTATTATGTTATGGCTGATAAATTAATTTTTCAAATGAAAAATAATATTTAAACATAAATACATATCACAAAGGATAAAGATATAAAAGTGGTTTTAAATTGGTGTAAAACCCTTTTTAATTTGAGAAGAATCCCGTAATGAATGATGTGTAGTCTTACATACCAAGACCGAAGGTATACAATAAAATCTATAATTATTGATGTAAAAAGTGATTTTAAATCGACATAAAACCCCTTTTGATCTATAAAAATTCCCGTAAACTTTATGAGTTGTTAACTTCCTATGTGAGTCGCTATAATCATACTATGACTGAATGAACCTGCCACGACGTTTCTCAAGCGTCGCAAAACTGATATGACATTTGTCACCACAGACCTGCCGGTCTAGCTGTTGCATGCAGCTCAGGTGTGGGGTGTCTAACCCAATATAGATCTATACACAACTATCACGTTCTCCCTACAAGAGACTCTGATTATAACTACTAGGAATTTGGATCCCGCACTCGGACGTTCGGGAAGAGAATGTCTCACAATTTAAGTTAACTAGTTTACGTGTGGTGTGCGTGAGTGTAAAACCTTTTTCAGTGGGAATAAAACCTTCCGAAATGTGTTTGATGTGTTAATGGAAACATAAACCATACCTATTATAGTTTATCAAAACGTTTAAATGTAATAGTTATAACTTTGTTTATTATGGTTAACTACTCTATTTGTGAATTTTTGTTTACCGATATGCATATGTACTTTTTACTAAAGTGAAGCAACATGCATTATAACAACTAATCGATTACCATAGTTTTGTAGGTAAAACTCCATTAGTTTTCTGATGTATGACTATATACTAAGTCAAAATGTCATCTATTTGTAAGAACATAATTTCACATAAAGATTTACACCTTGCTCAACATGTTACAAAGTGAAATGAAATTGATAGCATTTTTCTATTGTTAATATTTTCATTTACTGTTCTTAGAAAATTTATAGAAAATCATCAAAGGTCCAAATCAAAATCCGTAAAATTCTGAGAGTTTGTGAAATGAGTTTAGTTTGTTCATAATTTTAATTATGAATTTTAACCACCTTCAACTTGTGTGAAAAAGTACATAATCACAGACTGGTCCGGATTGATGTTTGAAATGATAGGAAGTTTTGTAAAAATCACCATAAATTGTAGAAAATCGTATGGAGATTTGCAAGTAGTCATTTTAAAGCTGAGAACTTGAACTACTTGCACCTAATACAGTTTTGAAAACTAAAATGTTTAAGTTGTCAACAACAGTCCGTGAATGGAGTCCAACTTTTCTGATGAAAGATGTTAGAAAAGTATAGTTATGTTCTTGGTGTTTTAACTTGTATTCCCCCCCCCCCCCCCTAAAAACTTAAGAAAACATGAAAATGTAAGGGTATGAACTCATCCTAAGTGATTTCAGTAGATGAATGTTGGAGAAAGGAAGTGTTCAACTCAAGAACACTTGAAGATGCCTTGCAGATTTTCGAGAATCTAACATCAAAGTGATGGAGTTTGTGTAAGCAATCAATGATTTGAGTAGAATGAAGTGTAATAATCACAAGGAGGTTGAATTATACTTACCAAGAGTATAATAAAGCTTGATGATCAGCCTTGGAGTCTCGAAATATAGAGAAAAAGTTTGAGAGAAAAGTGTTTGATCTTTTGGTGGAAAATGAGAAAATGAATGAAGTGTGAGGAGAGACGATGGATGTTCCATCTCTAAGAACGTGGGAAATGGCTGATGATTGATGGAAAGGTAAAAGGAAGTGACTAGGGATGGTGGGGAGGAGTGTGGGTTAGTCATGGAGTGGGTATGGTGGTTGCTTGTGTCATAAACTAAGGAAAAGTCAACACTCCACCTCTTGTACTTCACCCACCCTTCTTGGTTAAGGCTTATCCCCAAAAACATGATTAATTAAAAAATATGGGGCCTTATATGTTAAATTAAAGTTTTGGGTGAAAATCACATGTTAAAACAATTAAAAACGGGCCTAAAACGCAAAACTAGTCGAAAACCGGGTGAAAAAGAGCTCCCTGCGAGGCCTCTCAGTCCTAGGCCGAGGTTCGGTCCCTTCTGCTGCTGGGCCGAAGGCGAAATGGAGCGAAGGGGGGGGGGGGGCAGGGGTAGGAGGCGAAGGCGAGGGTAGCTTCGGTCCCTTGTGCGAGGTTCGGGCCCAAGAGGACCCTTCGGGTTTGGTCCAAGAGGGTTCGCTTCTGATGCCTTCGCTTCTGACACCTTCGCTTCTGACAAGTTCGCTTCTGACAAGTTCGGTTCCTAAGAGGGGTTTCGGGTCCTTAAAAGGGTTCGGCTCCTTAAGTGGGGTTTCGGGTCCTTAAGTCATTTTTATCCGTTTTTGCCCCGTTTTAAGCGGTTTTTGACTTGGTTGAGGGTCGGGATGGCCCGAAAGACTACAAAAAGTTTAAGAAACTTTTGAGAGAGATTTGGGAGAGATTTCACATTCTTGGAGAGATTTCTCATACAAAGAGAGATTTGGGAAAGGTTTGACATTCTTGGAGAGATTTATCATACAAAGAGAGATTTGGAAGAGATTTGACATACGTGGAGAGATTTCTCATACAAAGAAAGATTTGGGAGAAATTCCACATTCTTGGAGAGATTTGGGAGAGATTTCACATACTTGGAGAGATTTCTCATACGGAGAGAGATTTAGGAGAGATTCCACGTTCTTGGAGAGATTTGCGAGAGATTTGACATACTTGGGGAGATTTCTCATACGGAGAGAGATTTGGGAGAGATTCCACATTCTTGGAGAGATTTGGAAGAGATTATAGATAAAGAGAGATAGAGTGAAAACGATTGAGAAAGGTTTCGTGTGTGAGATTTGTGAGTGTTTGGCTCCGCAACACAAGGTCCTTATATCCCGTTAAGCCATGTTCAAGGACCTTACACACTCCCGATGAGTATGCAACATTGTTTTAGCGGTTTGGTTTGTTACTTACCATAGTTTTAGGTTAAGGAAATCTAGATGTACGTAATTTTCAATTTATGATTTCTCATTAGAATAGCGAGTTGTATAGTAATTACCTAACAGAAGCCCTAGTACATAAGGGTTAGTTGAGTTGCCCGGATTGACTTGTTGACTTTATTTGACTTTGACTTGACCGGAATTTGACGGTTGTCACATCATCCCCCCGTTAGAGGGAATTTCGTCCCAAAATTAGCACTTTGACCGAGACTTCATGAATTTGGAGAAAAGATGGGGAAAACTTCTCGTAGTACAAGTAGTTGATATGGCGGGGACCAATCCGCCTGATGTTAAATGACGCCTTGGAATTTCTTATTGTAACTTGAGCTAAGTCAATTTAAAGGAGTTATTGTTTTTGAAATGATAGTGTCTTCTATGTGTGCCTTTATGCTCCCCGCTACAAAGTGAAGACTCTCGTTCGTTTCGATTTCGCCAAGTGGTAAGTGAGCACACCCACGTTTTACCGAAGTTAATCACCCAAGCTATTAACATGTCGCCCAAGTTTTGAACAATCCCTTCTGTTCTGCCCGTTGGTTTGCTGTTGGTAGGCCATACACAAGTCCAACCTAGTTCCGTGTAAGGGTTGCCAAGGTGACGAAACGAATCTACTCTCTCTAATAGAGATGACAGATATTAATAGACCCTGTGGTCGCATAATCTTTTTGATGTACGTTCTAGTTGATTCCTCCATCTTGTCGGTTTCTTTGATTAGCAGGGAGTGTGCGGATTCAGCCAGTCTGTCGATCGTTACCCAAATGGTATCGAGACCATCCATTGCCTTGGGTAGCTTGGTTATGAAACCCATGGCTAGCCTCTCCCACTTCCTTTCAGGTATCACTAGTTGTTGCAGGAGACGCGAAGGCTTCATTTATTCTCTCTTGATATTGGCACAAGTCCGATACTTTCCCACATGTGTAACGATGTCTGATTTCCTATTCTCCCACTGAGGGTACTTTTTAAGGTCCGGACATATCTTGTCCGAGCTTGGATGAAGGGAGTAGCGAGTTCTCGTGTGCTTCGTTCGTGACATTATTTTCTGAATCCATCAACCTCGGTGTCCAGATCCGGTTCATAGTATGACATGCCCTTCCGTCCGTGCCCTCTAGGTTCTTATGATTGGTGAACATTGTATGCTTCATGTCGTAGAGATGGTGCCTCTAAACCTCTAGGGCGAACACTACCACTCCTAGTTCGAGGTCATGCGTTTTCTAGCTGACCTCGTATGTCTTTAGCTGTCTTAAGTCATAAGTAATAACTTTTCCTCAGAGCGCTGCATAGGGCCTGTTGTAGTGTTCCTCGATTGCTTAGTTCGGTAGGAAGCATGAGGGTTTGGTTTACGCGACTAAACTTATTCGGATAGTAGGACGTTCACTAGTCCTCCTGGGCAACCTTGGCCCGAAGTTCATGGCAGGACTCGACCTGGTCCATCTATCATTAAGTTGCACATATAGGTCGTATGTGGCTAAGGTTAGCAAAACAGTTGGATGGGTGACTCTGCCCCAAGTCCACCACCAGACATGGAACAGGAAATAGGGCGGAAGAACACATCCAATGTTCGTAGAATCTTAATTATACGTTGTCCTCGCGTATACACGTAGTAGTGGTAGATTAACAATATGATGGGTTTTATTCATAAGAACATCCTATGTGCTCATACAAACCCTAATGCTTGGATCTAGTTTTCTCTATTGTACATGCAATTCATCCAAGACTATAAACCCTAGATCTAGAATATGATAATCAATATAACATATGAATTAGGGTTTAGATCATACCTTGATTGTTATGTACCAATAACAATCTCAAATCCTTCTTGTATTGACTTTAGAAAGCTTAGAGTCACAAATGTCACTCCTCTAATGGTTCACAACACCAAGAGCAAGAGGATGAAGAAGAGAAGAGAAGGAGGCTCTCAAAAACGTGTGGAAACCCTAACCAATTAGTTCACCATGTTTTTGGGGCATAAGGGCTCTTTAAATAGTGAGGCTATTAGGGTTATCTAACAATGAAACCCTAATTTGGATGCTTAAGCCCTAAGCAACCCATGGACTCCTTTCCTTAAAGGCCTTGGACGATTTCTAATGGGTTTCCCCATAGAATTCGTCCAACCTTATAATATAAGGCAATCCATAGCCCAATTCCAATTATCTTATAATTACAATTCCAGTCCCTTAAGATTAATTAATCTCTTTTAGTCACAAACTTAATTCTTATTCATTCTTGACTAATATTAATTAAACAATATGATTTCTCCTTCAATATATTATTCTCATAATATATTAATAAATCATATTTAATCCTTTCTCTCCATAATTCATCCTATCAAGTTGCTTTGGTGAAGGCAACCCAAAAGGACCATTCACCTTCGGGTCAAGTACATACCAAAATAGTTATGGACTTAGACACTAATCCAACAGTCTCCCACTTGGATAAGTCTAATAACTATTATGCGTATGACTTCCGATCCAGATCTACAATCGTAGCTTTCCAAAGCCGCTGTCAACTCTGATCCTATCAGATACGCGTGTCCTTTAGATAAGGGATCATATATTCCTCAATTCTAGATATCGTATAAGACATGATTTCTAATCATTCTTTCTATACTATTTCTCGACTTATGATTTATCACGACTGACTAATTGAACAAATCAAATTAGCCCTAGCCTGGCCGAGCATTTACGTTTGTCATCACTAAATCATCGAGGGGCCCAAAGATATCGCTTTTATCCTTCTTTGGATAAAAGGAACGGATAAACTTTGATTCAATGCTCGCTTGCAGTCACTCAC
The DNA here is from genome assembly GCF_002870075.4 of Lactuca sativa. NCBI lineage: Eukaryota > Viridiplantae > Streptophyta > Magnoliopsida > Asterales > Asteraceae > Lactuca > Lactuca sativa. Next base: position 181,936,670 of record NC_056629.2, read on the forward strand.
CGAATCATACACAACAATATGTTTTATGACACCAAGTTACTGGTGCGTTTACATATTATCAATGTGCAACCGATTTGCAAGATATAACTCACACGTCTTGGTTTCAAGAATATAAGATGTTATTGTCTCACCAATCACTCGTGATACAATTCATGAAGTGATCCAAGTGAGCGTGGGTTTAATCCAATGCTCAAATCATATTCATAAGCACTCATGAATGTTGCAGCAAACATTTGCTTATGTCTAATGCTCTTTAGACAATCCACACACCAATTCACGACAGTCTTCATTCATACCTACTTCCAACATATGAACGACTGTGGCCCGTTCGAATAATTTGACTGTTCAAAACCAATTAAATTATTCAGGAAGTCAAAACATGCAAAGTGAAAAACAAGAATAATACTAATCCCATATTGCATCAAACCTTTGAGCATACACCTTTTATTTATCACCATATCGATTACTCATTATTTGTTGATTCAGGTAATCAACTTTTTACTTGAATTATTACAACACTTGTCCCATGCTCTTAGCATTCACACAATGTTTACCTATGGTTCTTACTTTGTGAAATAGATCAAATGAACACATTTCCAATCATACTTATTTCACAACTCCCAATCCTTTTCACAAGTGACAGAATATCAAATTCTTGCCACTTATGGAATATGCTAGATTCTAACATTTTATGCAATGATCCTTTCGTAATGTCATAGCACAAAAGTCACAATGACTATTGCCAATGATAATACAAAGTCATCTATCAGAGATTGTTACAATACAATTCCTTAGATATGATGTCTCTCACTCAAAGTACATTCCTTTGAACATCCTTTTGCATAAAAGTTTCTAATCTAGACATAGATTTTCAATATTCAATTCCTAATATGGACATGTTTCCATATTTTCCATATGACAACTCATTCTTAATAGAATCTTATCTATTCATAATAATGTCGATATGGTCCATCCAATACTATACTTCCAACTACTCACAAGCGACCAATCCTCAGTGAACTTTGGATTGTCCTTTGATAGTTGTTTAATTATCTTAGTCAAAACCGATTCTTGTCCTTTTTCCCTCTAAATGCGCTAGACATTTGGAAAATTTTAGAATGGTCAAATATTATAGCATTTGCAATCGATCCTATACCAGAAGTGTATGGGACACGATGCATAATGTCTTACATAAAGATTTGATACCTTATCAGCCTTCTTCCATAATATTTTATGTGCTACATTCTTAAAATTCGAACTATGAAGAGGAATGCCGTAATCATAGTCGAAATTCGAGAACACACTATTGATCCTTAACTAAATTTATTAACATTCCACAACCTAAGCCTTTATATTTTAAATGAAGCATAATATTCTCTCCCTTAATTATAGCAAAACAACTTTACAGCCCTTACGACTTTGCAAGGTATAACTCTTGTTTTTCTATAATTAATATTGCTAACTTGCAATACTTGCCTTAATAATCATACAATCATAACATTTATACTCCCACTATGATTATTATTATAAACATAACACTTATGCTCCCACTAGCTTTGACATGTATTTAGAAACAACTTAACTTTCAGAAAAACAATACCTATTGAATTTCTTAAGTTCATGTTTCTAATACCTCATTCTTTGATAATCCTTTATCTAAACTTATACACCTTTGCCTTAGATAGCTCATATGTATGTCTAAACAATTCAGACTAATTGCCAAATCTCACAATTTGAATCATGGAAAGGGATACCGTAACCATAATCGAATTCGAGAATACAATTTTCATAATCACTATCTTTTTAAAATCTCTCTTAGTGAAAGTATTTCCTCACAGTCATTTTGATGAAGGAGGGAATCTTATGACACTTTGATTTTAATGGTGTATGTGTTCCTATCCATGTGAATTTGTCAAAACTAAAGTTTGCGACAAATTCAAACTCATATGGACTGAGCTTTCTTAATGTTGATTTCTTGCCTTATGGTAGCACAGCTGCTCACCATGTCTTCCAAGTAGTTAAGCAGCTCACCCTTTCCTATCAATGTACTTTTCATTGATCAAGGTCCTTGCCTTTTACGCATTCAAATGAGAACTCATAGAGCTCACATGCATAATTAACTCAATTGGAATGGCACATAAACAATATAGTGTCAACACGATAGGTTGTAAACCTCAACTCATGTGCTAGTGATGATCGATAAGGTCTATTTTGATTTGTTCTTGAACCTTTCAAGACCATTAAGACTCCCACTGACTCCTTGACATATAAGATTCTCTTGTCAATAAACATTTCTTGACAAATATTCAAGATTTAGTGTAGCTTTTATCAAAACACTTCATAAATTGGTCCTAGTTGGTCTTTGTCTTATCCAAGACATCACAACTTTCCACATATGATGAATGTTATAAACCTTCTTAATACTTATTACTCAATGTCACAATCTTCACTCTAAGACTTGTTTCGGAACGAAGTATGATTGACTTCTTGATTTAACCATTTCTTCAATTTTTGATTCCTCTTCTTAGACATACAATTGTACTAAGACTCACTTAGAGGATCAATTGAGATATGGTTCTTAATCATTAAGACCTATCATAAAGCGTTAAAGGTACTCTCCCTTCTTCGTAGAATGGAGAAACTTTTATCTTTCTGCCTACTTGATTCTTCTTATTCATTCTGCTATTGATTTAAACATTTTCAATCGATTCAAAATTACACTTAATCTTATGAGTATAATCATATTTAGTAAACCTTTAGTTGACTTTGATCAACACATAACTTTGTGTACTCGATCTCCTAGTCCTTCACTTGACACTTTGTCAACGAATTAGTCTAATTTCCAAATATGAAATTTCTCATTCATCATGCAACCAAGTTGCGTGATTCCAAATTTCTGTCCAACTGAAACTTGGGCGATGAGAAACTCTCCTTATTTGGTAAAATTTTTGACATTTCCATAATTAAGAATCAAACCCATTATTGCTAATAATAGAAACATTCAAACATCAATTTTTCATACACGCCATTGCAAGGATAAATAAATAATATAAAATCAAAATTTATTTTATTGCGGAAAAAATTTGTCCTTACAATGCAATTCATTGAAAAACTATGCTAATACATATTTCTTAGCAATCTAATTCTAACTCTAAGTAGTAGCTCAAGAATCTAATCTTCAAGTAATGCGATCGAAATCCATTTCTTCACGGTTAGATTCTTCTCACTTCTTCCCTTAAGCTTCCTCTCTTTTCTTCGATCCTACAAAACATCAATTGTAATCTTATCACATTATGTATTAAGAATCTAGAATAGGAGCTTAAAAGAGTTAGTCAATGGATTTTACCTAAAGCAGAGCCATGCGTTTTGACTCTCCCATCTCTTAGATCTCTTAGGTAAATAGGGCAACTTCGTCTCCAATGCCCCTTCTCTTGGCAATAAAAGCAAATTCACTCTTTTGGAACAGGACATGGAACTAGTTCAGACATTTCCTTTCTCTTATGATCAAACCTTTCGATCATAGCATGTCTTTCGTTTCCATTATCTATATCCATAGAGGTCTTGAAGGAAGATTCACCACTCAACTTTGCTTTTCCAGTGCGCCAAACCATTGTTGATTTAGCAGCAATAAGCATATAAGTGAGATCTATAAGGGTCACGTCGTCGTTCATCATATAGTACTCTCTTACGAACTCACTATACGAGTTAGGAAGTGACTGAAGAACCTAGTCAACAGCCATCTCCTCACAAACAAAGGATCCTAACACTCTTAACCTATCAATGTGTGAATTCATCCCTAGGACGTGTGCACACACCTACTTTCCTTCTTTATGTTTACTTGCCAAAAGGGCTTGAGTGAGCTTGAACTTTTCAAGCCTTCGAACTTGTGGGTTAGGGAGAATAATTGGAGGAGGTGGGGGAAGAGAAGCATGATCTCTTGTTCATCGATCGAATCGTGGAATATCATCTTCATGTGGAAAGCTTGTTCCACGGGATTTGGGAATACCATAGTTGTCATACTTTGACATCTATAAAACGGGAGAAAAAACAAATTCAAGTTAGTTGATTGATTGAGTCCTTAATAAATCAACCAAACGAGATATTAAGGCTTGGACCCAACACAATATGCTACAACCTAGAAAAGGGATGCCGTAATCTAGTTGCAGAATATTTGAAGGTAAGTGAATGACGATTCACTAATTTTCCACCATGTAATACAAAAAAGAAATTTAAGTTTTAAATTTATGAAAACTCCTATATCCTTTGAGATTCATTGAACATTTCAATGGCATGTTTAAATCTCGATATGCCCCTCTAGTTTGTGACTAGGATGCCGAGGATCACAAAGCGGGTGTGAATAACCATGCAAACTTACATGGTGCCCTCACATGTTACAGTCACCTATTCGATGTGCCGGTAAACCATACACGCTCCACTGAACTATGACAAACATTGAGTCTCCCTTTGCTACCTTTGCTTAGAACCATTTAGTGTGCCGGTAAACCACAGACGCTCCACTGACGTCTTCGCAAGGGCACAATGTGTAATTTCATGGAATTGCATCAATTCACTTTTGCCTAAAGTAACTAAGATTGGGAATTTTGTAAAACATATAGTTACTTTTGTACTTCATTATACTTATAATGGAAGGTTCTGTCCTATCCTACCCGTTTAGCTAACGACCCTCCACTAGTCAAGAGTGCGGTGGGTAAGAGTGGATACCCATTCAATCGCCATTTTATAGGCAATTTCCTTAAACTCCCCTTATAGACCAGCTTCGTGAATGAGGCCTACTAACGGTAAGACTGACTTTTACTCATACATGTATATAATGTTAGACTTTTAATGTTATATATAGTATAGGGTGTATTTTACACTTTTAAAGTACTAGGTGGTCAAATTTAACAATTATACTTTTAATTCAATTAAATTGTGAACCAAAACTTTTATGGATTTATTAAACCTCTTTTAATTATACACCTTAATTAATTAATAAAACCATAAGGGTGTGATATGAACTTTTCAAAACAATACTAGGGTTTTAGAATTTAACATTCCTAGATTAAACTTTTAATCAACTATTAAATTCCAAAACTTGAGGGCAAGTTTTGAAACCTTTTCAAAACATTAGGGTTTCAACTATCTAAATTTCAAAACAAAACTTTTGAGTTCAAATGTAAACTATAAAACCTAAAGGGGAAAATTGAAAATTTTCATAACACAAGGATCAAATAACAAATAATATAAATTAAACAATTAATTTCATCATTATCTATATTTGACCTAATTTTAATTTCTTGCAAAATAAGTTACCTAATTAATACAAATAATCAACTTTAATCATATAAGGTAGTTATTATCTAATCAATTGGAAATTATCTTTTGTTTAATCAAGGATGTACTCATAAATATGATTAAAATTGGATTTTAATGACCTAAAACAGATAAGGCAATAATCCATGAGAAAAACAGCAAGAAATCCCAAAATCCCCTCTTTCTGACGCTCAAACTCGCCGAGTACCCATATGGACTCGCCGAGTAGGGGCCTACTCGCCGAGTCCACAATGGGACTCGCCGAGTTCATCAGGCAGTTTCATAAAATCGAAATTTTCAACTTGAACAAACATACAAGGTATCAATACAATAGAAACCAATCAAGGCTCTGATACCACTGATGGGTTTTGGTCATAAGAACATCCTATGTGCTTATACAAAGCCTAATGCTTGGATCTAGGTTTTTCTATTGTACATGCAATTCATCCAAGACTATAAACCCTAGATCTAGAATATGATAATCAATATAACATATGAATTAGGGTTTAGATCATACCTTGATTGTTATGTACCAATAACAATCTCAAATCCTTCTTGTATTGACTTTAGAAAGCTTAGAGTCACAAATGTCACTCCTCTAATGGTTCACAAACACCAAGAGCAAGAGGATGAAGAAGAGAAGAGAAGGAGGCTCTCAAAAACGTGTGGAAACCCTACCCAATTAGTTCACCACGTTTTTGGGGCATAAGGGCTCTTTAAATAGTGAGGCTATTAGGGTTATCTAACAAGGAAACCCTAATTTGGATGCTTAAGCCCTAAGCAACCCATGGACTCCTTTCCTTAAAGGCCTTAGACGATTTCTAATGGGTTTCCCCATAGAATTCGTCCAACCTTATAATATAAGGCAATCTATAGCCCAATTCCAATTATCTTATAATTACATTTCCAGTCCCTTAAGTTTAATTAATCTATTTTAGTCACAAACTTAATTCTTATTAATTTTTGACTAATATTAATTAAACAATATGATTTATCCTTTAATATATTATTCTCATAATATATTAATAAATCATATTTAATCCTTTCTCTCCATAATTTATCCTATCAAGTTACTTTGGCGAAGGCAACCCAAAAGGACCATGCACCATCGGGTCAAGTACATACCAAAATAGTTATGGACTTAGACAATAATCCAACACAATATCCGTCCCAAGCTTTTGTGCTTGAACCTTGTCAGCTGTATGGGTGACATTCCCAAAAGGTCTCCTGTAAATACTTGTGATAAGGTTTCGGGAAGTATAACACCACTCTGGTACGTGTTTTGGGGTTTCACAGCAAGAGATGACCCAGAGGTCCGTGCTGGACGTGTTTATGGGAGACAAAGGTTTCTATACTCGGTGGGTTAGGTGAAGGGTCCTTTCGTAGTCGTTAAACCGGGATGATGAGGACTATACCAATCAAAATTGAATGGTGACAATAGTATCTCTTTTAGGTAAAACGTGTGTTAAGTTGTATTCGTAAGGAGTGCTCATTAGAGTGATAAAGTATTTTGTGTTTCTTTTCCGTGTGTTCCGTTCCGTTCGATATTATTATTACTGTAGATGATTCATACCGTAGTGTCTAGCACTAGTAGTGAGTGTGTTTCGATAGCTAGTAATGATACTTGATATCATGATCCCTGACAGGTCATTTTGTGATCGAGCGATATATGAACGTCGTTTGTAATTTGATGTTGGTGAAATCTTGGAGTGGGTGGCTCCACTCAATTCCCACTACTTGACATGGAACAGGAGTCAGGTTGGAATTATTTGTTTCAAGACTTTAGTATTTTGATTATAATTAACCCCGATGTATGCCCAAAGTCACCATAGCTTACAGATAATGATCTTAGGGTCATTTATGAGTGTCTCTGGTTTGATTTGAACGATAGAGTATTTTAATTACTTTTAGAAGGACGGTGATTTTACCAAGAATACCAAATTCATTACAAACATATGGTACTTAAACGTTTTTGTCGTTGGAAACATTACAAAGTTCCTAATATGGTTCCCTTGCTGCTCCTACTGGTGTGTTCATCACACTCCTCCTACTCCTCCGTCATTCCTCTCAGTTGGACAGTCTCTTTTGAAGTGTCCCGTTTCACCACATAGGTAGCATACTAGGCCTACCTTGGTGCTGGTGATTAAAGGGAGATGCTAGGTCGGGGCCTTGCAGAAACGGACGGTATGTCCTTTCCTGTTGCAGTTGTTACAGTGTAAAATCCGGCAAGCTCCTGTGTGATGGTAGTTACACTTGTTACACTATGGGAGTGCTCCCATATATTTCTTGTCTGATGCTTGAGCGATAGATGTTGTGGCTGATGTCGAGGCATGTGTTCTGACTGCTGTTGTAATCGCAGGTGCAGCCACGGATTGCTTTCTTCCAGCGAACTTTTGAGGTAGGTTACACTTCTTTTCATCCCAAAACTTTCGCTTCTAGTTTGTAGGTTTGTGGCCTGAGGCGCCTTCGTTGGCAAACACCCGCTAGTGTTCTTGATTGTTAATGCAGTTAGTATTTCTGACACCATCTCCACGCCTGTTGGCATGGTTAGCATTGAACTGCGCCATGACGGTTGCCACGGCTGCCGTGACTGCAGCTTGAAAAGTACCAGAGTCTATCTGCAGGGTTGGCGCCTTGCTAGTTGGTTGGTTGCCTCTTAGTGAAGACATAGCTCTGTTTCACGATGAAAAACGACTTCGTGGGTGGAAATAATTATCTCAAGTGCATCCTTATGATTTATATTCACATATATAAATTCTTGCACATTATTGTACTATTCCTAGTGTTTCTGCTAACGTTCCTGAGACGGATTTATGGCAGTGGGTAGAAGCATGTTTCATACGGGCGTTTTAAGATTTACTCATCTTGGGATCATGTTTGTTCAAACACACTTGGCTGAGGAGTTCTGATGGGATCCGGTGCATTAGTGCTTGTATGATCGCATCCTATAGGTCTACGAAGAAGGAACCTCTCAACCAAAATGTTCAAAGGTGAGACGATAATGAGTTTTTAGAATGTCTATGTCGCAAGTTTTCTCACTAAGTTTATCTTAGTTCAATTTGTAATGTATTTCGGTTGTTTTATGGTGTTCTGTAAACAGTTCCTAACGAGAGTCTTTATATGATAAACTCATGTATTTTAGTAGTTCTGAATCCAAGTGAAACCTTGTAACTTGATCCAAGCTAGGTCCTTATTATGACCAATTGTTGTATGCTTAGTTATATAATTAAGACTAAATAGACCTTCGAGTCTGTTAGGTATGTCCTAAGCCCATCTTGTTAATATGATTTTAGTAATTCTGGTTTCAGCAAAAATTTTGACCTCGATGGACGTCTGTCTCACATCCATGCAAGGAAAAGTTTTGATAGCAACTAGATCTCTCGATTAGTATGATCGCTTAAATCGCAGTGTCGTTCTTACTCCTAGAATAGAGTAGCACCAACACATACTCATGAACCTAATTTACAAGGTCTTGTGAGCGGTATGAACTCTACTCACGACGATCCGTCCCTTGCGATGCCTGAGGCAAAGTCGATGCACCTTGCAGTTCTACCAATCGATGCTTGGTTGCAATCATCCTTTCTTCGAATGCCGTGTGTCTACCCTGTTACTCTCTTGTCTCTTCCCGAGCGGCGATAAGGTCCTAAAAACATTATTGGCCCCTGAAATAGTAGTCTCTTTCTGAGTCTCGGGTACGTGAGACGGTAGGGTCTGTAGTAGCGCGCAGTTTCCAAACTCGGGTTGTAGTCTTCCTATTTTAATCCCCGATGTTCATGATCTGTTAAGTCTTCGCCGGGAGGGCTCTGTCAGTCGGTCCCCCGTGGTTAAGGTCATAGCATGCTCGTTGGTCTCCACATGGTGGTTGCTGTCATTGTTGTCGACTTCAAACCTCGATCACGGTTGCCCAATGAGGCACAGGTTCAATGTAGTCGAAACGATTCGCGGGAACCCTGGCTATGCATGGAGGGTTGATTACCTCTGGTTCCACTTCTGATTCTTCTCATACCCATCCACCATTTCTCTGGTTGGGAAAGCAGGGGTCGTTTGGTAAGTAGGATCTTGTTATGTTATACGTGCGAGAATAGGAGTGGAAGAGATAATTACTAGGCGTCTAACTCTATAATTAATTACTTGTAGGGGGTCTTTAGTTTTCACATAAATTGGTTATATTATTACAAAATACTCCTATAGTATTTTAATTTTTGACTTATGCTTTTCAATGTTTGTTTGTAGATAGAGTTGGTAAGTTTTTAAACTTGTTGCAACGCCACAACCATTCTCGGGCATATGCTAATCACTTCTGGGTTAGACATAGTTGATCAGGTTATGTCCTTCCCAGACCTGACTATACATCCCCAAGCCTACTTGTGCCATTCAACAATCATTACTTTTGTTTTGTTCTAGAATGATGTTGACCTTAGTCTGTATGCATGCATGTATACTTTTAATAAGAAACTATTTATTTCTAAAAGTATAATTGTTTTGAAAACATTAAATCAGAGACTTTAGTCCCAATGCATTTATAGTTTGTATATCTCATGTGGTTCGATATACTTAGTTCACTATAAATAATGCTCTGATACCAATCTGTCACACCCCCAAACCAAGGATGGCGGAAACGTCCGGGGGTGGAGGACTTCATGTAGTATCACAACAACAAGTATAATAGTGCTCAAAGTAAATACAACCATCATAAATATAATTGAAAAAGTTACACCAAAGTATATGTTTACATGATTCAAATCAATTACATTATGATGACAAAATGAACTGTTTGACGATTTATCGTCCCATCCTCAAAATGCTGTTGATTTCCTGTTTCACTGAATTCCTGAGAATACAAGTAGTTTAGAAAAAGTGTCAACAATTAAGTTGGTGAGTTCATAAGCTTTTTAGATACAGAGTTTGGAAACCGTTCTTTGTAATGTGTTGTGTGTTACCAAGAAAAATCCAATATTTTCCTTATAAAAGTTATCTGGTCCTAAATACCAGAACCGAGAATGAACAAGTATTTGTCATACTTAAAGATATAAAAGTGGTTTTAAATTGGCGTAAAACACTTTTTAATTTGAGAAGAATCCCGTAATGAATGATGTGTAGTCTTAAATACCAAGACCGAAGGTATACAATAAAATCTGTAATTATTGATGTAAAAAGTGATTTTAAATCGACATAAAACCCCTTTTGATCTATAAAAACTCTCGTAAACTTTATGAGTTGTTAACTTCCTATGTGAGTCGCTATAATCATACTATGACTGAATGAACCTGCCACAATGTTTCTCAGGCGTCGCAAAACTGATATGACATTTGTCACCACTGACCTGCCGGTCTAGCTGTTGCATGCAACTCAGGTGTGGGGTGTCTAACCCAATATAGATCTATACACAACTATCACGTTCTCCCTACAAGAGACTCTGATTATAACTACCAGGATTTGGATCCCGCACTCGGACGTACGGGAAGAGAATGTCTCACAATTTAAGTTATCAAGTTTATGTGTGGTGTGATGAGTGTAAAACCTTTTTCTGTGGGAACAAAACCTTCCGAAATGTGTTTGATGTGCTAATGGAAACATAAATCATACCTATTATAGTTTATCAAAATGTTTAAATGTAATAGTTATAACTTTGTTTATTATTGTTAACTGCTGTATTTGTGAATGTAAAAACCCTTTTGTTTACCGATATGTATATGTACTTTTTACTAAAGTGAAGCAACATGCATTATAACAACTAATTGATTACCATACTTTTGTTGGTAAAAATCCATTAGTTTTCTGATGTATGACTATATACTAAGTCAAAATGTCATCTATTTGTAAGAACATAATTTCACATAAAAATTTACACCTTGCTCAACAAGTTACAAAGTGAAATGAAATTGATAGCATTTTTCTGTTGTTAATATTTTCATTTACTGTTCTTAGAAAACTTATAGAAAAATCATCAAAGGTCCAAATCAGAATCCGTAAAATTCTGAGAGTTTGGGAAATGAGTCTAGTTTGTTCATAATTTTTATTATGAATTTTAATGACCATCAACTTGTGTGAAAAAGTACATAATCACAGACTGGTCCGGATTGATGTTTGAAATGATAGGAAGTTTTGTAAAAATCACCATAAATTGTAGAAAAATCGTATGGAGATGTACAAGTATTCATTTTAAAGCTAAGAACTTGAACTATTTGCACCTAATACGGTTTTGAAAACTAAAATGTTTAAGTTGTCCAAAGCAGTCTTTGAATGGAGTCCAACTTTTCTGATGAAAGATGTTAGAAAAGTTTAGTTATGTTCATGGTGTTTTAACTTGTATCCCCCCCCCCTAAAAACTTAAGAAAACATGAAAATGTAGGGGTATGAACTCACCTTAAGTGATTTCAGTAGATGAATGTTGGAGAAAGGAAGTTTTCAACTCAAGAACACTTGAAGATGCCATGCAGATTTTCGAGAATCTAACATCAAAGTGATGGAGTTTATGTAAGCAATCAATGATTTGAGTAGAATGAAGTGTAATAATCACAAGGAGGATGAATTATACTTACCAAGAGTATAATAAACCTTGATGTTCATCCTTGGAGTCTCGAAATAGAGAGAAAAAGTTTGAGAGAAAAGTGTTTGATCTTTTGGTGGAAAATGAGAAAATGAATGAAGTGTGAGGAGAGAGGATGGATGTTCCATCTCTAAGAACGTGGGAAATGGCTGATAATTGATGGAAAGGTAGAAGGAAGTAACTAGGGATGGTGGGGAGGAGTGTGGGTTAGTCATGGAGTGGGTATGGTGGTTGCTTGTGTCATAAACTAAGGAAAACTCAACACTCCACCTCTTGTACTTCACCCACCTTTCTTGGATAATGCTTATCCCCAAAAACGTGATTAATTAATAAATATCGGTCCTTATATGTTAAAATAAAGTTTTTGGGTGAAAATCCCGCGTTAAAACAATTAAAAACATACCTAAAATGCAAAACTATTCGAAAACCGGGTGAAAAAGAGCTCCTCGCGAGGCCTCTCTGTCCTAGGCCGAGGTTCGGTCCCTTCTGCTGCTGGGCCGAAGGCGAAATGGAGCGAAAGGGGGGGGGGGGGGGGGTAGGAGGCGAAGGCAAGGGTAACTTCGGTCCCTTGTGCGAGGTTCGGGCCCAAGAGGACCCTTCGGGTTCGGTCCAAGAGGGTTCGCTTCTGATGCCTTCGCTTCTGACACCTTCGCTTCTGACAAGTTCGCTTCTGACAAGTTCGGTTCCTAAGAGGGGTTTCGGGTCCTTAAGAGGGTTCAGCTCCTTAGGAAGGGTTTCAGGTCCTTAAGTCCTTTTTATCCGTTTTTGCCCCGTTTTAAGCGGTTTTTGACCTGGTTGAGGGTCGGGATGGCCCGAAAGACTACAAAAAGTTTAAGAAACTTTTGAGAGAGATTTGGGAGAGATTTCACATTCTTGGAGAGATTTCTCATACAAAGAGAGATTTGGGAGAGGTCTGACATTCTTGGAGAGATTTCTCATACAAAGAGAGATTTGACATACGTGGAGAGATTTCTCATACAAAGAGAGATTTGGGAAAGATTCCACATTCTTGGAGAGATTTGGGAGAGATTTGACATACTTGGAGAGATTTCTCATACGGAGAGAGATTTGGGAGAGATTCCACATTCTTGGAGAGATTTGGGTGAGATTTGACATACTTGGGGAGATTTCTCATACAGAGAGAGATTTGGGAGAGATTCCACATTCTTGGAGAGATTTAGGAGAGATTCTAGATAAAGAGTGATAGACTGAAAACGATTGAGAGAGGTTTCGTGTGTGACATTTGTGAGTGTTTGGCTCTGCAACGCAAGGTCCGTAAACCCTGTTAAGCCATGTTCAAGGACCTTACACACTCCCGATGAGTATGCAACATTGTTTTATCGGTTTGGTTCGTTACTTACCACATTTTTAGGTTAAGGAAATCTAGATGTACGTACTTTTCAATTTATGATTTCTCATTGGAATAGCGAGTTGTATAGTAACTACCTAACATAAGCCCTAGTACACAAGGGTTAGTTGAGTTGCCCGGTTTGACTTGTTGACTTTATTTGACTTTGACTTAACCGGAATTTGACAGTTGTCACATTTAGGGTCTTAGTCAACAGTTGGACTTTTGGGACCATTGAGGGGTAAAATGGTCTCTTAGCCTTTTGAGAGGACATAGGAAGGGATTAGTCTAGCCTTCAGAGCCGTTAATGATTTAAAACAATTACTTTATGTGATTAGGCGAGGCTAGTTCGTTTTTTCGAGATTCAGGGATTGACCACGTGAGTTACTAGACATCAGACGAGGTGAGTCTTCTCACTATACTGTACCTGGAAGGGTACCTATGTGTGACCGGAAAGTCTTATATGCTATGAGATGTATGTGCTATATGTTGATATGTGATATGTATATGTTATGTATGCTATGTATGATAAGGACCGGAAGGTCAAGATGATATGGACTGGAAGGTCAAGATGACATGGACCGGAAGGTCGATACGGGAAGGACCGGAAGGTCTACCGGGATTCAGGACAGAAGTCCCCTGAGACACTTAGACCGGAAGGTTCCATAGAGATATGGCTTGGAAAGGCGTATGTGTTGTATGCGGTATTTTGGGGAACTCACTAAGCATTTATGCTTACTGTGTTATCTGATGTGTGTTTCAGGTACTAGCGAGGATCGCAGGAAGGCGTCGGCATGATATGTACACACTGATGAAGATCTATGCACTTGAGATTCTGGGATATATTTTGTGATGATAACATGGGATACATTATGTTTTTCTATTATCTTGTGAATAAAGTATGTTTTAAAAATGAAAATTTGTTTTGAAAATTTACGTTGTTACAGTTATGGTTGCTATGGAAACAAATCAAGCCCCTCTTGGGTCAATCCCATCTCATGTGGTTCGGTTGGCTACACGCATAACATGTCAAACCTACTGCTTGACAAGATTCACTGTGTGGCTTACCGCACTTGGCATATCACCCGCAGACCTGCTGGGAGGATTGGAGGTGTTAGAATTCTTGGCCTGACCCACTGCTGCCTGAACCTGCTCCGCCTTCCGCTTTGTCCGGAGCTCCAACTCAACTTCCCGTTCACAAGCCTTCTCCACCCTGTCATTGAGGGTCATGCACCCCGAAAAGCTCACAAACTCCCGGATATCATCCCTCAAGCATGGAATGATACCTCATCTTCTTCATCTCCTCATCCGTAGTGTACTACAGAACCAAAAGTACTCTTGTCCAAAACTTGGCGGTAATCTCCGTCATAGTCTCTCTAGTCTGTTGTAGATCCCGAAACTCTCTCACCAAGCGCTGCAACTTGATGGACGGTGAAAACTCATGATCAAACCTCCTCACAAACTCCTACCAAGTCATGTCATCCACACCGACTGATCCCACCTCGCAGGTAACCTCTTCCCACCAGTCTCGTGCTCGATCCCTCAACATATAATATGTGAACCCCACCTTTTCCGCCTCGGGGAAAAAGCTCGTGCACTGGGCATTCTCCATATCTACCACCCAGCATCGACTAGTGATGGGATCCCTGACCCCAAATAACTCAGGCGCACCACACACCTTAAACTCTCTAAACGAGGGAGCTCGGACCCTAATATGGCCAACAAAATTCTCGGCTCGGAAAGACCTCAACCGCTCCTCCATGATCTCATTGATGCCCTCCTTGATAGTACCAAATATCACCGGGGTAGTGTAAAGGATGCGACGAGTAACCTCGTCCACAATAATAAGGTGTAACCTCTCATCAATGGGCTCTACAACAAATCCTAAACCTGATCCTGATCCTGATCCCGAACCCGAACCTCGCGTGATCATCACCATCCTCAACTGAAAAATACCACATGATAAAAAACACTTATAAAGAATTCAAAAGGGATTCCTCCCCACTGGAATCCTTAGAGCTTCCAGGTCTGACATTGTTTCGGGTACAGGTCATGTGCTATCAGTAATACGAGCCCAATACTACTTTCCACACCTACCTGTACTTTCCCCAAGGCCATACCTGATCCTAGTCTATTTTAGGATTTCCCAATCCCTACTGAACTAGAAACTCAAAGCAATCATAACAATTTGTCATATGCATGCAAGTTATGTTGGATTAGGTGTCTAAGCCCATAACTATTATTGGTATGTACTTGACCCGAGAGTAGCATGATCCATTTGGGCTGCATGGCATCGGAACAATTTGGATAGACTTTTGTGAGAAGAGGATATTTATGATTTATTAATATATTATAGGTTCTAATATATTAATATGAAATCATATTATTTAATTATTATTGATCAAGAATTAGTTTGGAATTAATTTTGTGATCAGAAGAGACTAATTAAATAAATGGGGATTGATTTGGTAAATCATTCATTCTTATAAAGTAGGCTTATGATCCATAGTTCCTCATGTTGGTCGAAACCCATGTGGTGACCCATGGATACACCATGGAGGTTAAAACCCATGAATCATGAGGAATATGGAAGGTCATCAGTTACATGGTGTAACCCTAATGTGCACACTATATAAGAAGCCTCATAGCTCATGAAATTGGCACTAAGGAGTGACTAGTGATAGATACATGAGGGCTAGCCGATTTTGAGTGTAAATATAATCTTCTCTCAAGTTATTCCAATTGTTGGTGGTGTTGTGTGAACCATTTGAGGTACAACACTTCATACACTAAGCTCTTAAAGCTCCAAGGCTTCTAACTAGAATAAAAGGTATGTCATCCAACTTGTTTTATTACCCAAGTATTAAGCTTTTGTATGCTAGTTAGGGTAATACCTTGGAAAGTTCAAGTTTTCCTGTATAATAGAAAAAACATAGATCCAAGGTATCTAGGGTTGCAAGTAGACCTTAGGAGTGTAAGAATTCTTAAAACCCACTGATGGACTCACCGAGTCCGTTCACAAACTCATCCAACTCGTCGAGTTCGTTCTTGCACTCGACGAGTTGGAGCCCCTGAGTGCATATTTTCAATGTTTTTTGCTGGAATTGGACTAGGATCATTACCCTAAGTTGTTTTTGAACTTATAAACCTGTTTTGATGTGGTAATGATCATGCTTATCCAATTTATAAGATAATTGTCAAAGTTTCATGTTTTGTATTAGTTTATACGGTTAGGCGAATTACATGAAATTTGTTTGATATGAATTGTCTTGTTCTTATGAGTTTAATTTAGAACATAGGCAAATTGTTTGTTTTTTTCTCTTATTAGATTTTTTTGATCTAAATGATTTTGATGAATTTCATAACGTGTCCTGAAGTTATGAAAATGAATTTTTTTTTCTTTAAAAGAGTCATTAAACTCATAGGTTATAGAAACTTGAAGAGTCTTTTCCCATAAATGGTTTTATGAACTCCATAACTTGTCCTCAAGTTATGGAATGTCAGAAGTCTTTTCTTAAAACCTATATTAAACTCATAAGTTATGGATTCCAAAAGTTTTTGAATAGTTCAAAACTTGCCCTCAACTTTTGGAATTTTGTAAAGTTTCACTTTTGAGTACTTTAATTCCAAACCCTAGCATTTTAAAAGTTTAAAATTCAACCCTTATACTATTATAATATTATAGGTTTAATATATATATATATATATATATATATATATATATATATATATATATATATATATATATAAGAGTAAATTCAGTCTTACCGTTACTAGGCCTCATTCACGAAGCTGGTCTATAAGGGGGGTATAAGGTTACTGCCTATAAAATGGCAGTTTAATGGGTGTCCACTCTCACCCACCGCTTCCTTGACTGGTGGAGTGTCGTTAGCCAAATGGGTAGGATAGGACTCTAGTTCTCCCATCATTAAAAGTATAATCATTAATATAAAGTGACTAAACACTTATAAATTCCCAAATCATAGTTACTTAGGAACATGGGAATATGGTGCTAACCCATGAAATTGCACCTTGCACCTTGTTAAGCCGATTAGTGGAGCGTGTGTGGTTAACCGACACACTAATCGGGACTGACAGTGTGTGGCAAAGGGTAGCCTGATGTTAATCATAGATCAATGGAGCGTGTGTGGTTAACCGGCACATTGAGTAGGTGATTGTAACATTGAGTGTACCAAGCTAATTTTCATGGTTGTTGACACCTTGTTTGTGATCCTCGGAATCCCAGTTACAAACTTGAAGGGCACAATTGAGATTTAAACATGTCATTGAATTGTTAAATGAATCTTTATGGATCTAGGAGTTTCAATTCACTTAGAACCTAAAATTCTTTTTCTTTTTTCGTGGTGGAAATTGGTAAATCGTCATTTACCTACCTTCAAATGTTTTGCAGTTTGGATTACGACATCCCTCTTCCAAATTGTAAAATATTGTGTTGTGTCCTAGCCCTAATATTTCATTTGGGTGCTATATTAAGGACTAAATCAACTAACTTGAATTTCTCCCTTGTAGATGTCTGCCTCAGACAACTATGGTCTTCTCAAATCCTTTGGAACAAGCTTTCCTCTTGAAGATGGTGTCTCGCGGTTGGATCATGGGAGTCATACTTCACTTCCTCCACCTCCTCCAATAATTATCCCTGACCCATAATTTCTGAGACTTGAAAAATTCAAGGTCACTCAAGCCCTACTTTCAATAAAACATCAAGATGGAAGGCATGTGTGTACTTACGTCTTGGAGATGAAGTCACATATTCACAGGCTGAGAGTATTGGGTGTCGAAGTCTCAAGGAAGTTAGTTGTTGACAAGGTTCTTCAATCACTTCCTAATTCATATAGTGAGTTCATTAAGGACTACTATGTGACAGACCACAACATGAACCTTATTGATCTTACCTATTTGCATGTTGCTGCTGAATCAGCAATAATGTGGCGCACTGGGAAAGCAAATTTGATGGGAAGATCTACTCCCCAAACTTCCATGGACATTGACAATGGAAACATTGGAAGTCCAGAAAAGATTTCTCTATCCAAGGGAAAGAGAAAGGCTGAGTCTGAGATTGTCCCATGTACCATTCCCAAAGAGTCCATATGTTTCTGTTGCCAAGAAAAGGGGTATTGGTTGCGAAGCTACCCTGACTACCTGAAAGATCTGAGAAAAGGTAAAATCAAAAAGTTTGACTATGCTTCAGGTAAATCTACTGTCTGACTCTATTAAGTTTCTAATTGTTGATTCTGAATACACGATGTGACAAGGTTACATTTTGATGTTTTATAGGATCATGCGAAGGGAAGAAAGCTTAAAGGAAGAGTATGTCGAATCTGATCGCGAAGATGGATTTCAATCGCATGGTTCGTAGATCAGATTTTTGAGCTGCTGCTTAGGAGCTATCATAGATTGCCAGGAAATATGTAATAACATAGTTTTTATTTGAAGTTGCATTGTAAGGAAAAGTTTTTTCTGCATTTTATAAATAAATAAAATTTTGTTTTTTATTTTATTATATCTCCTTGCAATGGCATTTGTGAAAATTGATGTTTGTATGTTTCTATTGTTAGCAATATGGATTTGATTCTTTCGTTTGTGGTAGTATCGAGTATTTTCCAAATAAGGAATGATTCTCATCACCCGGGTTTCAATTGGACAGAAACTTGGAATTATACAAGTTGTATTGTATGATGAATGAGAATCTTCATCTTTGGTAAATTAAGACTAATTCCTTGTTCACATCTATATGTGAGTCAAGTGAAGGACTAGGGGATCAGGTACACTGGGTGTGCGCTGATCAAAGATCCATTACAAATATCGATAAAACTATTCGTCATGATTTACTAAAGTTTAGTATACATGCTTATGCTTACAAGTTTAAGTATAATTCTGAAACATTGGAAAAGTTTCAATGAATGGCAGAGCGAATGAAAAAAATCAAATTAGGCAAAGAGATAAAGGTTTCTCTAATCTGAAAATATGGGACAGTACTTATGTATCGTGTTTTATGACCATCTTAATGATTGTGGAAAACCATGTCATAATTGATCCTTTAAGAATATCTTAGTGCATTTGTATGGCTAAGAAGAGGAATCATTAATTGTTGAAATGGTTAAATCAAGAAGATGAGTCATACTTCGTTCCAAAACAAATCTTAGAGTCATACTCCAAGATTGTGCCTTGAGTGACATTAAAATTAAGAAAGGTTTAAAACACTTATAAAATGTATAGTAAAAGCTTTCTACTCTTGTAGATTTGAAATTGGATAGTTGTGATGTTTTGGATAAAACAAAGACCAACTAAGGCCAATTGTGTGAAGTGTTTGTCTTGATAAGAATCCACACTAACTCTTGAATATTTGATTAGCTAAGGAATGGTTCATGACAAGAGAATCTTATATGTCAAGAGGTCAGTAGGAGTCTTAAAGCTCTTGAAAGTTTCAAGAACTAATCAAGAGTAAACCTAATGTAAACACTAGCACACGACTTGAGGTTTGTAACCTATCGTGTTGACATATTCTTGTTTCTGTGCCCATTCCAGTTAAGTTGACTACGCATGTGAGTTCAATGAATTATCAGTTGTTTTCATAACAACTTGGAAGCAATGGTAGGCCCTTGTGCTACCAAGTGGCAAGAAATTAAGATTAAAACATATTCAGTCCATAAGAGTTTGGATTTGTCACTATTCTTGTCTTTTGATTATGGTTTGACAAATTCACATGGATAGGTACACATACACCATAAAATCTAAGTGACATAAGGTTTTTCTCCGATTCATGAAAATGATTGTGAGGAAACGCTTTCACTAAGTAGATTTTAAGGAGATAGCAATTGTGGTATTTGCATTCTCAAATTAGATTATGATTACGACATCCCTTTTCATAATCCAAATTGTGATAAATGGCAAAAGGGCTGAAAATTTGAGACTTATTGCTATAAGTTTTAAAATTGTTTAGACACACATGTGAGCTATCTAAGGAAAGGTGTATGATTTCGAGAAGCCTAGATAAAGTCTTATTGAAGCATCTCGTATCAGAAATCTGAAGTTTGGTAAGAAAGTCAATAAGTATTGATTTCTAGAAGTCCTGCTGATTTATGAATACATGTCAAAGCTAGTGGGAGCATAAGTGTTATGCTAGTAAGATAATAATTATTATGCTAGTGGGAGCATAGTTATTATAAGTATTTCGAGTTAGCAATTTTAATTATAGAAAACAAAAGTTTCAATTCGCAAAGTTGTGTTTTTGAAAAGTTGTTTTGTTATAATTAAGGGAGAGGAATTTATACTTCATTTCAAATCTAAAAGCTTAGACTGAGATTTTAATCAATTTTAGTCAAATATATATGAATGTTATGTATGAATGGTTCAACATAAGGAAATTATATATATGGAAAGGTTAATTGCATTCTCAAAATTTGGTTATGATTACGACATCCCTCTTCATAATATAAATTTTGAGAACATGGCAAATATAAATACTATAGCAAAAGAATGATTATGTATCATGTATTTATGTTAGACATTATGAATCGTATCCCATATGCTTCGGGTATAGGATCGATTGCATATGCTATCATATTCTCGTGTTCTAAATTTTCCAAATGCCAAGGGCATTAAGAGGGAAAAGGACTAGAACCGGTCATGACTAAAGTGGTTGAGCAACTGTTAAGGACAATCTAAGGATCGCTAATGATTAGTCGCTTAAGGACAGTTGGAAGTATAGTAATAAATGGACCATATTGACATTATTATGAATAGACTATAGACAGGAGTATACAAATAATGAATTGTCGTATCGCAAATATGGGATGCGTCCATATTGGGAGTTGACAAATAGATGAGATATTTAGAAACTTTTATGCAAGAAGTATGTTCAAAGGAATGTAGTTTGAATTTGAGACTTCATTTCCATGGAATTGTCTTGTAACAATCTCCAAAGGAATACTTTGTGATATCATCGGTCAAGTCTCTATGACTTTTGGTACCTAGACATTACAAAGGAATCATTACATGATAGTTTAGAATCTAACACTTTCTAGTAGTGACAAGAATATGGAATTCTTACACTTGTAATAAGGATTTGGAATTTTGAAATGAGCATCATTGAAATGGTTTTCAATTGATCTATTTCATAAATTAAGGACCACAGACAAACATAGTGTGCATGCTTGATGCATGGCATAACTATCGTTTAAACAAACATAGTGTTCATGCTTGGAGCATGACATAAATATTGTTTTAATTCAAGTATTAAGTTGATTATTCGAAACATTATACTATGAATATTGAGTAATCAATATGACTCAAAAGTTTTTGGGCCATATAGGATTAGTATTATTATTGTGTTTCACTTTGCATGTTTTGACTTCCCGAATAACTAGCTTATTCAAACCATCCACAGTCGATCATACTTTGGAAGTAGGTATTGAGGCATGACTGTCATGAATGGGTCTGTAGTTTGTCTAGGACAAAATGGCTACAGTGTTCATGAGTGCTCCTGAATAATATTCGAGTATTGGATTCAACCCACGCTCATTTGAATCACTTCATGGATTTTATCATGAGTGCTCTTCAAACGTTAATATCTTATATTCTTTAAATGCAGACATGTGAGTTGTAGTTGTGAGTCGTTTGCACATTGACATATGTAAACACACCAGTAACTTGATTGTTATAAAATATATCGTTATGTGTAATTTGATGAGTAATTACAAGCAAGCATTTGGGCCGAAGTTTATCCGTTCCTTTTACCCCATATGGATAAAAGCGATATATGTGGGCCCCTCGATGATTTAGTGATGGCATCAGGCCTGGACTAATTTTATTTGTTCAATTAGTCGGTTATCATAAATCAAAAATCGGGAAACAACAGATGGACAAAGAGAATGATTATAACCCATGTCTCATTTCATATGATATCTAGAATGGAGGAATATATGAT
Source organism: Lactuca sativa (assembly GCF_002870075.4). NCBI lineage: Eukaryota > Viridiplantae > Streptophyta > Magnoliopsida > Asterales > Asteraceae > Lactuca > Lactuca sativa. The sequence continues at coordinate 181,958,828 of NC_056629.2, forward strand.
CCCTTATCTAATGGACACGTCATTGACTAGATTAGAGTTCGACAGCGGCTTTTAAGAGCTACGATTGCTAGTCGGGTTGGAGTCATGCTTGCAATAATAGTTATTAGACTTATCCAAGTGGGAGACTGTTGGATTAGGTGTCTAAGCCCATAACTATTATTGGTATGTACTTGACCCGAGAGTAGCATGGTCCATTTGGGTTGCATGGCATCAGAACAATTTGGATAAACTTTTGTGAGAAGAGGATATTTATGATTTATTAATATATTATAGGTTTTAATATATTAATATAAAATCATATTATTTAATTAGTATTGATCAAGAATTAGTTTGGAATTAATTTTGTGATCAGAAGATACCAATTAATAAATGGGGATTGATTTGGTAAATCATTCATTCTTATAAAGTGGGCTTATGATCCATAGTTCCTCATGTAGGCTAAACCCATGTGGTGACCCATGGATACACCATGGAGGTTAGAACCCATGAATCATGAGGAATATGGAAAGTCATGAGTTACATGGGGTAATGCTAATGTGCACACTATATAAGAAGCCTCATAGCTCATGAAATTGGCACTAAGGAGTGACTAGTGATAGACACATGAGGACTAGCCGATTTTGAGTGTAAATATAATCTTCTCTCAAGTTATTCCAATTGTTGGTGGTGTTGTGTAAACCATTTGAGTTGCAACACTTGGGGCACTAAGCTTTTAAAGCTCCATGGCTTCCAACTACAAGAAAAGGTATGTCATCCAACTTGTTTTATTACCCCAAGTATTAAGCATTTGTATGCTAGTTAGGATAATACCTTGGAAAGTTCAAGTTTGCATGTATAATAGAGAAAAAATAAATCCAAGGTATTTAGGGTTTCATGTACACCTTAGGAGTGTTGGAATGCTCAGAACCCAACAAGTTATACACAAATAAAATCACATAGACTGCCAAATAAGCTTCTACTCTAAACCACAACCAGACAAGGAACATGAATAAGGCATAATTCATCATTCTAGGGCTATGCTATCCTAGAAATATACAAATCTGAAAGCATACACATGGCAAGTAATCAATTCAACATCAATATCCAAATATAACTATAGCATGGCTAGTATATTGGGAACACTTACTTGAGCTCAGCCATACGTGCATTTCGCTCTCCCTTTTTACTTATAAATAATTGTTTTCAAGAAAATTTGTAACTTTTGGTTTATTTTTAAAAAAGTTTTACCATATCTTTAGTTTGAGTTCTGACACACCCAAGAGTGCGCTCGAATCCCTTAAACCAAGGATCTGATACCAACTTGTAATAGCCCAAAATTCATAGGAAATTTTTCATTAAATAATTAATAATATCAACCACATTTGTTTCCAAAAATGCCATTACATAAATACATTGTTCAAAAGATCAGAGTATTCAAATACTAAGTGTAGAAAACTAGGGAATGCACGTTGGGCCATTAAGTTGGGCTCTTTCCCTTAGAACCATAAGTACCAGAAACACCCAAAAAAATTGTAAGCACACGCTTAGTGTGTTTCCCAAACACATAAACACATAACCATATATTGCCATGCACACATAAACATACTTTTTCCATGGACTCCCTCCATGGTCTACAATTGGAATGTCGTGGGCTACACCCATGGTCTTGTATCCCAGTACCATGGGCTCCCCCCAAGGTCTTGCCAAGTGCCATGGGGTCCCTTACTGGTCTTCACAAAATTTAACGCATAAGTCAATGAAAACCATAGTATAATCAATTACTAACATCTCATAAAAAATAATGGGCCGGCCTTGGTGCCGTCGACCCATGGGTGTAGTGAGAAGACTCACCTGAATCAACTGAACACAGTAGATGCTCGCTTAACAGTCTAAAAACTCACATTGAACAATAATACAAATAACCCTAAATTAGGATTATAATTCCACCTCGTCAAAGAGTCCAAACACTTAAGCCTAATCCCTTACATGGTGGCCCAAAAGTCTTTCCTATACTAATGGGTCTAGGATCCAAGATAAAAGTTATTAATGGTCCTCATGGCCTAACAATCACAACCAATACAACTATGGCCCAAAACAGAATAACAGTCCACTTAACTCTAAAAGGGACCAGGCCCAAAACAGAATAAGGCCCAATAAGCTCACAAGTCCACACTAATCCCAAACCCATTTGAGGTGTGTACGCCCAACGTACCACTCCAATACGCTTAGCATACAGAGCCCTTTTGTTTTACGCCAACATACATGATATTACGCCCATCGTACAAGCTAATTATGCACCACGACCATTAAGTGCTTAATACATGGAATTTCAACATTAAACTTCATATCTGAGTCCATTAAGATTTCCTAGGGCATAAAGTTTGCAACTTTATGCCCTTGCATGCCATAAGGGTCCCCAATACTCTATTATTCCAATTAAGTCCTCATTTAGGACTTCAAGATCATGCATGGAATCAAAACAACCTTCAAGATGGCACCTTTATGCATCTAACATGAGCAAGGAGCTTAGATCTAACCATCCTAGTCTCTGGAGTTGCTCAACTCTCAAGAGAGGGTCCAAGGACCAAAAGGGACTCCATAACAGAACCCTAACTCAAACTAACAAAAGAGATGAAAAGGTTATTACTATATACCTCCAGAAGTTCCTCAAGGTGAACTAGATGCAACATCCAGAAGCTCAAACACACTCAATACTTGCTCACCACCTACTCCTTCTTGAATGTTCTCTAACATAGCCACCAAAACACTCTTTAATCTCAAGGATCACACTCTCATGAAAATATAGGGTTAAGGGACGAAATGAGGCTATAGAGGTTGATTAGGGTTTGGTCCAAATGATATAAGGTTGATTAAATAGGGTGCAAGTCAAGATATTAGGGTTTTAGCCACTTGACACATATGCCCCGTGTACCTGCTCATATGCCCAACATATGAGCCTCAGCCACCTGATGCACATCTTTCATGTACTCTAAGTGTACTACATGTACGCCCATCGTACGAAAGGGTCTTTTTTCCAAAATGAAATTACTTAAATATGGGCAATGGAATACATGGATTGGAGTGTTACAAATTGTAGTTATGTACTCTGATTCACAGGTTGAATCAGCCATTGTGTCCTGCTTGGAACTCTTCCAAGTTACTACTTCACCATTCAGAGTAAACACCCAGACTGACTAAGAACGAAAGTTGTCTCTATCCATCTGGAAATTGGTGTCACTGCATCCACTTACTATTAATGTATCACCGCCACCAAGGACTAGAAGCATGTCCTTCGTCCTCCACATATACTTAAGAATGTTTTAAACCGCTGTCTAATGAGCTTTACCTGGATTTCCCTGATAACGATTGACCATGCTCAAGGCAAATGACACATCATGGCAAGTACATGTCATAATGTACATGATCGACCTAACATTCGAGGCATAAGGTACCCGACTCATATCATCTATCTCTTCGTCTGTACTAGGGGTTTTAGTCTTACTCAATTTGGTATTGCTTTGGATAGGTAGCTCTCCTTTCTTGGAATTTTCCATACTAAACCTCTTTAATACTTTATCCAAGTATGTGCTCTGACTAAGTATAATTAGTTTCTTATTTCTATCTCTCAAGATTCTTATCCCGAGAATATAGGTTTCTTCTCCAAGGTATTTCACGGCAAAACACTTTCTAAGCCAAGATTTAATTTCTTGCAAAGTTGTAATGTCGTTTCCCATGAGAAGTATATCATTGACATACAACACTAGAAAAGTCACTATACTCCCACTAGCCTTGATATACACACATGACTAATCTTCACTCCTATAGAAACTTAACTCTTTGACATTCTCATGGAAGCAAAGATTCCAGCTATGAGATGCTTATTTTAATTCGTATATGGATTTCTCAAGCTTGCACACTCTGTTTTGATGCTCTGCATCTACAAAACCCTCTGGCTAACTTATGTAAAAATCTTCAGCAAACTTCCCATTAAGGAAAGTGGTTTTGACATCCATCTGCCCAATTTCATAGTCATTAGATGTAGCCATGGTGAGCATTATCCGAATAGATTTCATCTTGTCCATTGGTAAGAAGGTTTCATCATAGTCAACCCCTGTGGTTTGAGTACAGCTCTCACAACCAGTCGAGCCTTGAAAATGTTTACCTTTCCATCCATTTCGGTCTTCTTCATGAAGATCCATTTAAACCCAATTGTCTTTCGACCTGGTACATTATCAACCAAATTCCAAACTTGGTTGTCATACATGGACTTGATATCGTTGTCCATTTCCTCTTTCCATTTAGCAGCCTTAGGGCCTACCATTGCTTCCTTGTACCTACCTGGTTCATCCAAATTTATTAATTTCCTATCACTGACAAACGTGTCACCATTTATAGTAATATGGAAGCCATAACACTTAGGTGGCATGCTAACTCTATTGGAACTCCTAAGAGGTAATGACTTTTCTATCTGTTCAATAGGAATTTCTTCCTCTGGTTGAGTGCTAGTATCTTCTAAGGCTCATTCACTGCTTGACTCTTGAATTCTTCAAGGTCAATAGTACTCCCACTGCCATCTTTGAATATGAGCTCTCTCTAGAAAGACTCCCCTTTCCTGGTACAAAGACCACATCCTCACTAGTTCTGTAGAACAAATATCCAAAAGACTACTTTGGGTAACCAATGAAAATACACTCCTTACTTCTAGATGCTATTTTTTCATGAGTCTCTCGTCTTACGAAAGCTTCACAACCCCAGACTTTGATATGTGCTAACGAGGGAACTTTCCCTGTCCACATCTCATGAGGTGTTTTGGAAACCTTCTTTGTAGGGATTGAAGATATGGGCGGTTGTCTCTAACTCATACCCCTAGAAGTAAATAGTAAGAGAAGCACGAATCATCATGGAACAGGCCATGTCTAACAAGTTCCGATTATGCCTCTCAGCTACACCATTCAATTGTGGTGTCCTAGGAGGATTCTATTGTGAAACTATTTGTTAGATTAGGTGTCTCAACTCATAACTATAATTATTATATACTTGATTTGATAGTGGCATGGTCCTTTTGGGTTGCCTTCACTCTAGCAACTTGAGATGATGACTATCGGAGAGAGAGATTGAATTTATTATTTGGAATAATAAAGTGATTTATTAATGTACTATGAAAATAATATATTAATTATAAATCATTTCATTTAATTAGTATTTAATCAGAAATTAATTTGGAATTAAAGGAACTGATTAAAGGAACAAGTGTTGTTTTGCAAATCATTAATAATTGCAAAACGGGGCTCTTGGACTCCTTGGATAGGAATGGATGAAAATTATAGGGTGGCCCTATAAGATTTTCGTCTAACGCCTTCCAAAGAGGAGTCCATGGGTTGCTTAGGCCTTAAGTAGGGAATTAGGGTTTCCTCCTGAAAACCTAGCTTTGGGACTAAGCCACCTCATGTATAAAAGGGATATAACCCTTAGATTTTTGGCCCTATTCCTTAAGAACCCTAATGGAGCTGATTTCTAAGTGTATTCCCTACTCTCTCCTATCATCCTCTTGATAATGGTGTTTGTGATCCATTAGAGGTGTAACATTTGAGGTACTAAGCTTTCAAGAGTCAAGGACCTTCAAGGTGTTCTTTTTATTGCTACATAACAAGTGAGGTAATCTTATAAACCCTAATTATATGTAATTTTCGAATTATATATGCTATATGTAGGGTTTTTCTTTGGTATTAAATTTGCATGTTCAACTAGTGAAAAACTTGGATCCAAAGCAATTAGGGTTGCTTGATCAGATAGGTTATAGTTATGCTCATAACCCATCACTATTCTACATTCCTTTAGATAGTCGTTGAACTCAATACTAAGATACTCTCCGCCTCTATCGGATCTAAGTATCTTTATCTTCCTACCCAATTGATTCTCGACTTCTTGTCTAAACTCTTTAAACTTTTCAAAGGTTTCTGACTTATGCTTGAGTATATATACTCATATATGCTATAATCATCAATCAAAGTCACATAAAATCGATTTGCATCCCTTATGGATGATCTAAAGGGTCCACACACATAAGTGTGTATGAGATCCAACAAACCTTCACCTCTTTCACAACATCCAGTGAAAGGTGATTTTTTCATCTTTCCCAATAGACAAGATTCACATGTTGATGGGTTTTAGCCATAAGAACATCCTATGTGCTCATGCAAACCCTAATGCTTGGATCTAGGTTTCTCTATGATACATGCAATTCATCCAAGACTTTAAACCCTAGTTCTAGCATACAATTAATCATATTAACATAAGAATGGGGTTTAGATCTTACCTTGATTGTTATGTAGCAATAACAATCTCAAATCCTCCTTGTAATGGCTTTAGAAAGCTTAGAGTCACAAGTGTCACTCCTCTAATGGCTCACAAACACCAAGTGTAAGAGGATGAAGAATGATAAGAGAGGAAGCACCAAAAAAACGTGTAGAAACCCTAAGGAATAAGTTGGCCACGTTTTTGGTGCCCTAGGGGTCCTTAAATAGTGAGGCTATTAGGGTTATCTAACAAGGAAACCCTAATTTGACTACTTAGGACCTAAGCAACCCATTGACTCCCTCCTTAGAGGCCTTGGATGATTTCTAATGGGTTTCCCCATAGAATTCGTCCACTCCATCCTCCATGGAGTCCATTAGCCCAATATTCAACTATCACACAATTGACAGTTCTAGTCCCCTTTATTTAATTAATGTATTTTAGCGACAAAGTTAATTCTCATTAATTCTTGACTAATATTAATTAAACAATATGATTTCTCCTTTAATATATTATTCTCATAATATATTAATAAATCATATTTAATCCTTTCTCTCTATAATTCATCCTATCAAGTTGCTTTGGTGAAGGCAACCCAAAAGGACCATGCACCACCGGGTCAAGTACATACCAAAATAGTTATGGACTTAGACACTAATCGAACAGTCTCCCACTTGGATAAGTCTAATAACTATTATGCATATGACTTCAGATCCTGATCTGCAGTCGTAGCTTTCAAAAAACCGCTGTCAACTCTGATCTTATCAGATATGCGTGCCCTTTAGATAAGGGATCATATATTCCTCCATTATATATATCATATAGATGTGAGACATGAATTTTAATCATTCTCTCTATACTATTTCCTGACTTCCGATTTATGACGACTGACAACAGACTACAATTAAACACATCAAATTAGTCCCGGCTTGGCCAAGCGCTTAAGTGCCATCACGAAATCATCGAGGGGCCCAAAGATATCGCTTTTATCCTACTTTGGATAAAAGTAACGGATAAACTTTGATCCAATGCTTGCTTGTACTCACTCACCGAATCACACACAACAATATGTTTTATATCACCAAGTTACTGGTGTGTTTTCATATTATCAATGTGTAACCTACTCGCAAGATACAACTCACACATCTCGGTTTTCAAGAATATAAGAGGTTATCGTCTCACCAATCACTTGTGATAAAATTCATGAAGTGATCCAAGTGAGCGTGGGTTTAATCCAATGCTCAAATTATATTCATAAGCACTCATGAACGTTGCAGCAAACATTTGCTTATGTCTAATACACTTTAGACAATCCACACACCAATTCACGACAATCTTCATTCATACCTACTTCCAACATATGAACGACTGTGGTCCGTTCGAATAATTCGATTGTTCTGAACCAATTTAATTATTCAGGAAGTCAAAACATGCAAAGTGAAACACAAGAATAATACTAATCCCGTATGGCCCCAAACTCTGGGTATAAATAAAACATTTTATTTAATCACCATATTTATTACTCATTATTTGTTGTTTCGGGTAATCAACTTATTACTTGAATTATTACTACACTTTTCCCATGCTCTCAGCATGCACACAATGTTAACCTATGGTCCTTACTTTGTGAAATAGATCAAATGAACACATTTCCAATCATACTTATTTCATAACTCCCAATCCTTATCACAAGTGTAAGAATATCAAATTCTTGCCACTTATAGAATATGCTAGATTCTAACATTTTATGCAACGATCCTTTCATAAAGTCATAGCTCAAAATCATCAAGACTTGGCCAATATCTATCCGAAACAATATGGAAACATTTCCATATTCGCCATATGAAAACTCATTCTTAATAGAGTCTTATCTATTCATAATAATGTCGATATGATCCATCAAATACCATACTTCCAACTACTCACAAGCGACCAATCCTTAGCGAGCTTTGGATCGTCCTTTAATAGTTGTTTAATTATTTTAGTCCAAACCGATTCTAGTCCTTTTTCCCTCTAAATGCGCTAGACATTTGGAAAATATTAGAATGTTCAAATATTATAGCATTTGCAATCGATCCTTTACCCGAAGTGTATCAGACACGATGCATAATTTCTTACATAAAGATCTAATACTTTATCAATCTTCTGCCATAATATATTATGTGTCTCGTTCTTACAATTCGAACTATGAAGAGGTATGCCATAATCATAATCGAAATTTGAGAACACACTATGTATCCTTGACTAAATTTATTAACATTCCACAGCCTAAGCCTTTAAATTTGAAATGAAGCATAATATTCTCTCCCATAATTATAGAAAAACAACTATTCAACCCTTACGACTTTGCAAAGTATAACTCTTATTTTCTATAATTAATATTGCTAACTTGGAATACTTGCCTTAATAATCATACAAGCACAACATTTATGCTCCCACTATCATGATGATTATTGTCATATAAGCATAACACTTATGTTTCCATTAGCTTTGACATGTATTCAGAAAACAGCTTAACTTCTAGAAAACAATACCTATTGAATTTCTTAAGTTCATATTTCTAATACCTAATGCTTTAATAATCATTTATCTAAGCTTCTCAAACTTATACACCTTTGCCTTAGATAGCTCATATGTGTGTCTAAACAATTCAGACTAATTGCCAAATCTCACAATTCTAATTATGGAAAGGGATACCGTAACCATAATCGAATTCGAGAATACAATTTTCACAATCATTATCTTCTTAAAATCTCTCTTAGTGAAAGTATTTCCTCACAGTCATTTTCATGAAGGAGGAAATCTTATGACACTTAGATTTTAATGGTGTATGTGTTCCTATCCATGCGAATTTGTCAAAACCAAAGTTTGCGACAAATCCAAACTCATATGGACCGAACTTTCTCAATCTTGATTTCTTTGCCTTATGGTAACACGAGTGCCCACCATGTCTTCCAAGTAGTTAAGCAGCTCGCCCTTTCCTATCAATGTACTTTTCATTGATCAAGGTGATTGCCTTTTATATGTTCAAATGAGAACTCATAGAACTCACATGCATAATTAACTCAATTGGAACGACACAGAAACAAGATAGTATCAACACGATAGGTTGTAAACCTCAAGTCGTGTGCTAGTGATGATCGATAAGGTTTATTCTTGATTAGTTCTTGAAACCTTTCAAGATCATTGAGACTCCCATTGACTCCTTGACATATGAGATTCTCTTGTCAAGAAACCTTTTCTTGATAAACAAATATTCAAGAGTTAGTGTAGCTTTTATCAAGACAAAACACTTCACAAAATTGGTCCTAGTTGGTCTTTGTCTTATCCAAGACATCACAACCTTCCAATTTCAAATGTGCAAGAATAAGAAAACCTTTTCAAATTCCACATCTGATGAATGTTATAAACCTTCTTAAGACTTGTCACTCAATGTCACAATCTTAGCTCTAAGACTTGTTTTTGGAACGAAGTATGATTGACTTCTTGATTTAACCATTTCTTCAATTATCGATTCCTCTTCTTAGACATACAATTGCACTAAGACTCACTTAGAGGATCAATTAGGATATGGTTATTAATCATTAAGACCTATCATAAAACATAATAAAAGGTACTCTTCCTTCTTTTTAGAATAGAGAAACTTTTTATCTTTCTGCCTACTTGATTCTTCTTATTCATTATGCTATTGATTGAAACTCTCTCAATCAACTCAAAATTACACTTAATCTTATAAGTATAATCATATTTACTTAACCTTAGTAAATAATGATGAATATCTTTGTTACTCTTGTGGTGGACTTGATCAACATACTACCTTGTGTACTTGATCTCCTAGTACTTCACTTGACACTTTGTCAACGAATTAGTCTAAATTCCAAAACATGGAAGTTTTCATTCGTCAAACAATACTCGTTGCATGATTCCAAGTTTCTATCCACTTGAAACTTGGGCGATGAGAAACTCTCCCTATTGGGTAAATTCTTGACATTTGCACAAATAACATAATTAAGAATCAAATCCATTATTGCTTGAAACCTTCAAACATCAATTTTTCATACACGCCATTGCAAGGTTAAATAAATAATATAAAATCAAAATTTATTTTATTGCGAAAAAATTTGTCCTTTCAATGCAATTCATTTGAAAAACTATGTTAATACATATTTCTTAGCAATCTATTCTAACTCCAAGTAGTAGCTCAAAAATCCAATCTTCAAGCAATGTGATCGAAAACCATTTCTTCACGATTGGATTCCGCTCACTTCTTCCCTTAAGCTTCCTCTCGTTTCTATGATCCTACAAAACATCAAAATGTAATCTTATCACATCATGTATTTAGAATCTAGAATAGGAACTTAAAAGAGTTAGTTAATGGATTTTACCTAAAGTAGAGCCATACGTTTTGAATCTCCCATCTCTTAGATCTCTTAGGTAAATAGGGCAGCTTCGTCTCCAATGCCCCTTCTCTTGGCAATAGAAGCAAATGGACTATTTTCGAATGGCACAAGGAACTATCTCAGAATCTACCTTTTCTGGATCTCCAATGTCACCATTTTCAATATCCATTGAGGTCTGGAATGCAGATTCACCAATCAACTTTGCTTTTCCAGTGCGCCAAACCATTGTTGATTCAGCAGCAATAAGCATATAGGTGAGATCGATGAGGGTCACATCGTGGTTCATCACATAGTACTCTCTTACGAACTTACTATATGAGTCAGTAAGCGACTGAAGAACCCAGTCAACAGCCAGCTCCTCACAGACAACGGATCCCAACATTCTTAACCTATCAATGTGTGACTTCATCTTTAGGAAATATGCACACACTGAATTTCCTTCTTCATGTTTATTTGCCAAAAGGGCTTGAGTGAGCTTGAACTTTTCAAGCCTTCGAACTTGTGGGTTAGGGAGAATAATTGGAGGAGGTGGAGGAAGATCTCTTGTTCCTCGATCGAATCGTGGAATATCATCTTCATGTGGAAAGCTTGTTCCACGGGATTTGGGAAGACCATAGTTGTTGTACTTTGACATCTACAAAACAGGAGAAAAAATTCAAGTTAAGTTGATTAGAATCCTCGATGTGACACCCAAATGAAACATCGAGGCTAGGATCCAACACAATACTCTACAACCTAGAAGAGAGATGCCGTAATCTAGTTGCAGAATATTTGAAGGTATGTAAATGACAATTTACCAATCTCCACCATGAAAAACGAAAAATTAATTTAAGTTTTAAATCTATTGAAAATTCCTAGATCCTTTGAGATTCATTGAACTTTTGAATGACATGTTTAGAAAAATGGACTTCGATGGGGAAGCACGGCCCGTGCTTAGGCTTCGTAGATATCAGAATTCAGAAAAATACTTCATAAGTTGTTCAGAGGTGGAGCATGACCCGTGCTTAGGCTACACAACTTTAAACATAAAAAACAATCCATTGTTTAGGATTAGCTGGCAGGTATGAACCATGCTCGGGAAGCACAACCCATCCTTCACGACCAAAGTTTTTAGAAGGCCACAGAAAAGTTCAAAAATCTTCCGGTTAAGTTTTAAAAGTGCAGAAGGGGCCATATTTTGTCTTTTTTTAGCGTTTTGGCTCCAGATAAGCTCCATTATTCTCCAGATATGCTCCAATGAATCCAAAATTACCGCTCCACTCGAAATATCTGAAAAATGACATAAAAACAGATGCAATATGGGAATTTTGATGAAATACGTGAGTTGAACATTATTTAAACTAATGTATAAAATTGTATAAAATATGATGCTAAAACTAATAATAACTACAATAAAGATGCATAAAATGACATCTAACATGTACCCTCGGTGCGTATTTACCCTTTATCTTTTTTTCTAAGGAAATGGAGTTTGCGATCTCCTCCGTCGTGTTTGGTCGGCAGCTGTTAAGTCGAAGAATAAATTAGAGTTTGCAAGAGCGAACGCCTGTTATACCGTTGTTGTGCACGATTTAAGCAAATGACATATTACTACTAGTTCCACTAATGGAATAACACAGGGAAGCAGGGTCGAATCCTCAGGGACACAACCTAATGGTCAATGTCTCTTTACATAAGGCACGTACTAGTCATTACAACAGGAAAAATATAACAAATGGGGGTTTTGATTATTAACTAAAAACTAGAATTATAGTGAAATAAACTAAATGAAATCAGTAATAAAAATGAATTCAATTATCCTATGACTTTCCTAATCATGCAATCAACATGGACCCGATTATTTAAGATGCATTATATCTAAGTTGGTACTGAGAACAACTAATAAGCTCTAGTATATTCTCTTTTACCTAATTAGTTAACCAAAACAAGATCTTTAAATTAACCTTAACATTTTATTATCCAATTAAAGAAGCTCTTAATTAACATCAGAAAGGTTGTATTAATATGTGTAAAATTCCCAGCAACACCCAATACTTCTCATAAACATGGAAGCGTAAAGATATGATCTTTCAGTTTATATCATAGTTGTATCCCAACACCGAACCAATATTATACTTGTTACTTATTACCAGTTTACTAGAACAATTACGGATTCTATTAATTGATTAACTATAATGATTGATTACATGATAAGTAATAATCTGTGTTGAACATAAAAATTAGGGTTTAGCCAGATATGGCGAAAATCCGATAAAAACTAGAAAATTGAAAGATTAAACTACTGAATCTTACCAAACTAACTTAGAGACACCATCTGCGGTCTTAAAATCTTCATTAATCGCCGAAATCGGTGAAAAATTAACTTAAAAATAGTGTTTTTCGTCGTTTGGGGCATCACGAATCGACTTGGGTTCAAAGTGATCACAGGGTTCATAGTTATATGCAAGCTAGTTACCTCCGGAGCAAGAAAGGCAAAACCACGATCACATTTATCCAAAAATGCGATCACATTAAATCTTCCAGTTTACTAGTTTTTATCAGAATTTAGCCATGTCTCGCTAAACCCTAGTTTTTAGTTCTGCACAGATTATTACTTATCATGTAATCAATCATTAGACCTGGTTTTGATTTGTGTTTCTATCGAGATTCTTTAGCTTTGAACTTAATCACTGTTTGATTTTGAATCTTTTTAGATTGATAGCTTAATTACGATTAAATCATAAAGAAAGGCAAAACTACGATCACCTTTATCCAAGCATGCATTTAACATCAACAAGCCTTTTGTTCAAGTGCTCTATTGGAGTAAAATCTATATGCCCAAGAGTCATTATAGAATGATATTGCTAAGATAATATTTGATCCTAAAGGATCACACTAAAAACAACTTGATGCAAATATATTATTTATAAGAATTTGATATATATATATATATATATATATATATATATATATATATATATATATATATATATATATATATAGGCTTAGGTTATTCTATTCAAACTAATTATTGTACATCTATCGTATCCTATGAGAATTATTAAGAGAATAAGTTGTTTATCAAACAACATATTTTCTTTATCATTCTCATAGCCTACGAAAGATTTATAATAATTAGTTAGAATACTTGAAACTACCTCCTCTCTCTCTCTCTCTCTCTATATATATATATATATATATATATATATATATATATATATATATAGAGAGAGAGAGAGAGAGAGAGAGAGAGGCAATCAAGTTCGTATAAATAATATATTTGCATTAAGTTGTTTTTAGTATGAGCCTTTATGATCATAAATTATCTTAGCAATATCATTATATAATGACTCTTGTTTATTTCATGGAAATACTAAATTTCAATGTTAAGCATCAAAATGTATCATCATATATCATAAGGTATAATTTATTATCTCATGTCCATCTTTTTGGACCAAAAGGGTTTTTTGTCTTATACAGATTTATATGTTTTATAAGTTATAAAGATTAGAAGAGTTTTATAGAAAGAATAATCACGGAAACCATAAAGAAGAAGGAAGACTTGCTTTTGATTAATTTATTCAAAACATCATGCTCTTAGAAAGCATGGCTAGTTGATTTGATGAAGCATGGGTCTTAAAGTGCTAACACCCATGGGATAAAGGCTTAATGTAAAGAATTAAAAGGACTAGTTTTCTTACTTCCTTCACTATGTGGAAACCACGAAATTTCTGGCTTCCCATCTCCATATTCTGTGTAGTTTTGTCTCTTAAAGTGTTAAGAACATAAAGATGAAGATGACACTTGAATACTTTCTTTTAAGGCAAACTAGTTTCCTTGTTCGGAGAGCTTAAGAGATTCTTTTATTACAAGAAGAAGACTAGCATCTTATCAAGTTGATTTATTGTTGGTGGATATATCTAGATAACTTCTACCTTGAAGTTTCATTCCACACTTCATCAACTTTAAATCTCCCATGAGAATCAAAGTTTTCAAAGGTTCTAACACTTTTCTTTGTATGATTGTTCTTATCTTTCTAAGTCTTGAAAAATGATCTTTTGGTAGGAATAAAACTAGTTTTATTTTTATTCAAATCTCAAGTATTTCGTTGCATTGTTTATGTTTTGAAGCAATTTTTGAATAAAAACTCAACAATTAGTATCATATCCATTTTTGCAATATTTGTAAGATTAATTGTTAAGTTGATGAAATCTTTGTTTTTGGAAAACATGGATGATTTTCTCTTTGCAAGAAAAATCCATACATATTTTCAATGACAATTTTAAAATGTTTATAATTGTTATTTTTGTCTAAAAGTTCACATGCATCTTTTTAGTCATAAAAGTTGCCTTAGAAAAACAAAGATTATTTTTATATAATTTGTGAGTATATAAATGTGTATGATGTGCATAAACTAGCCAATGACCTTTTTGTTGTTGTTTGTGTTGATTTGTTGAAAAAGTGGTCGTAATATTTATTATTCGTATGTTATGTAATAATTAAATAGGTTAGTTTTCTTCATTTATTTTGTAAGTAATAGATTAGTTTTAATAAACAATTTATTTAGACACAAATGTAACAAAAAATGAAGAATGAGCCACTTCTGAAGACCAAAGGATAATTTTTGCAACTTTGAAGTGTGGAGGGGATAATGCAACCTTTCTAAATATTGTTACAAAAGGTGTTGTTGTTGGCAACTTCCCTTGCATGGAGCTATTTGATCTAATACAACCTTTTCTGAAAAGTGTTGCATGTTGCTGAATTATTACTTCCAAGAAGCTTTTCAACATTTTGCAAGCAATAGGTGTTTTCTCAAGTAGAAGCTTCTATAACAACATTACTATAAGATTTTTGGTCCCTTTAAATGTCTCTTTAGGAATGGACTTGACATTTTGTGATGTCTCACAAAATGTCATTAGTTGGTTGGTTTATGCACTTGTGTTTTAATATGTTTATGTTTTTTTTATATTCATGTTGTTATTATTATGTTATGGCTGATAAATTAATTTTTCAAATGAAAAATAATATTTGATCATAAATACACATCACAAAGGATAAAGATATAAAAGTGGTTTTAAATTGGTGTAAAACCCTTTTTAATTTGAGAAGAATCCCGTAATGAATGATGTGTAGTCTTACATACCAAGACCGAAGGTATACAATAAAATCTGTAATTATTGATGTAAAAAGTGATTTTAAATCGACATAAAACCCCTTTTGATCTATAAAAATTCCCGTAAACTTTATGAGTTGTTAACTTCCTATGTGAGTCGCTATAATCATACTATGACTGAATGAACCTGCCACGACGTTTCTCAAGCGTCGCAAAACTGATATGACATTTGTCACCACAAACCTGCCGGTCTAGCTGTTGCATGCAGCTCAGGTGTGGGGTGTCTAACCCAATATAGATCTATACACAACTATCACGTTCTCCCTACAAGAGACTCTGATTATAACTACTAGGAATTTGGATCCCGACCTCGGACGTTCGGGAAGAGAATGTCTCACAATTTAAGTTAACTAGTTTACGTGTGGTGTGCGTGAGTGTAAAACCTTTTTCTGTGGGAATAAAACCTTCCGAAATGTGTTTGATGTGTTAATGGAAACATAAACCATACATATTATAGTTTATCAAAACGTTTAAATGTAATAGTTATAACTTTGTTTATTATGGTTAACTACTCTATTTGTGAATGTAAAAACCCTTTTGTTTACCGATATGCATATGTACTTTTTACTAAAGTGAAGCAACATGCATTATAACAACTAATCGATTACCATAGTTTTGTAGGTAAAACTCCATTAGTTTTCTGATGTATGACTATATACTAAGTCAAAATGTCATCTATTTGTAAGAACATAATTTCACATAAAGATTTACACCTTGCTCAACATGTTACAAAGTGAAATGAAATTGATAGCATTTTTCTATTGTTAATATTTTCATTTACTGTTCTTAGAAAATTTATAGAAAATCATCAAAGGTCCAAATCAAAATCCATAAAATTCTGAGAGTTTGGGAAATGAGTTTAGTTTGTTCATAATTTTAATTATGAATTTTAACGACCTTCAACTTGTGTGAAAAAGTATATAATCACATACTGGTCCGGATTGATGTTTGAAATGATAGGAAGTTTTGTAAAAATCACCATAAATTGTAGAAAATCGTATGGAGATGTGCAAGTAGTCATTTTAAAGCTAAGAACTTGAACTATTTGCACCTAATACAGTTTTGAAAACTAAAATGTTTAAGTTGTTAACAACAGTCCGTGAATGGAGTCCAACTTTTCTGATGAAAGATGTTAGAAAAGTATAGTTATGTTCTTGGTGTTTTAACTTGTATCCCCCCCCCCCATAAAAACTTAAGAAAACATGAAAATGTAAGGGTATGAACTCATCCTAAGTGATTTCAGTAGTTGAATGTGTTGGAGAAAGGAAGTGTTCAACTCAAGAACACTTGAAGATGCCTTGCAGATTTTCGAGAATCTAACATCAAAGTGATGGAGTTTGTGTAAGCAATCAATGATTTGAGTAGAATGAAGTGTAATAATCACAAGGAGGTTGAATTATACTTACCAAGAATATAATAAAGCTTGATGATCAGCCTTGGAGTCTCGAAATATAGAGAAAAAGTTTGAGAGAAAAGTGTTTGATCTTTTGGTGGAAAATGAGAAAATGAATGAAGTGTGAGGAGAGACGATGGATGTTCCATCTCTAAGAACGTGGGAAATGGCTGATGATTGATGGAAAGGTAAAAGGAAGTGACTAGGGATGGTGGGGAGGAGTGTGGGTTAGTCATGGAGTGGGTATGGTGGTTGCTTGTGTCATAAACTAAGGAAAACTCAACACTCCACCTCTTGTACTTCACCCACCCTTCTTGGTTAAGTCTTATCCCCAAAAACGTGATTAATTAATAAATATGGGGCCTTATATGTTAAAATAAAGTTTTGGGTGAAAATCACGCGTTAAAACAATTAAAAACGGGCCTAAAACGCAAAACTAGTCAAAAACCGGGTGAAAAAGAGCTCCCTGCGAGGCCTCTCAGTCCTAGGCCGAGGTTCGGTCCCTTCTGCTGCTGGGCCGAAGGCGAAATGGAGCAAAGGGGGGGGGGGGTAGGAGGCGATGGCGAGGGTAGCTTCGGTCCCTTGTGCGAGGTTCGGGCCCAAGAGGACCCTTCGGGTTCGGTCCAAGAGGGTTCGCTTCTGATGCCTTCGCTTCTGACACCTTCGCTTCTGACACCTTCGCTTCTGACAAGTTCGCTTCTGACAAGTTCGGTTCCTAAGAGGGTTTTCGGGTCCTTAAAAGGGTTCGGCTCCTTAAGAGGGGTTTCGGGTCCTTAAGTCATTTTTATCCGTTTTTGCCCCGTTTTAAGCGGTTTTTGACCTGGTTGAGGGTCGGGATGGCCCGAAAGACTACAAAAAGTTTAAGAAACTTTTGAGAGAGATTTGGGAGAGATTTCACATTCTTGGAGAGATTTCTCATACAAAGAGAGATTTGGGAGAGGTTTGACATTCTTGGAGAGATTTCTCATACAAAGAGAGATTTGGGAGAGATTTGACATACGTGGAGAGATTTCTCATACAAAGAGAGATTTGGGAGAAATTCCACATTCTTGGAGAGATTTGGGAGAGATTTGACATACTTGGAGAGATTTCTCATACGGAGAGAGATTTGGGAGAGATTCCACATTCTTGGAGAGATTTGCGAGAGATTTGACATACTTGGGGAGATTTCTCATACGGAGAGAGATTTGGGAGAGATTCCACATTCTTGGAGAGATTTGGAAGAGATTATAGATAAAGAGAGATAGAGTGAAAACGATTGAGAAAGGTTTCGTGTGTGATATTTGTGAGTGTTTGGCTCCGCAACACAAGGTTCGTATATCTCGTTAAGCCATGTTCAAGGACCTTACACACTCCCGATGAGTATGCAACATTGTTTTAGCGGTTTGGTTTGTTACTTACCATAGTTTTAGGTTAAGTAAATCTACATGTACGTACTTTTCAATTTATGATTTCTCATTAGAATAGCGAGTTGTATAGTAATTACCTAACAGAAGCCCTAGTACATAAGGGTTAGTTGAGTTGCCCAGATTGACTTGTTGGCTTTATTTGACTTTGACTTGACCAGAATTTGACGGTTGTCACATCATCCCCCCGTTAGAGGGAATTTCATCCCAAAATTAGCACTTTGACCGAGACTTCATGAATTTGGAGAAAAGATGGGGAAAACTTCTTGTAGTACAAGTAGTTGATATGGCGGGGACCAATCCGCCTGATGTTAAATGACGCCTTGGAATTTCTTATTGTAACTTGAGCTAAGTCAATTTAAAGGAGTTACTGTTTTTGAAATGATAATGTATTCTATGTGTGCCTTTATGCTCCCCGATACTTTCCCACATGTGTAACGATGTCTGATTTCCTATTCTCCCACTGAGGGTACTTTTTAAGGTCCGGACATATCTTGTCCGAGCCTGGATGAAGGGAGTAGCGAGTTCTCGTGTGCTTCGTTCGTGACATTATTTTCTGAATCCATCAACCTCGGTGTCCAGATCCGGTTCATGGGATGACATGCCCCGCCGTCCGTGCCCTCTAGGTTCTTATGATCGGTGAACATTGTATGCTTCATGTCGTAGAGATGGTGCCTCTAAACCTCTAGGGAGAACACTACCGCTCCTAGTTCGAGGTCATGCGTTTTCTAGCCGACCTCGTATGTCTTTAGCTGTCTTAAGTCATAAGTAATAACTTTTCCTCAGAGCGCTGCATAGGGCCTGTTGTAGCGTTCCTCGATTGCTTAGTTCGGTAGGAAGCATGAGGGTTTGGTTTACGCGACTAAACTTATTCGGATAGTAGGACGTTCACTAGTCCTCCTGGGCAACCTTGGCCCGAAGTTCATGGCAGGACTCGACCTGGTCCATCTATCATTAAGTTGCACATATAGGTCGTATGTGCCTAAGGTTAGCAAAACAGTTGGATGGGTGACTCTGCCCCAAGTCCACCACCAGACATGGAACAGGAAATAGGGCGGAAGAACACATCCAATGTTCATAGAATCTTAATTATACGTTGTCCTCGCGTATACACGTGGTAGTGGTAGATTAACAATATGATGGGTTTTATTCATAAGAACATCCTATGTGCTCATACAAACCCTAATGCTTGGATCTAGTTTTCTCTATTGTACATGCAATTCATCCAAGACTATAAACCCTAGATCTAGAATATGATAATCAATATAACAGATGAATTAGGGTTTAGATCATACCTTGATTGTTATGTACCAATAACAATCTCAAATCCTTCTTGTATTGACTTTAGAAAGCTTAGAGTCACAAATGTCACTCCTCTAATGGTTCACAACACCAAGAGCAAGAGGATGAAGAAGAGAAGAGAAGGAGGCTCTCAAAAACGTGTGGAAACCCTAACCAATTAGTTCACCACGTTTTTGGGGCATAAGGGCTCTTTAAATAGTGAGGCTATTAGGGTTATCTAACAATGAAACCCTAATTTGGATGCTTAAGCCCTAAGCAACCCATGGACTCCTTTCCTTAAAGGCCTTGGACGATTTCTAATGGGTTTCCCCATACAATTCATCCAACCTTATAATATAAGGCAATCCATAGCCCAATTGCAATTATCTTATAATTACAATTCCAGTCCCTTAAGTTTAATTAATCTCTTTTAGTCACAAACTTAATTCTTATTAATTCTTGACTAATATTAATTAAACAATATGATTTCTCCTTTAATATATTATTCTCATAATATATTAATAAATCATATTTAATCCTTTCTCTCCATAATTCATCCTATCAAGTTGCTTTGGTGAAGGCAACCCAAAAGGACCATTCACCTTCGGGTCAAGTACATACCAAAATAGTTATGGACTTAGACACTAATCTAATAGTCTCCCACTTGGATAAGTCTAATAACTATTATGCGTATGACTTCTGATCCAGATCTACAATCGTAGCTTTCCAAAGCCACTGTCAACTCTGATCCTATCAGATACGCGTGTCCTTTAGATAAGGGATCATATATTCCTCACTTCTAGATATCGTATAAGACATGATTTCTAATCATTCTTTCTGTACTATTTCTTGACTTATGATTTATCACGACTGACTAATTAAACAAATCAAATTAGCCCTAGCCCGGCCGAGCATTTACGTTTGTCATCACTAAATCATCGAGGGGCCCAAAGATATCGCTTTTATCCTTCTTTGGATAAAAGGAACGGATAAACGTTGATTCAATGTTCGCTTGCAGTCACTTACTGAATCACACACAACAATATGTTTTATGACACCAAGTTACTGGTGCGTTTACATATTATCAATGTGCAACCGATTTGCAAGATATAACTCACACGTCTCGGTTTCAAGAATATAAGATGTTATTTTCTCACCAATCACTCGTGATACAATTCATGGAGTGATCCAAGTGAGCGTGGGTTTAATCCAATGCTCAAATCATATTCATAAGCACTCATGAATGTTGCAGCAAACATTTGCTTATGTCTAATGCTCTTTAGACAATCCACACACCAATTCACGACAGTCTTCATTCATACCTACTTCTAACATATGAACGACCGTGGCCCGTTCGAATAATTTGACTATTCAAAACCAATTAAATTATTCAGGAAGTCAAAACATGCAAAGTGAAACACAAGAATAATACTAATCCCATATGGGCTCAAACCTTTGAGCATACACCTTTTATTTATCACTATATCGATTACTCATTATTTGTTGTTTCAGGTAATCAACTTTT
This sequence comes from Lactuca sativa, assembly GCF_002870075.4. Lineage (NCBI taxonomy): Eukaryota > Viridiplantae > Streptophyta > Magnoliopsida > Asterales > Asteraceae > Lactuca > Lactuca sativa. Next base: position 181,980,258 of record NC_056629.2, read on the forward strand.
TACTTGAATTATTACAACACTTGTCCCATGCTCTTAGCATGCACACAATGTTTACCTATGGTTCTTACTTTGTGAAATAGATCAAATGAACACATTTCCAATCATACTTATTTCACAACTCCCAATCCTTTTCACAAGTGACAGAATATCAAATTCTTGCCACTTATGGAATATGCTAGATTCTAACATTTTATGCAATGATCCTTTCGTAATGTCATAGCACAAAAGTCACAATGACTATTGCCAATGATAATACAAAGTCCTCTATCGGAGATTGTTACAATACAATTCCTTAGATATGATGTCTCTCACTCAATGTACATTCCTTTGAACATCCTTTTGCATAAAAGTTTCTAATCTAGACATAGATTTTCAATATTCAATTCCTAATATGGACACGTTTCCATATTTTCCATATGACAACTCATTCTTAATAGAATCTTATCTATTCATAATAATGTCGATATGGTCCATCCAATACTATACTTCCAACTACTCACAAGCGACCAATCCTCAGTGAACTTTGGATTGTCCTTTGATAGTTGTTTAATTATCTTTAGTCAAAACCGATTCTTGTCCTTTTTCCCTCTAAATGCGCTAGAAATTTGGAAAATTTTAGAATGGTCAAATATTATAGCATTTGCAATCGATCCTATACCAGAAGTGTATGGGACACGATGCATAATGTCTTACATAAAGATTTGATACCTTATCAATCTTCTTCCATAATATTTTATGTGCTACATTCTCCAAATTTGAACTATGAAGAGGAATGCCGTAATCATAGTCGAAATTCGAGAACACACTATTGATCCTTGACTAAATTTATTAACATTCCACAACCTAAGCCTTTATATTTTAAATGAAGCATAATATTCTCTCCCTTAATTATAGCAAAACAACTTTACAATCCTTACGACTTTGCAAGGTATAACTCTTGTTTTTCTATAATTAATATTGCTAAGTTGCAATACTTGCCTTAATAATCATATAATCATAACATTTATACTCCCACTATGATGATTATTATAAACATAACACTTATGCCCCCACTAGCTTTGACATGTATTTAGAAACAACTTAACTTTCAGAAAAACAATACCTATTGAATTTCTCAAGTTCATGTTTCTAATACCTCATGCTTTGATAATCCTTTATCTAAAATTATACACCTTTGCCTTAGATAGCTCATATGTATGTCTAAACAATTCAGACTAATTGCCAAATCTCACAATTCGAATCATGGAAAGGGATACCGTAACCATAATCGAATTCGAGAATACAATTTTCACAATCACTATCTTTTTAAAATCTCTCTTAGTGAAAGTATTTCCTCACAGTCATTTTGATGAAGGAGGGAATCTTATGACACTTTTATTTTAATGGTGTTTGTGTTCCTATCCATGTGAATTTGTCAAAACTAAAGTTTGCGACAAATTCAAACTCATATGGACCGAACTTTCTTAATTTTGATTTCTTGCCTTATGGTAGCACAGCTGCCCACCATGTCTTCCAAGTAGTTAAGCAGCTCACCCTTTCCTATCAATGTACTTTTCATTGATCAAGGTCCTTACCTTTTACGCATTCAAATGAGAACTCATAGGGCTCACATGCATAATTAACTCAATTGGAATGGCACAGAAACAATATAGTGTCAACATGATAGGTTGTAAACCTCAACTCATGTGCTAGTGATGATCGATAAGGTCTATTTTGATTTGTTCTTGAACCTTTCAAGACCATTAAGACTCCCACTGACTCCTTGACATATAAGATTCTCTTGTCAACAAACATTTCTTGACAAATATTCAAGATTTAGTGTAGCTTTTATCAAAACACTTCATAAATTGGTCCTAGTTGGTCTTTGTCTTATCCAAGACATCACAACTTTCCACATTTGATGAATGTTATAAACCTTCTTAATACTTATTACTCAATGTCACAATCTTAACTCTAAGACTTGTTTTGGAACGAAGTATGATTGACTTCTTGATTTAACCATTTCTTCAATTTTTGATTCCTCTTCTTAAACATACAATTATACTAAGACTCACTTAGAGGATCAATTGAGATATGGTTCTTAATCATTAAGACCTATCATAAAGCATTAAAGGTACTCTCCCTTCTTTGTAGAATGGAGAAACTTTTATCTTTCTGCCTACTTGATTCTTCTTATTCATTCTGCTATTGATTTAAACTTTTTCAATCGATTCAAAATTACACTTAATCTTATAAGTATAATCATATTTAGTAAACCTTTAGTAAATCATGACGAATATCTTTGTTACTCTTATGGTGGACTTTGATCAACACATAACTTTGTGTACTCGATCTCCTAGTCCTTCACTTGACACTTTGTCAACGAATTAATCTAATTTCCAAATATGAAATTTCTCATTCATCATGCAACCAAGTTGCGTGATTCCAAATTTTTGTCCAACTGAAACTTGGGCGATGAGAAACTCTCCATATTTGGTAAAATTTTCGACATTTCCATAATTAAGAATCAAACCCATTATTGCTAATAATAGAAACATTCAAACATCAATTTTTCATACACGCCATTGCAAGGATAAATAAATAATATAAAATCAAAATTTATTTTATTGCGGAAAAAATTTGTCCTTACAATGCAATTCATTGAAAAACTATGCTAATACATATTTCTTAGCAATCTAATTCTAACTCTAAGTAGTAGCTCAAGAATCTAATTTTCAAGTAATGCGATCGAAATCCATTTCTTCACGGTTAGATTCTTCTCACTTCTCCCCTTAAGCTTCCTCTCTTTTCTTCGATCCTACAAAACATCAATTGTAATCTTATCACATTATGTATTAAGAATCTAGAATAGGAGCTTAAAAGAGTTAGTCAATGGATTTTACCTAAAGCAGAGCCATGCGTTTTGTCTCTCCCATCTCTTAGATCTCTTAGGTAAATAGGGCAACTTCGTCTCCAATGCCCCTTCTCTTGGCAATAAAAGCAAATTGACTCTTTTTGAACAGGACATGGAACTAGTTCAGACATTTCCTTTCTCTTATGATCAAACCTTTCGATCATAACATGTCTTTCGTTTCCATTGTCTATATCCATAGAGGTCTTGAAGGCAGATTCACCAATCAACTTTGCTTTTCCAGTGCGCCAAACCATTGTTGATTCAGCAGCAATAAGAATATAAGTGAGATCTATAAGGGTCACGTCGTCGTTCATCATATAGTACTCTCTTACGATATCACTATACGAGTTAGGAAGTGACTGACGAACCCAGTCAACAACCATCTCCTCACAAACAACGGATCCCAACACTCTTAACCTATCAATGTGTGAATTCATCCCTAGGACGTGTGCACACACCGACTTTCCTTCTTTATGTTTACTTGCCAAAAGGGCTTGAGTGAGCTTGAACTTTTCAAGACTTCGAACTTGTGGGTTAGGGAGAATAATTGGAGGAGGTGGGGGAAGAGAAGCATGATCTCTTGTTCCTCGATCGAATCGTGGAATATCATCTTCATGTGGAAAGCTTGTTCCACGGGATTTGGGAATACCATAGTTGTCATACTTTGACATCTACAAAACGGGAGAAAAAACAAATTCAAGTTAGTTGATTGATTGAGTCCTTAATAAATCACCCAAACGAGATATTAAGGCTTGGAGCCAACACAATATGCTACAACCTACAAAAGGGATGCCGTAATCTAGTTGCAGAATATTTGAAGGTAAGTGAATGACGATTCACTAATTTTCCACCATGAAAAACAAAAAAGAAATTTATGTTTTAAATTTATGAAAACTCCTAGATCCTTTGAGATTCATTGAACATTTCAATGGCATGTTTAAATCTCGATATGCCCCTCTAGTTTGTGACTGGGATGCCGAGGATCACAAAGCGGGTGTGAATAACCATGCAAACTTACATGGTGCCCTCACATGTTACAGTCACCTATTCAATGTGCCGGTAAACCACACACGCTCCACCGAACTATGACAAACATTGAGTCTCCCTTTGCTATCTTTGCTTAGAACCATTTAGTGTGCCGGTAAACCACACACGCTCCACTGACGTCTTCGCAAGGGCACAATGTGTAATTTCATGGAATTGCATCAATTCACTTTTGCCTAAAGTAACTAAGATTGGGTATTTTGTAAAAGCATTTAGTTACTTTATACTTCATTATACTTTTAATGGAAAGGGGTTTGTCCTATCCTACCTGTTCAGCTAACGACCCTCCACTAGTCAAGAGTGCGGTGGGTAAGAGTGGATACCCATTATAGGCAATTTCCTTAAACACCCCTTATAGACTAGCTTCGTGAATGAGGCCTACTAACGGTAAGACTGACTGTTTACTCATATATATATATATATATATATATATATATATATATATATATATATATATGTGTGTGTGTGTGTGTGTGTGTGTATAATACTAGACTTTTAATGTTATATATAGTACATGGTGTATTTTACACTTTTAAAATACTAGGTGGTGTAATTTAATAATTATACTTTTAATTTAATTAATAAAACCATAAGGGCGTGATTTAAACTTTTCAAAACAATACTAGGGTTTTAGAATTTAACATTTCTAAATTAAACTTTTAATCAACTTTTAAATTTCAAAACTTAAGGGCAAGTTTTGAAACATTTCAAAACATTAAGGATCAAATAGCAAATAATTTAAATTAAACAATTAATTTAATGATTATCTAAATTTGACCTAGTCAATATTACTTGCAAGACAATTTACCAATTTAATTCAAATAATCAATTATTATCATATAAGGAAATTATCATTCAATCAAATGGTAATTATCTTTTGTTTGGCCAAGGATATACTCAAAAAATATATCAAAATTCGAATATTAATGACCCAAAACAATTAAGGCAAGTATCCTCAAGCGAAACAGCAAGAAATCCTGAAATCTGCCCTAACTGACGCTCGAACTCGCCTCGTTCCACTATGAACTCACCGAGTTGAAGCTACCCGCCGAGTTCATCAATCAGGGGCACAAAAAAACGATTTTTGAAGCTTGAACAAATAACCAAGGCATCAATACAATAGAAACCAATCAAGGCTCTGATACCACTGATGGGTTTTAGTCATAAGAACATCATATGTGCTCATGCAAACCCTAATGCTTGGATCTAGGTTTCTCTATTATACATGTTATTCATCCAAGACATTAAACCCTAGTTCTAGCATACAATTAATCATATTAACATAAGAATGGGGTTTAGATCTTACATTGATTGTTATGTAACAATAACAACCTCAAATCCTCCTTGTAATGGTTTTAGAAAGCTTAGAGTCACAAGTGTCACTCCTTTAATGGATCACAAACACCAAGAGCAAGAGGATGAAGAATGAGAAGAGAGGAAGCACCCAAAAAACATGTAGAAACCCTAAGGAATCAGTTGGCCACGTTTTTGGTGCCCTAGGGGTCCTTAAATAGTGAAGCTATTAGGGTTATCTAACAAGGAAACCCTAAATTGACTGCCTAGGCCCTAAGCAACCCATGGACTCCCTCCTTAGAGGCTTTGGACGATTTCTAATGGGTTTCCCCATAGAATTCGTCCACTCCATCCTCTATGGAGTCCATTAGCCCAATATTCAACTATCACACAATTGACAGTTCTAGTCCCCTTTATTTAATTAATGTCTTTTAGCCACAAAGTTAATTCTCATTAATTCTTGACTGATATTAATTAAACAATATGATTTTTCCTTTAATATATTATTCTCATAATATATTAATAAATCAAATTTAATCCTTTCTCTCCATAATTCATCCTATCAAGTTGCTTTGGTGAAGGCAACCCAAAAGGACCATGCACCATCGGGTCAAGTGCATACCAAAATAGTTATGGACTTAGACACTAATCCAACACATGTATCATCTAACCTTAGGTAAAATGATTCTAATACTCCATCCTTTTGGAGTTTGGCGATTTGTTTCTTGTTAATGTGTCCAAGACGACAATGCCATAAGAACGCTTTGCCTAAACTATCAACACACGTCACAATTTCATATACACCATCACAAGGTAAAGCTTAAAATATAAAAACACCATTTTTATAAGCAGAAATAAAACCACTCAAATCATTAAATGAATATCTAAACCCTTTTCTAAAGAATGCATGAAAATTGATAATGTTTCTTATCATTTCTGACGAGTAGCAACAATTTATTAAATCTTAACCAACACCATTACTAAGCACTAGACTATCAACTCCAATCATGGTAACATGATAAGATGGCCTATTCCCCATGATTAAGTTCATTCGACTGTGCTCCACCTCCACTTCTTCTTATCCCCTGCAAATCAGAACAAATGTGAAATCCACATCCTGTATCAATATTGGATGAAATAGTGGATGAAATAGTGAAATCCACTTCTTCTTATCCCCTGCAAAGCAGAAGTTTGCTTCACTTTTTCATCTTTGATATCTTGCATATACTTTGAGCAGCTTCTTTTCCAATGCCCCTTGTCATTGCAGTAAAAGAAAATAGCATCTTTGGGATTAGAAGAGGGTGGGTTATCAGAACTAGACTTTCCTTTAGGGCCACTACTGGATGACCCTGCATGAGACTATCCCTTCCAGTGTTGCTTGGGAGGACCTTTCCTCTTTTTACCCTTTCCCTATGTAACAGCTAGGATGGGAGCACTAGCAGGAGTGGAGGCTAAACCTTTTCCCTTCATTCCCGCTTCATCTCTCTGCAGAAGGTTGTGAAATTGAGCCAATGTGGTCTCATTGTTGTTCAGGTGATAGGTCAGTTTGAACTGATCATAACAACTAGGTAAGGAGTTTAGGACTATATCCATAGCCAACTCGTTATCAAAATGAAAATTTAGCCTAACAAGGCACTCCACATAATGTTGCATTCTTTCCACATGGCCACATATAGATTCTCCTCCTTCATCTAGCACGTCATGAAGGACTTGACGAATTCGTACTTTTCTTGATGAGCTTGCTTATGGTACTTTTCCATAAGGTCCTTGCTCATCTCGTAGTCCAGTAGTCCTCTTAAAACTTCTACAACTCAGGGGTCGTGATGGCTACCATGAGCTCGCTTATGGTACTTTTCATAGCTTTTCCTTATTTGACTTCAATGAGTTCCTTTTCGAGAAAATAATCTTTATTCTCAAATCGAACGGCCATCTTTATATTTCACATCCAATCATTATAACTAGAACTATCCAATATGACTTGGGAGCATATAGAGGGAAAGGAGAAGTTATGGTGGTTGGAGGAGGAGGAAGCATAAGCATCAGTTGGAGTAGACATTTGTAAAAGGAAGGTAGTTTTAATTAGATAAGAATAAACTTAATATAGTAACCCAAAATAAAATATTAAGGCTAGGATCCAACTATATGATTCACAACTTAGAAATTGAATGTCGTAATCGAATTGTAATTTTATCAAGGTAGGTAAATGACGATTTACCAATTTCACCAATAAGAAACAAAATTAGGTCAAGTAAAATTCATAGGTCTTTTGAGATTCATTGAAACTGTTTAATGGCATGTTTAATCTCATATTATGCTATTCTATTTGTGACTGGGATACCGAGGATCACAAATAAGATATGAATAACCATGCAAATATTCTTGGTAACCTCATTGTCATTTATCATCCCAATTGATGTGTTGGTAAGCCACACATGCTCCATAAACAATGATAATTTATGGGATACCTATTACAACTCTTTATTAGTACATATTAGTGTGTTGGTTAACCACACAAGCTCCACTAACGACTTATAAAGTGTAATGTGCAATTTGATAGGTTAGCATACTAATTCACATTTTTCCTAAAGTAACTAGATTTGAGATTTAAAAAAAAGGTTCTAGTACTTTTTCATATCATTATACTTTTAATGAGAATTAATGTCCTATCAAGTCCGTTCTGCTAACGACCCTCCACCAATCAAAGAAGAGGTGGGTGAGAGTGCACACCCATTTAATTGTCATTCTATAGGCAGTTTCCTTCTACTCCGTTATAGACCGACTTCGTGAATGAGGCATACTAGCAACTTGACTTACTTAGTCTTATACATATAATATATTAACAATTAATAATAATATATAAGGTGTATTTTAAACAAAATACCAGGTTTATTCTATTTAAACATCGAAATTAATAAAACATTAATTTAAATTCAAAAATAAACTAATTAAATTAATCAATTAATTAAATCATAATCCTTACCCTCTAAATTTTCAAAAAATATGGGTATAGGATTTATCCAATTTTATAATTATCCTTTTTAATCAAATTAAACTAACAATTATCAAAAACAGAAAACCTAACCATATAACAATTTTCAAAAACTTGGGGAGGAAGGTTAGTGTTTCAAAACCCTAACCCTAATTTCGAAATCCAAGAGGATGGGGTAGGGTTTCGAAAAACCCTAACCCTTGTCAAAATTCTAAACCTTTTAGGGTTTAATTTCTATAAACCCTAATTGACCAAAGTAAATAATTATAGCAATTCAATAGAAAACAAACCAAACGCTCTGATACCACTTATGAGATTTAGGTAAAACAAATAAACTTAAAACCATTAAGTTCACATGCAACCTAAAAGGACCTATGTTTTCACTATTAAACCTATAACTATGAACATCAAATAAGAAACCCTAAGAACCCTAGTTGATTTTTGAAAATAAAAATTAGGGTTTAGGATGCATACCTTAATTGTTATTGTAGTAAATAACAATGATTCTTTCTTGTAGATATCCTTAAAGCAAGCACCACAAGTATCGTGCCTCTAATGGAATCACACCCAAACTAGCAACAAGATGACTTAAGAGAGATGAGAGGGGAGGCTTGAAATTTCAGTTATCTCTCTATGGAATGGAGTGGCCAAATAATGAAGGCCCTGGGGTCCTTTATATAGTCGTACAAAGATGCCCTGGAAAACCTAATTGGAATATAATAATAATATTTGGTAATTATTCAAACTCTTTATTTATTCACATGTGATATTCTAGAAACCCTAGAATATCCTCCTAAAACCATCTACCACATTTCTGGAAGGTTCTGGAGCATTTTGTTCAACTATTGAACAATTGCACTCTAAACCTTGCATTTTTAATTAATTCAATTAATCCCAAAATTAAACCCAATCAATTTCAGATTAATTATAAATTAAATAATATTATTTCTAATTAATATATTATTCTCATAATATATTAATAAACTATTTATTTTCATTTATTAATCTCATAATAAACTAATCTCTCTCTCTCCAAAACTCATCATGTCCAATTGCTAGGTTTGAGGGCAAACCAAAAAAACTGTGCTACTATCAATTCCACAATATACGAATTATACTTATGGGTTTAGACACCTAATCCAAAAATTAAAGACCTGATTTTTAGTACTGATAGAATCGTGTGATGGTTCTTTATCCTACAAATCTAATAAAATCTCTATCGAAGGTCGTATCCAATGGATTGAACTCAAATGAGTTTAATTTATATAACTTTGTAAATACTGATTAAAATAGTTAAATACATATAAATTGAAGACAAACGGGCAAAAAGTTGTGCCGCTACCCGTATAAATTGGGTTATAGATCCACCAAAGTGGGTAGCCTTAACCGGATGTGTGGTAACATGTAAGCCCGAAGGTTGTTCCCGTCCCTGTCAAGGGAGATGCCAACCATCTCTCCTTCTTATGAACACAAAGCGTTCAATGGATTGCCACATTTACATTTCATTCACCATACAATTTTACCTATTAAACTTTACACTTCATTAAACTCAATACAATTTAATGAATTGTCACATCATTTAGTTGTGTAAGAGGAAAGAGTGTGTGTAGAATTCAATGAGGATTGAATTTCTCATTTTATTAATTGTCATATCATTAACCCACAATAAGAATTTTGAATTTAACATGTTTAAACTCCACGTTAAACTACCACAAAAAATGGTCTAACTTCATAGTTGATTATCATGTATGAACCACATAAATCCGAGTGTTCTTACTTTTCTTTTTATCTTCATTGTGTGTTTATCACGTTATCCTAATATTTAATTTGTTGCTATATAATGATCCATTTTGCACGACGGAATGCGTCGGGTGGCTAATTTATTTATGCCAAGATTTTCTAGCAGTCGAACAAGCAAAAGATGTTGAGTTCACTCCATTTACTCGTAGAAAAAGGACACAATGAAGTTATTAATATTCGTACATAAAAGTCGCAACCATGCAATGGAATGCAAGGCCTACGAATTATTTAAATATATACCTTATTGTGTAGATAAGATTACATGGTTGTTTAAACAATAGGAACCAACTCCACTTTGATTTCATCAACGGTGAGATCTTCGGCCCCTACCTTTGGCACCAATGTCACCAAAATATACTCATCATCCTCGGCTCCGATGTCCTCCAAAAGCTCTGTTAAACCGAACCTTGCTGCACTTGTCATTAACTTTTTGTGGCCACCATGGTGATGAGGCAACTGTGCGAAACTACCTGCAAACTCGCTCTCGGATGCAGAGCTTGTGGGAACATCATCTTGGTCATTAACAAACACATCAAACTTGACGAACTTGGAGACATTAAACTTGATTCCTTTGATCAACAACTGCTCAGTCGCTTTTTCTTTTTCTGATTGGCTTCGGTTTTTCGCTGGCCGCTTCACAAGGACCTTCTGTATCTTGTCTAGCTTAATGGGGAACTTCACGTCCGGCACTTTAACCTTTTCAACAGGTTTCGTGGTGGTCTCTGGTTTGGTATGTGCAACCGGTCGGTTCTTGAGCCAAGGGAGTGGGGATAATTCGAAATCATATTTTAAGTTTTCAGTTTGGACACAATCTTTGTTGTAAACACGTACAAGCTCTTCGTTTTCATCATAAAACACATATGATGCATTAAGCCAATCAGGGTCCGTAGGTTCAGTGTGTCCTTTGATACCTAAATCCTTCCATACTTTCCACATACGGTCAACATTCGCATGGTGGACGTAGAACGCAGGGTCGTACCCCGCAGAGTAGAAATTCCCCATGTCCTCGTTGTTTGGCATTCTCGGATTTCCCGTCCATCTGTGCATCGCAGTGTGACAACCAGCCTCTATTGATCCGACAGATGGGTCACTATTTCCAAAAGGGTCATCTCCAGCCCGAAACTCGCCACCAAAGAAACTTAACGGGTCAGTAGCGTTGCTGATCATCTGCTTATACATTGCAGCAAGATTGGTGCTTATCTGTTGAAGACAAGGAGCGCCACTATCTGAGCCATTGTAGTCGAGATCGACAACTGTTTCTGGTGATACATGGTTGACGTTGCGGAACGCGTCAAAGACAGGGTTTCTCTTGCCGTCGGTTTCAAAAAAAGCTGGAAATGACATTCCGGCGGGATTGTCCCAGTTCCAGTAAGGTAAAGCGAAAGTGGGATCATCAATTAACTTCCCGAGGATTCTCTCGTAGAAATACAAGTACCAGCGATGGAAAGGAAAGAAGAGCCATGAGTTGTGAATCTGGAGTTGCTTATCAGCATAACCACTTGCGACTTGAGTATAACCACCGTTGCAGTAAGCGCAATGAATTTTAGCTTGTTGAACGAAACTATGTGGGTGGTCATCTGGGAGATCTTTCATCGCTTGGATTGCTGCTTTGTACTTTGCTATGTACTCGGGGGTGGCTCTATGTGCCGCTGGTCTAACCCGAATTGTTTTGTCTTTTGGGAACACAAAGTCTTTCGGGGTTGTGGTCATCATCGGCGGACAACATTGGTTGCTTCTTACGGAGTCCTGCACGTTGAAGCCTTGCTCTGACGGGATGCATGTGGAGATGTCAGGCGTGGTGATAGGGGCGGCAATGGCCGCCGGAAGAGAGGTGAAGTTGACGGTGCTGTAAAGGCCACCGAGTCCCAGTAGCAAGTTCCTCCGATCTACATTAAGCGTGTCGAGTGATGGTTTAGGTAGTATAAGGTTTTTGCTATCTGGGACTAAGAGTAGCTTCTCATTGCCATCTTGTGCGACGTTGCATGAGACTTTGAAGCGGTGGTTTTTTTGAGGGTGAGTCTTGAGACGACGGCTGGAGGTGGAATCTGGCAGTTTTCTTGTGGTGCTGGCGAAGGGGTTAACAAGTTGGAAAGAAGCCATTGTTATTTTGTTTTGGGTTACTCCACTCACTTCTTCGAACTACATGCACGTTTTATAGTGTTTTTATTAATTACCTTTTTAAATTTTTATTCTTTTTTGTTAAATTTCCCAATGAAACAACTGCTGTTTGTATTTTGAATTAGATTAAATTTATTTAAAAACTATAATTAACTAAAAGATGAATTTCCAGAAATACGCTAAAAACATGTCTGGATATTTAAAACGTGGAAAACTTATTATTTTGCGAATCGTTTGACTAACATGTCTATGGATATCTATAAAACGTGATATATTTTACTTTTTTTTCTTTTTAAAGTACGTTCCCTTTACAGCTTGATTTCAAAATATAAATCAAAACTAAATTATTTGTTTTTTTTTTTGTTTCACCGCTAACCTTGGTAGCTGATTGGCTAAGAGTATAGATAAGGAAAAAAGATAAAGGACTTCGGAGTGTGCTCAAAGGAAGCTGGTGGATTGCAAAGTGTCACAGAGAGGTTTGCTGAAAGGACATTATACATAAATAATTTATTTACGTATTTGATATATATATATATATATATATATATATATATATATATATATATATATATATATATATATATATATATATATATATATATATATATATATATATATATATATATATAGTCAAAGATAAAATAAAAAAGAAATTTTTGGTAGGAAGGTAAGAAGTTTTTTTTCTACATATTTTTTTCGCGAACAAACAAAATGAATCATTAGATGATTCATTTGTAAGATGATTCACAAGAAAAAGTTCTCAAAAACACATCTCGATAATTCATTTATACAATGATTTTGTTGTTATTCACTAAAATTGTCACAAAAGTGATTTTTTTCTTAATTTACTTAAAAATGAATAATAAAGATGTTTTTTTGGAAATTTTTTCTTGTTAATCATCTAGTGATTCATTTCTTTTGTTCGTCAAAAAAATATGTAAAAAAAAAACTTCTTACCTTCCTACCAAAAAAATTTCTTACCGGATCTATATCCTATATATATATATATATATATATATATATATATATATATATATATATATATATATATATATATATATACATACATAGTAGTTTATAACCCGTGGGAAACACGGTTACAAAATTAATTAAATTTTTATAGTAAAAACTCAAAAAATTTAATTAATTATTTTAAATAAATTATTAATTAAGAGATTTTTTAGTTATATAAATTTTAATCATTGATTAAAATAAAAATGTGAAATTTTATTTTATAGTTTGTATTAATTTTATTTTAATTTTTATTCTAATATTATTAATTTAATGTAATTAGAGTGGGAAATTTAAATTTTGAAATTTGAAATGGAGTTGACAAGTAGCATGCATTAATTAGGAGACATAATAATGTGATATATGGCAAAAGGAGAATAAAATATGTATTAATTACAATGTCTAATATAATGACAAATGTCAAAGGAAGAATAAAACTATTCTTTTATTAGAATATATATATATATATATATATATATATATATATATATATATATATATATATATACATATATATATATATATATATATATATATATATATATATATATATATATATATAGGTTCAGATTAATTTGAGAACATTCTAATTTTGTGAGACCAAATCTAAAAATAATTTTAAAATGCAAAATAAATGAAAAAATCCAAAAATTCGTTTTTTAAATATTATTTTCGGAACTTCAATTAACTAAAAAAAAGTAAAAAAAATCCAGTTTTTTTTTTAAAAAAATACGTGAAATTTTCTAATAGAATATTACACTAACATATTCTAAAAAATAATTTTAAAATGCAAAATAGTTGGAAAAATGTAAAAATTCTTTTTTTTAAATATTATTTTCGAAACTTGAATTAACTAAAATAAATAAAAAATAAATTCCATTTTTTTTGAAAAATACATGAAATATTCTAATAGAATATTACACTGCACATATTCTAAAAAATAATTTTAAAATGCAAAATAAATGGAAAAATCCAAAAATTCTTTTTTTAAATATTATTTTCGGAACTTGAATTAATTAAAAAAAATAAAAATAAATAAAAAAAGAATAAAAAATTTAAAAAAAATGTCTCTCACGGTCTCACAAAATTAGGCCGTCTCAAATAAACCTAACCATATATATATATATATATATATATATATATATATATATATATATATATATATATATATATATATATATATATATATTAAAGTTATCCACCACTACCAGCATTAAACTTCTTAAGAGGTTGGCATAAATGGTCCCTTGATTATAGCTTATATTGCAGTTTGGGTTGTTTTGGTATACAGGTATTTTATGGAAACAATTGTATTGTCTATACACATGTTGGTCATCGTGGCTGGTCTGTCACTGTATTTCATGTTTATCTATTTTCGTTATGTATTATCCGTCTTCGTCTCCATTCTCTTCCTTTCCGTTTCTTCTTTTCATCTCAGGTAAAATTCTCACGTTGTTTTTTTGTTAATTTTTTTCCATGTCTTTCTTTGTGTTGTTCAGATTGTTTGCGTCTACATCTGCTTCGTATAGTTGGCCGTTGTAAGCAACCTTATATCTGATGGGTTTTAGCCATAAGAACTTTCCTATGTGCGCATGCAAAACCCTAAAACTTGGATCTAGGCTTTCTAATAAACATGCATTGAATCCAAGACTTCTAATTACTAATTAGGTTAAACAAGAACATTAAAACAGATCTAGAATCATACCTTTGAGTTCCTTGTTGATCTTGAGGTCTTGGAGCTTCTAGAGTCACAAATGTCACTCCTCTAATGGCTTACAAACACCAAAGCAAGGAGGATGATTTGGGAGAGAGGAGAGGGAAGGAATTCGACCAGAGTTCTCTTGTTTTTTCAGAAGTGTCGAATTCCCTATGCCATGGGGTCTATTTATACTTGTAGATTCCTTAATGATTACAGATAAGTCCCTATCAGATAATCTTCTCTTAAGGCTATCCAAATCCATTCCTAGATAACTCTAATGGACGATTTAGCTATCCTAATCCTCTTAGAATTCGTCCATAGTATATCCAAATGGATTTACAGTTTAAAGCTTAACTATCAAACAATTGACAGTTTATACCCCTTTATTTAATTAATCTCTTTAAGTCACCAAATTAATTCTAATTAATTCTATGACCTATATTAATCAAATAACAAATATATTATTCATTATATTATTCCCATAATATATTAATAATATTTATTCTCTCTTAATAAATCATCCTATCAAGTTGCTATGGTGAAGGCAACCCAAAAGGACCATGCACAACCGAATATAGTTACAGCCTTAGACACTATTCCAACAGTCTCCCACTTGGATAAGTCTAGTAACTATACAAGTACAATTTGGTTTGCAATCGTAGCTCTCAAAGACGCTGTCAACTCTGATCTAATCAATCTTGTCCTTTAGATAAGGGAACGTACAGTCCTCTGTTAGATATCATGCTGACAATCCTATGGAATGGTTAGTCAAGCATTTAGGTTTCTCGATCTCTGATTTATTTGACATAGAACTTAATCGAACACATCAATTCAGTTCTGACCGGGCCCGGCACATAAGTCAAATCAAATCATCGAGCGGCCGAGATATCGCTTTTACCTTATTAGATAAAAGTTACAGATAAACTTCGACTTATATGCATTTACTTATTCATTTACCAACTATACACAACAATACGTTTTATAACACCAAGTTACTGATGCGTTTTCGTATTATCAATGTACAATCAATTAACAAATAATAAACC
The DNA here is from genome assembly GCF_002870075.4 of Lactuca sativa. NCBI lineage: Eukaryota > Viridiplantae > Streptophyta > Magnoliopsida > Asterales > Asteraceae > Lactuca > Lactuca sativa. Next base: position 181,996,151 of record NC_056629.2, read on the forward strand.
ATATATCTAGGTTTTAAGACTATATGATATTATCGTCTTGCGATCACCTTTTATATCTTATTCCATAAGGTGATTCCAGCAAGCGCGGGTTTATTCCAATGCTCAAAACTAGTTCATAAGCACTCATGAACGTTGCAGCAACCCTTTGCTATGTCTAACATCATTTAGACATTCTACACACCAATTCACGACAATCTTCTTTCATATCTACTTCCAACATATGAACGATTGTGGACCATTTGAATAATTCGATTATTCCTAATAACCTCAATTATTCTGGAAGTCAAAACATGCAAAGTGAAACAATAGCTAAACAATTAACATAAGATAGTAACATTACTCATAAATAAAACTCCTTTATTTAATCATCAAATGTTAATTACATTTATCTATTACAGGTTTCTAATACTATCTAATCTATGCTAATATCATCCTTCAGCCCAATACTCCTAGCATGCTGCAAGTGCTTAACCCTACTCAGTCCCTTCGTAAGCGGATCTGCTGGGTTATCTTCTGATGATATCCTCTTAACTACGAGTTGTCCTTCTTCCACACGATGTCTAATGAAGTGATACTTTCTGTCGATATGTCTTGATCTACCATGATCCCTCGGTTCCTTGGTTAAGGCAACCGCACCTTCGTTATCACAGAAAATCTCCATTGGTTCCTTTATGGCAGGTACGACTCCAAGATCACCGATGAAGTTCTTTAGCCATATTGCCTCCTTCGACGCTTCGCTCGCTGCAATGTACTCTGATTCACACGTTGAATCAGCTACGGTTTCCTGCTTGGAACTTTTCCATGTCACTGCTCCTCCATTTAGGGTAAAGACCCAGCCCGACTGCGAACGGTAGTTGTCCCTGTCGGTTTGAAAACTGGCGTCACTATACCCTCGCACCTTCAAGTCATCACTTCCTCCGAGGACTAAGAACCATTCCTTCGTCCTCCGAAGGTACTTAAGGATGTTCTTCACCGCAATCCAATGTGCTTTGCCAGGATTCCCTTGATATCTGCTAACCATGCTCAAAGCGAAGGCTACATCAGGGCGAGTACAAGTCATAGCGTACATGATTGAGCCAACTGCGGAAGCATATGGTATTTGGCTCATTTCTGCTATCTCAGCTTCGGTACTCGGACTTTGAGTCTTACTCAATTTGGCATTACTTTGTATCGGTAGTTCTCCCTTCTTTGAGTTTTCCATACTAAAACGTTTTAGTACCTTCTCTAAGTAAGTATTCTGACTAAGTCCAATTAGTCTCTTACTTCTTTCTCTCATTATCCTTATTCCCAAAATGTAAGAGGCCTCTCCGAGGTCCTTCATAGCGAAACACTTCCCGAGCCAGGACTTTACCTCCTGCAGAGTCGGGATGTCGTTTCCTATGAGTAATATGTCATCGACATATAGAACGAGGAAGCTTACTATACTCCCACTGGCTTTGACATATACACAAGATTCGTCTTCGCTTCGTACAAATCCAAACTCTTTGACTTTCTCATCGAAACAAAGATTCCATCTGCGAGACGCTTGCTTAAGTCCATAAATGGACTTCTCAAGCTTACACACTCTATCCGGATGCTTCGGATCCACAAACCCTTCTGGCTGAGCCATGTAAACATCCTCAGCCAACTTTCCGTTAAGGAAAGCGGTCTTGACATCCATTTGCCAAATCTCATAATCATGAAACGCGGCAATTGCTAACATCACCCTAATAGATTTAATCTTCGCAACTGGTGAGAAGGTCTCATCATAGTCAACTCCGGGAGTTTGAGTAAAGCCCTTCGCGACCAATCGCGCTTTATATGTGTGTACGTTCCCATCCACGTCGGTCTTCTTCTTGAAGATCCATTTGCACCCAACGGTCTTACGTTCGGGCACGTAATCAACCAAATTCCAAACTTGGTTATCATACATGGATTGGATCTCGCTATCCATTGCCTCTTTCCACTTTACAGACTCCGGGCCTGCCATGGCTTCCTTGTAGCTATTAGGTTCATCAAGATTTACTAGTGTACCATCACTAATATACGTGTCCCCTTCGGTAGTAATATGAAAGCCATAGAACTGGGGATGAACTCTAACTCTATCGGAACGTCTAAGAGGTAAGGATTCGTCAATTGGTTCAACCGGAGTTTCCTCCTCGGGTTGAGTGCCAGTGGTAGAGGTTCCTTCATCCATCGACTCTTGAATCTCTTCAAGTTCGATTTGCCTCCCACTGTCTCCTTGGCTTATGAGTTCTCGCTCTCGGAAAACTCCTCTCCTTGCAACGAAGACAACATTGTCCTTCGGTCTATAGAAGAGATATCCAAAGGATGTCTGTGGGTAGCCGATGAAAATACATCGCTCACTTCGAGGTTCAAGCTTGTCGTGAGTATCTCGTCTTACGAAAGCCTCGCAACCCCAAACCTTGATATGTGCCAACGAGGGAGCTTTCCCTGTCCACATCTTGTGAGGTGTTTTGGCAACCTTCTTAGTAGGGACTCGGTTAAGGATATGGGCGGCAGTCTCTAAGGCATACCCCCAAAAAGAGATTGGTAGTGAAGCACGATTCATCATAGAGCGAACCATATCCAATAAGGTTCGATTACGCCTTTCTGCCACACCATTCAACTGCGGTGTCCTAGGAGGCGTCAATTGCGAAACTATTCCACACTCCTTGAGATAATCGTGGAATTCAAGACTTAGGTACTCTCCTCCTCGATCGGATCGAAGCATCTTGATTTTCCTGCCCAGTTGATTCTCCACTTCATTCTTGAACTCTTTGAACTTTTCAAAGGTGTCTGACTTTTGCTTGATTAAGTAGATATACCCATATCTACTATAGTCATCGGTAAAAGTCACATAGAAGCGGTTTCCATCCTTCGTGGTTGATCTAAATGGTCCACATACATCGGTATGTATTAGGTCCAATAGACCCTCGCCCCTTTCACAAGTACTTGTGAAGGGCGACTTAGTCATCTTTCCAAGCAAACAAGACTCGCATGTGTCATCTTCCCTAAGGTCGAATGACTCCAACACTCCATCCTTTTGGAGTTGGGCTATGCGTTTCTTGTTGACATGTCCAAGACGACAATGCCACAAGGAAGCTTTATCCATACTAGTGGAAGAATCAATACTCAAAACATCATTTCCAAAGTCATCAACAATCATAACAGTTTCATATATTCCATTACATGGTATAGCTTCAAAGTAAAAGACACCATTTAGATAAGCCAAAATAGAACCATTCTCATTATTAAAAGAAAATCTAAATCCTTGTCTAAATAAACCATGAAATGAAATGATGTTTCTTGCCATTTCTGGCGAATAGCAACAATTGTTCAAATCTAAAACTAAACTATTCCTAAGCACTAAGGAATACACTCCAATCTTGGTTACAGGCGACGATCTTCTGTTCCCCATGATTAGATTGATCCTTCCTTGCTCCACATCCCTACTTCTTCTTAGTCCCTGCACATTAGAACAAATGTGATAACCACATCCGGTATCAAGAACCCAAGAAATAGCATGATTATAATCGTTAGATTTGATTGTATATATACCTGCGAAAGATGGCTTGATCTTTCCTTCTTTGATTGCTTGCAGGTAATCCGGGCAGCTTCTCTTCCAATGTCCTATCTTGTGGCAGTGGTGACACTCTGCCTCCTTCGGGTTAGAGCAGGGCTTGGCGGGATCAACTTTGGTCCCACTAGAAGAGGCACCATCTCGGGCTTTCACCTTGCGATAGTTCTTCGATGAAGCTTTCCTCTTCTTTCCCTTCCCTTGTCCAATAGCCAAGACAGGAGCAGCGGGCGGATTGGGAGTGGGTGCAACAGACTTGTCTTTAAAGTTGCTCTCAGCAACCCTCAAGAGACCTTGGAGCTTGCTTAGGGTGACCTCTTCTTTGTTCATGTGGTAGGTCATCCTAAATTGATTGTACATCGGAGGCAAAGAGTGAAGCACCATGTCGATCGCCAAATCCTCACCGAAGTCAACATCTAACTTGCGAAGGCGGTCGACATACCTTTGCATCTTTTGCAAGTGCACGGTAAGAGATTCTCCATGACCCATCTTCGCGGAAATCATGTTAGTGAAAATCTCGTACCTCTCTTGTCTCGCGTTTTGGTGGTACCTTTCCAATAAGTCTTGGTGCATCTCGTACGGGTACATGTCCTCGTAGGACTTTTGGAATTCGGAGTTCATGGTGGCGATCATGATGCAATGTACCTTCGTTGCATCTCGCTCATGAGTTTCAAAGGCGGTGATTTCGGCTGGAGTAGCGATTTCGGTGTTGATTTTCTCGAGCTTCTCATCAAGGACATACTCTTTGTCCTCATAGCGAGCAATGGTGCGAATGTATCTTATCCATTCGCTAAAGTTCGTTCCATCGAAGGTGACCTTCTGGCAAAGGCTCATCAATGTGAAAGAACTAGCAGCAGCGTTGTTTGCGTTCGACATCTACAATTAGAAAAGGACAAAGATAGATTAGAATAAGAATCCCTAATTATCACCCAATAAGAAAATTAGGGCTAGGATCCAACAATAACATTTACATACTAGAAAAGGGATGCCGTAATCTAACATGCAAATAAATTGAAGGTAAGTGAATGACGATTCACTAATTCTCCATCACGAAACTTAAACTATTAGTCCTAAGTGTTTTTGAGAATTCCTAGGTTCGGATGAGATTCATTGAAACTATTCAATGGCATGTTTAAATCTCGATATGCCCCTCTTGTTTGTGACTGGGATGCCGAGGATCACAAAGCGGGTGTGAATTACCATGCAAATTCACATGGCGCCTTCATTGTAACAATCACCTATTCAATGTGCCAGTAAACCACACACGCTCCATTGAACTATGATAAACAACGAATCACCCTTTGCCACCTTCGCTTAGAACCAATTAGTGTGCCGGTAAACCACACACGCTCCACCAACATCTTAGCAAGGTGCAAAGTGTAATTTCATGGGATTGCATCAATTCACTTTTCCTAAAGTAACTAGGATTGGGAAATTTTTGAAATATGCGTAGTTACTTGTATTTCTTATTATACTTTTAATGACAGGATGAGGTTGCCCTATCCTACCCGTTCGGCTAACGACCCTCCACCAATCAAGCAAGCGGTGGGTGTGAGTGTACACCCATTAAGCGCCATTTTATAGGCCGCAACCTTATACCCACCTTATAGATCGGCTTCGTGAATGAGGCCTACTAACGGTAAGACTAGCATTTAGTTATACATATATATATTATTCTAGTAATATCATATTAGTATAGGGTTGTATTTTAAAACTTTTAAAATCTAGGGTTTGAAATTTAAGTTGTCTAAATTAAAACTTTTAATCACAAAAGTAAATTTCAAAACATGAGGGTAGGTTTTTAAACATTTAAAACATTGAGGATCAAATAACAAATAATTCCAATTAACAATTAATATCCTAATTATCTATATTTGATTTATTCAAGATTTCTTTTAAGATAATTACCAAAATAATCAAAAATAATTAATTAATTATCATATAAGGAAATTAAATATTTAATTAGTTGATAATTACCTTTAACTAGATCAAGATAATAGTTATATTTATCAGAAAAACGAATTAATGTTGATCTAATTAGTTTATGGTAAGTTGAGATAAGATAAACACAAAGAAATCCCGAATCTGGCCATTCCTGACGCCTGGACTCGCCGAGTGCACAAAAGGACTCGCCGAGTCAGGCCTACTCGCCGAGTCCACTTTGAGACTCGCCGAGTCCATGACTCAGAAACCAAAAATTCGAATTTTGCAGGTTTGTATCAGTTAATCAAGCAACAATTTACAGAAAACCAAGCTAGGCTCTGATACCACTGATGGGTTTTAGCCATAAGAACTTTCCTATGTGCGCATGCAAAACCCTAAAGCTTGGATCTAGGCTTTCTAATAAACATGCATTGAATCCAAGACTTCTAATTACTAATTAGGTTAAACAAGAACATTAAAACAGATCTAGAATCATACCTTTGAGTTCCTTGTTGATCTTGAGGTCTTGGAGCTTCTAGAGTCACAAATGTCACTCCTCTAATGGCTTACAAACACCAAAGCAAGGAGGATGATTTGGGAGAGAGGAGAGGGAAGGAATTCGACCAGAGTTCTCTTGTTTTTTCAGAAGTGTCGAATTCCCTATGCCATGGGGTCTATTTATACTTGTAGATTCCTTAATGATTACAGATAAGTCCCTATCAGATAATCTTCTCTTAAGGCTATCCAAATCCATTCCTAGATAACTCTAATGGACGATTTAGCTATCCTAATCCTCTTAGAATTCGTCCATAGTATATCCAAATGGATTTACAGTTTAAAGCTTAACTATCAAACAATTGACAGTTTATACCCCTTTATTTAATTAATCTCTTTAAGTCACCAAATTAATTCTAATTAATTCTATGACCTATATTAATCAAATAACAAATATATTATTCATTATATTATTCCCATAATATATTAATAATATTTATTCTCTCTTAATAAATCATCCTATCAAGTTGCTATGGTGAAGGCAACCCAAAAGGACCATGCACAACCGAATATAGTTACAGCCTTAGACACTATTCCAACAATGTCGACGTTGGATCATCTTCTATCGGAGTTGGCATTGGTACGTCTTCTGTTGGGTCTATCGTTGGCCGTGGTCGGACGTCTCGACGAATGGAGTCTGTCGGTCTTCTTCCTCAGTATGTGGACTGTGGTGACAATGATCACGTCTGTCAATTTTGTGGCGCATATTTCTAGTTTGCTGAAAGCTTTGTGAAGTTATCAACTATCCAGCATCCTAGATATCATCATTGTTGCAAAGGGGGTTTGGTTGTCCTTCCTTATCCTTCTAGACTGCCTGGTGATATCTATGCACTTTTCGATAACGATAATTTTTTGCAGGACATTAGGGCTTATAACAGTATGTTCTCCGTGACGTCTTTTGAAGCAAATGTGGATGAGGATGTGAATGATAATCGTGGTCCATATGTGTTTAAGATTTCTAGACAGATTTGCCACAAAATATTTATTATTATTATTATTCACTGATGTCGAAGATGGGTGGTGATATGATGCATAACTTAGAAGGAATCAGAAACGAAACCGTCGATATGGTACATAGGTCTTTCTCTTATTCACCTCCTTCTTCCTAAACTCAAAATTAATGTTAGCTCAAATCAGATATCGATTAAGATTCATAGATCTTTTTCAATTTCAGTTTCGATTCAAAATCATCAACTTCTACAACACCTGGAGTTCGAAGTATCAATTATTCCCAATGTTTACATGAATGCAGAGAAATGAAATGCTATAAATGTGTAAGTAACTAAACCAAGTCACAGTGCGACATTCTTGATTTATTTAAAGATCAAGGTTTTCCTCCATTTGTCTAATTCCTTTTAATTTTATCAGATTGTTGTTTGTTATATTTTCAGATAAAATTCCCAAGTTTTACTAACCTTATTTGATCATTTCGTTTGTTGGATAGAGGGTAGGGTTAAAATTTTGGTGTTTCCTTTTTACTTTCAGTTTACACACGCCAACTGTTTGATATAATGTATGTGCGAAGGTTAGATTTTCTTTTCACCGAATGTTTTAAATGTCCATATACGTAAAGTTATCTTTTGTCGTGTCAGTTAATGTTATCAAGAATGAACATAATGACAAACCCCATGATTTCTTTGTATGTTTGCTTCATTAAAAGTCAACTGTAAGCATATTGACTCTATTTTATTTTCTTTAGGTCAAAACATAGCTCCAGAGTGAAAAAGACACATTGGAAAACTGCTGAAATTGAAATATTGAATACCTTTCAGTTGATTACTGCAAAACCTATTGTTTGTTTAGTAAAATCATTTACTAATTCATACTAGCTATTATAAATCCATCACTGTTTTCTCTATTTGATATGCTAATGTATCTATTTAAGATATGAAATATCTTTTTTGTGATACATGTTAACCTTTTATGAAATAAAGATGATTTAAAAGGCATACCTTAAACATTTTATTGAGAAATAGTGGGAGAAATGGTTAAGTTATGTTACTCAAAACAAGACAGGTGGCACAAATGATGGATCATCTTCAGATTATCATGATTTAGCCAGTTCAAATACTCCAAAAAGGCCATCGACCATTGTCAATTTTGATTTTAATTTGTGAAGAAACATCTACAAATTCAACCATGGGTATCGAGCTCCTTGATACACTGGTAGAACACACTGATTACATTTTTCACCCTAAAGAAACTTGGAATCAATTATGTGCATGGTTAGTTTTAGCTTACATTTTGTTCCAAAATTTGTCTTGGTGTGCTGAAATATTATACGAAATAAAGTGTTCATAATTTTATTATTAGCTGTCATACACGATATACACATATGCATGTATGGAGGGGGCCTAAATTGGATACAAATTGATAATTTTTGGTCAAAGTCAAACCGAATTTATAACATCCATAAATTTTACGCCAAATTTAAACCTTTTCAATCATAAATAAAACCCAATGGTATTGTTTATAGAAATTTTTTCAAATCATTATTCAATCAGAGTTTCACAAAAGCCAGATCATAAGGATGAGGAGCGGTACGGTCACGCCTTCGCCTTGCCATGATCTCCTAAAGTACCTAAAACAATAACTGTAAATTGTAAGCCCGAGGGCTTAGTGAGCTACCCCCAAAATACCAATACCACATTGATAATATCATAACAATAATAATCAATTAATCAATATGCATACTAGGCCATCGGTCTGACTGGTCCGCCCTACAGGGCCTACAGTCTAACTTAATCTATACCGAGCCTTCGACATGACTGGACTGCTACGTGGGCCTACAGTCTCCCCAAACCGCTCATAGGGTATGTTGGCCTTCAGCACAAAGCAGGACCACCTCAAGCCAACCAACGAGCAAATAATCATGTGCACATAACTAACATATATTGCCATATACAGACATCAAATATATCTCTCTTACTAAACATCAATCATAGCAATTCCTCATAACTAGAGCACCGGCCCAGCAGGCCACTAACATACCAATCCCTAAGGATCATAAAACCATAACATACTGTCTATCCTTATTCCAATCTATCAGATCATAATCTCATACATATCATATCATAACCATAACAACTAAAGGGCCGGCCTTGGTGCCTTAGACCCTTTTGATACAGTGAGGATAACTCACCTTGCAAATGTCGACTCGGTAGATGAACTCCAACTCTCGGATCACTGCCAAAAACTCCACCACCTATTACCATAATACCATCATACCCATCAGTTCCCAACCTTTCAAGGTACGCCATAAACCAACTAGTCAACCCTTGGTCAAAGTCAAAGTCTTCAGTCAAGGTCAACAGTCCAAGTTGACCCTTACTCGCCAAGTACCCTCGGCTACTCGCCGAGTGCCTTGAAGTACTAGTCCACTCGCCGAGTCACCGTCGAGCTGCTTTGGTTTACGATCGAACTCTAAGGGCACTCGTCGAGTTTCCTTCTTGCAACTCGACGGTTACACATGCATACATAAATTGGGGAAACTTCAACCGACTCGTCAAGTTGTTCCTACAACTCGTCGAGTTCTATGGCAATCTTCATCGGACTCACCGAGTTGTTCATCCAACTCATCGGGTCCAGGCCTATCTTCATATGACTCGTCGAGTCGACCTTGCGACTTGTCGAGTTCCTTCAGTCCTTAAGCCATACAGACTCTTTTAAGCCAGGCAATGGCTCCAAATTACAGATCCAAGCTCCTAAGGCATGATTATCATGTATAGTTGAAAACTTTACGTGCATGCATAGCTAAAAAGGCTCTAAATGTCAAATCCAAGCTCAAAATGGGGTTTCATACTCAAGGAAAGCTTCATACATGGTTAAACTCAAAGCTTTATGACTCTAGGACCCAAGAAGGGTCCAGATCTGAAGTTACAACTTCAGATCTAGCTCATATCCCACAATATCATCACAATCAAACCATAAAAACTCTAGATCTCAACCAAATGAGGTCTAGAAGGACAAATGAGGTAAAGGTGGCGACTTGATACCTCCAAATGATGCTAACTGGGGTAGATTTCTGATTCCCACACCTTCCTTGCTCCTAGTCTCTTGCCCTCCAAGCTCTTCCTTTCCCAAAACCTTCTTTCTAAAGCTTAAGACACACAAGAATGAAGCACCACACGAATTAGGGTTTCTATGAGCTCTTAAGGACTGCAAAGAGGCCAAGGAGGCTTAAGCCTCTTTAAATAGGGTGCAAAACCCCGAGATTTAGGGTTTCATCTGCCAGCTCCTACTCGTCGAGTCCCTTCATGGACTCGACGAGTAGGTCACTAAACACGCGATCCCACCCCGCTGCTACTCATCGAGTAGAGCAACCAGCTCGTCGAGTAGGAATTAAAACCAAAGAAAATCTTATTTACATCAATACATGTTAATCGGGGCGTTACAGAATTATTTGTAGAAGTATAGCCTTTACACTTTCGGCTTCATTTAATCCAAAAGATGACCAATGTGACATAAGCATTAGCAAAAAGGTTAAAAATACTTTATTTTTTCCGTATTACAAATAATTCACGTGCTTAATTAAGATGATAAGATTTGAACTATTATGAGCAGCAAACCATTGGAACACTACACAAAAAGGCTTGTGAGATGTTTCAACTTAATCTGGATCAAGTAAAATATATATATATATATATATATATATATATATATATATATATATTGTAAAAAAATTGAAACAAGGGTATTTCTAATTTATAATTCTTTTTTCTTTTTCCATGTGGTCTGTCAGGTCAGCATTTAGGATTAATACAACCACAAAAAACATGTTTTGATGAATGACCTGGATATAACCCTTGATGATGCCAACATACAAATGGATCAGGATGATTATTACTATATTCATATCTTTACAGACATTATATAACATGCTTACTTGATGTTATTTATGTGTTGTCTGAATACAAATATTGGCAGAAGCCATTGACAATGGTGGTGTATGTACACATGATGTTAAAGAAAACATGTTTGCTAAAAACAAGTCAACAGGACTTGTAGAGCGTTTTAAAACTAACTATGCACTTTTCTGCGAACAAATCAAAGTTGAAAAACTTGAAACAATGAATTTCTGCAAATGTTGAATATCAAAGTTGCACATACTTGAATGCGTTTTTATTTCTTTTGGTTATGCTTTTTATGACTAAAAATGTAAAATCTTTTATTTGCTTTTACTATAGGAATACATTGTAGGAACCTTAGATGGAAAATGCAGTTTCTATGACATCATTGGTATAAGGTGTGGGACTTAGTATATTCAAAGGATGGTTCAGTGAAAGATGTGACAAGAGTTAAGCAACTTATTTATATCTATTTTTCTATTATATCATCTTAATTTGATGAATATTGTTTTATATTTGTATGTTGAAATGAGAAAGTGATGTGGATTTATTCTCCAGGTCTGTGCAGTAAGGCAAAGAGACTGAAAGGAGATTAGTACTATGTGATTACAGTTTCTGTTTGAACTAATGCATTCAATTTAATAATTATTCCTTTCTTAGTCATTGTGAAATTGTATTTATATATGAATGATTTATACTCATTACAAACTATTAATATTACAAAACATGATAACTAAGCCTCTGGATTTTTTTATTTGAATAATTTGAGTGTCTTGGTGAGATGGTGGGACTACGTGTGGCTAACGTTAGAGAAAGCGAGGGAATTTTTGTTCGGAAATATTTGTTAATGTATGATGAACAGCTGTCAAATTTATATTCAGTTTCGAACAATTTTTTCCTATATATTACACCTGAAAGTAAAAAAAAAGTAGTTTGCCATTTTCTGCATTTAGCCCATACTTGGGCTAAATACAATAATAACATCCTCTACCCCATGCGAAGCACGGGTTTTCATCTAGTCATACGAATAAAAGAGATAATTCGCTCATTCACTATATTTTTTGTTTCACTTTCTCTCACAAAGTTTTATATAGCTTGAGAGTGTTTTAGTGTTTTAGGGTTATTTGAGTTCATCACCATGCAGATTCAAAGAGATTCTAAGCTTAAAAGTTGTTCAGTTGATTCGTATAATCATAACCTTTTGTACATCTTTGTAATTATACGAAATATTTAATGGAAATATTGTTGGTTTCAATCATAATATGTATGAAGACCTTAATTAAAGCTAAGTGTTTTTTCGGTCTAGCAAAAGGGCATTCACAATGCATTGAATTTCATACAGTTCAATGGATTTTTAAGTCATCTTTCTACAATCCATATAATTATATCATTTTTTCCTACAATGCATTGAACTTTACAAAGTTCAACAGAATGTTAAAAAATATAATTTATAGTAAATATTAAGACTTAAAAACTTTTCTTTTTCAATTAAAGAGTTCAATGGCCATTGAACTCCAAATCTATTGAATGCCAAGGTGGCATCTCACAATGGTGGAGTTTCATCCATTAAATGACACATAGACTTGCCACATTATTCGACTCTCCCATTGAACCAACCATTGTGGATTCTTTATGGAAGAATGTTATTTGATTTACACTAGACAAGGATGATTCGGTCGTTATGGGTTATGATAGTTACTAACTTGGATTTTTGCCTTTTAAACGGTTATGGTGTCCTGAGGAGTTGAATGGGTTTTCTCAAAGGGTCCAATTGTCTGTAACATATATATATATATATATATATATATATATATATATATATATATATATATATATATATATATATATATATATATATAGGGTTAGGATCAAATATAAATCACTAATATTGTGTGAAGGTCCGACCAAATTTGTTTACTATCGATGGTTCGAATCCATCTCTCTTAATTTTTGCTTGTTAAATAAATTTATTTCTTTATTGGATTGGTTTTAACCGTATGGTTTCATTATCATAAAGAAAGTGGAGTGGCTCGGCTATCCCACTTAGCTAAGCCAAAAAAATGGATTAAATATAAATGACTTGAAAAAAAATATTATTTATGACATGATCCCTATATGTATGAAGGAACCGAAGTGACTCCTAGTTCAAGTCTTTGATCTCCTGTCTCAATTAAGAGGGTTCATGGAAAGAACAGGTTCAAAATCACGATCAATTCCTTTTTCAAATCCTGTTGCACCTCCACGGGCTCTTCTTGCATGCCACAAATGCGATACGAATAAGAAGAATCCTAAAACAAAATGAGAAGTAGCTAACCAACTTCTAAGAGAGACATAATTGATTGCGTTGATCTCGATAGCTATGCCACCCATGAAATTTAAAGAACCTAAAGGATCATGGGTCATATATTATGCGAAATGACTTAATAACTGGGGGACACCAAAGGACTCTGCCCTTCTGTCCCTTTGATAGATAAAGGGAGGACAGAGCTTTTGGTTTTTCATGTTGTCAAATAGTTGAACATTGGTTTTTTCATGTTGTTAAAGAGTTGAAAATTGAAAATAGATGGCGAGTGCCCAATCGAATTGATCGAGTCATGTAGGAACAAGGTCTAATTCTACCAGTCTATTAGGATGCCTCAACTGCATACATCACTGCACTTCCACTTGGCACTTATCATAATGATAAAGGGCTCGTCTCGACATAACCTTCTCTTGAATTCTCAAAACTTATGTTGCTCCATCCTCGCAGGGGCAAAGAACCCGTCGTTGTCTCAGTTGTGCTATCGGAGGCTCTAGGGAAGTCGGAATAAGAGAGCACTCATCTTGGGGTGGGCTTACTACTTAGCTGCTTTCAGTAGTTATCTGCTCCGCACTAGGCTACCCAACGTTTACAGTGGGCACAATAACTGGTACCCCAGAGGTGCATAACATAGTGCGGAGCAGATAACTGCAGAAAGCATCTTAGTGGTAAGCCCACCCCAAGATGAGTGTTCTCCTATTTTGACTTCCCTAAAGCCTCTGGTAGCACAGCCGAGACAGCGACATGTTCTCTGCCCCTTCGGGGATGAAGCGACAGAAGTTTTGAGAATTCAAGAGAAGGTCACGGTGAGAAGATCCGTTTATCATTACGATAGGTGTCAAGTGGAAGTTTAGTGATGTATGCAGCTGAGGCATCGTAACAAACCGGTAGACTTGAACCTTGTTCCTACATGACCCGATCAATTCGATCTGGCACTCGCCATCTATTTTTATTGTTCAACTCTTTAACAACACGAAAAACCATTGTTCAACTCTTTGAAAACATGAAAAACCAAATGCTCTGCGCTCCCTTTATGGATCCAAGGGATGGAAGAGCAGAGTCCTTTGGTGTCCCCCCAGTCAATAAGTCGTTCCATAGAATATATGACCCATGCTCTTTTAGGTTCTTTAAATTCCATGGGTGGCATAGCTACCAAGATCAACGTAATCATTTACGTCTCTCCTAGAAGTTGGTTAGCTACTTTTCATTTTGTTCTAGGATTCTTCTTCGTAGGGCATATGTGGCATGTAGGAAGAGCTCGTGCAGCTGAAGCAGGATTTGAAAAACGAATTGATCGTGATTTTGACCCTGTTCTTTCCATGACCCCTCTTAATTGACACAGGACATCAGAGACTTGAACTAGGAGTCACTTCAGTTCCTTCATACATATAGGGATCATGTCATAAAAGATTATTCTTTTTTTAACTTATTTATATTTAATCCATTTTTCTGGCTTCGCTAAGCAAGATAGCCGAGCCACTCCCCTTTCTTTATGATAATGAAACCATCTAGTCAAAACCAATCCAATAAAGAAACAAATTTAATTTAATTCGATTTGTCTTTATTAATTAAGTTGACCTAATTGTCTAAAATATAGGTAATTTTCATTTCTCTCTCTCAATTAAATGTCATATTTGCTCTTATAATTAATTATATGTAATTATATAGTAATGCTATTCCATGTTAAGAACCATATACCTTAAGTTCACAACCCTTGATATATTTCATCTAATGGCTAGAATTTGGTCATACATTCACACAATATTTGTGATTCAATTTTGATCCTAACCCTATATATACAGATATATATATATATATATATATATATATATATATATATATATATATATATATATATAGAGAGAGAGAGAGAGAGAGAGAGGTTGAGATTGGGGAATTATTTTCATCCAATCATTTATTTTTACTATAAAGCCATACATTGTACCGGTGGAAAGGGGAAATGAATACAAATGTGATTTCCAACCAAACATGTTTCTTTAAACTATGCTAATCGTTAATTTCATATATACAAAAAAATAGTTTTTTTTTTTAATTTTTATGGAGCTATTTTTATTGAAAAACTATTTTAAATATATCAAAATTCATAATTTTTTATTCTGTATAAATAGACATCCATATTGATATAGGTTTAATATAAAATAAATTTTTTATTTTTTTTTATAGTTTCAGCTATCGTTATTCATAAGTGAATAAAAGTACATCATATTTTATTACAACACATTCGTTAATCACTTATGAATAAAAACGTATGCTTAATTTTTTACAGTTTAACTATCATTTATATGCAACGCCCTATTCCGAATCGATTCCTAATTCGAGGCTGCGGCCCAAAGAGCGGTCTTCATAAAGATTAGGGTCTTTTAAAAAGGTAAGATTTAGGCCCATTTGGATGTGGGTAATGTAGATATGTGACCCAATAGTTTGGTTTGCACTTTGGAGTCAAAGGGTAAAATGGGAATGTAGTGTTTCAGACTTATTTTATGAATTATGGATTTTAGTTCGATGTGTTTTAAGTCAAAAACAATTAGATAGGGTTGTAGAGATCCTCAATCCCTTTTCGTGGATATAAAGAACGTCAAAATCGGAGTTAGAACAAAGAAGTTATGATCGTTTGAAGTTTGGGTGGTTTTGGGCCAAGTTGAGTACGTTGGGCGAACTAATGGAATCCTGAATACGCTGGGTATACATAATCAGTGCCCAAACCCTGTTTTCGTGGTTTAAACCCTATTTAAGCTCCTTAACTCCCCCAACCCCACTCCATTCTCAGCCTCCACCCCTTTCATGAAACCCTAACCCTAGATGATCCTTGTGAGCTAAAAGAAGGTGATTTTGAGTGCTTTGGAGTATGCATGGTGCACATTGGAGAAGAAGGGACTTCTTTTAGAAGTGTTTGTTGCATTTGTAGATCTGGACTTTGTTCATCTTGATCTATCTTCTAGAGGTATAAAGTTTGAATCTTGATGATATATTTGTTAGATCTAGCTAGTTTTGGATGTTATGAGCTTTTGCTCATTTTAGTGCATAAAGTGAAGATCTTGAAAGTTTGTGACCTTGTTATGGATAAACTTGGAAACTGTATCCGTCTAAAATCATTGTAATTCAGATCTGAAGGTTGGAGACTTAGACTTAATGGATTAAGTTGCAAAAGATGCTCTTTTTGGTCCCATTTGATGCTTAAAGGCTCGACCTTGGTGGTTTGGACCATTCTAATGGATAAAGTTGGAAACTTTATCCATTATGGAGCTTTTAGGATCCATAAAAATGTAATCTTGATCCTTCTATACCTTCCATGAGGGTATCATGATGTCTTAATGGATTAATAAGTGAAGGTTTTAGCTTTTGGACCTTTTCTAGACATGGAAAGTAATAAAGGTGGAAACTTTATGACTTAGAATGATGTTGTGGGACTAGATCTGAGTGTTGGATGAAAGGACTTAAGAGATTAAGCACTTAATGGAAAAATGCCATCTGGGCGGGTACGCCGGGCATACCTTCGAGTACGCTGCGCGTACTCGTATGGGGTCCCGATTCTAGTTGGTAAGTACGACATGCATACGATTTGAGTACGTTACGCGTACTCAACCTGAATTTTGATTTGTTGACTTTGACTTCCTTTGACTTTTGACCAAGTTTGACCTTGGGCCAAACTTTAGGGTTTTGGCCTATTAATTAAGATTTTATCAGGATCTGGTATTGATAGCTCGGAAAGTCGGCGAGGCAACAGCTAAGGATTTCTTCCAGGGAGCTTCTGCATTCGAGTTGAGTCTCCTCACCATACCAATGGGTCGAAGGCACCAAGGTCGACCTATTATATGTTATGTGGCATGTTAGTTGATTATATGGGATGTGGTATGCTAGTTGATTATGTGGTATGTTGTATGCTAGTTGTCTGTGTGATACTTACATGGAAAACCCCAGGGCTTCCTGAGGAAGTTTGATATAAGACCATGTCGGGGCTCCCATGACATTCCAGGTTAAGGCCATGTGAGGGTTCCCATGGCACCCAGTGTAAGGGTTTCCATGGCATCCTTAGTTAAAACCATGTGGAAGTTCCCATGGCAGTGGGCTAAGACCATGTGGGGGTTCCCATGGCACCCACAGTAAGACCTTGGAGGGTTTCCAAGACATGCTTATATATTTGTATGTATGGTTTATATGGTAGTGGGCTAAGACCATGTAGGGGTTCTCATGTGACAACCTGGAAATTTCTAGCTTACATTCTTCATTTCTTATCAAAGTTAAAATCGTTTTTTTTACTATTTTATAGCACTGTTTGGAGTCAAATAGAGTGTTTAAAGCTTAGCATAAGCAGGGTAGGAGTCGTGGGATAAGTATTGTGGGTGTATCGCCTTGAATTTGAGCCAGTCACACCAACACAAGGTGTGTGCGGCCGCACACTAGAGTGTGTGGCCACACACCCATCCCAACCGCACTCTCCCTATAAATAGAACAGTTAGCCATTTGGAACACTTTATACACTTCCACAAAGCTAGGACCTGAAAATCCTCTCAAGTATCATCCAAATCTCCTTGAGGATCTTCATAAAAGGTAACATCTTTAACCAAGAACACTGAGAACACCAAGAACACTAGGTGTACGGCCGCACACACCATGTATGGCCCCACACCCAACCGCACACACCATGTATGGCCGCAAACCTGGCCGCACACACACATATAGTGTGTATTTTGGTCATTCACTCCTTTGTAAATCCATATACCCCCTTCATACAATCATATATAACACTTCAATATAAGTGTTTACTAGTCCCTAAGGTGGTCTCAATTCAATAATCAGTTGTTTTAGACACTAATTATAGTCATATATGTATCATTAAATGTTAAATAGGATCCGCGTGTGTGTTTAGGCCTTCACTTGACACCTATCATCCTATTCAAATTTGTTCATCCAAACCACTCACTACAGGTGAGTTCATACCCCTTAATCAATGGTTTAAATGTTTTTAAATGCTTTTATGGGGGGGGGGGGGGGGGATACAAGTTAAATACTTATAGTTATTACATCAATCACATGTGATTAACAACTACAAAACCAGTGGTTTTCTTACTGTTCAAACTGTTTACCAAACTGATACACTTCAAACTGTTTTATGAACTCTTTTACTTATCAAATACTTTTACTTAAACTCTTTCATACTTATATATTGTCAAATGCATGTCTATGTATGTATAGTTATATAAACAATGTTTAAAAGACTTAGGAAGGCCAGCTCGCTTTAATTCATTTTCCTTGTTTGGATGTGGCTTTAGGGCATCGGCTATCCGTCTGAAGGTCGTTTAAATATTAGTTGTATATCATGTATACATACATAGTCATAAAAGTTCCTTCAATCAGTTCTATACCTTTGGGAAGCAAGGGTACACAAACATGATCATACATTGCTATTAAAAATACTATAGGAATAGTTTAGGAAGATACTAATGTTGGATTAATGTCTAAGTCCATAACTATAATTGGTAAGACTTGACCCGACCCGGCATGGTCCATTTGGGTTGCATGGCATCATGCACTTGGATAGACTAAAATGAGAGAAATAACACTTAAGGTTTATTAATATATTATAAGTTCTAATATATTAATAGAGATTATTTAATTAGTATTGACCAAAAATTAATCTAGAATAAGTTAAGTGATCAAAAGAAGACTAATTAAATATATGGGTTGATTGTGTAAATCATCCATAATTATATAGTGGGCTAATGCTCCATGGATTATCAAGTTGGGCTCAAACCCATTGGATGCTCCATGGTGTATTTGAACCCATGGATCCTAGGAAATGGAAACCATGACAATTAGGGTTTACCCTAATTGTAACAACTATATAAGCATCTTATTGATGTGAGAAATCGGCCACTAGATATGCATAGAGGGCAAGCCGATTCTTGAAGTGTTCTAATTTCTCTCTAAGTTATTCCAAGTGCTTATGGTGTTGTGTGAACCATTTGAGGTGTCACACTTGGGGCACTAGGCACTCAAGCTTCATGAAGACAAGCACCAACAAAAGGTATGTTATTCTAACTTGTGTTATTCCAAGTTTTGTATGCTAGAATAGAACAATACCTTGGAAAGTTGATATTTGCATGTATAATAGAGAAAACATAGATCCAAGGTATTTAGGGTTGCATGTACACTTAGGAGTGTTAGATTGCTCAAAACCCAACAACTAATACTATTACTAGAACAATGAAACCGACAATGAGTCAGTTCATACATGAGTCAAAGGATACAATGCCCTTGGGTAGCAAGGGTATACAAACATGTTAACACTATGATGAGAAACAAACGATAGACACTATGACGAGAAACAAACGATAGACACTATGAAGAGAAACAAACATACAGGCTAGACGGAGAAAGAACTCACAATACAGCTAGCACACATATACATTACATATACATTATTACATTTATGTGAGCCATTAAACAGTGCATGGCACTACCTGCCATGATTGTTTTTGTATCAGAATATCCTTAATTGGGGAGCGTATGAGTTTGTGTATAGATCTATACTGGATTGACTATCCTAAACCTTGCTGCTCGCTACAGTGGGACTTGCAAGTCTACGAGTGCCAAACGTTATTTTTTATGGCATCTTACATTATCGTTTTACTATTGAGTCGGTGGCAAGATACAGGCGGATCACACGTTACCTTAAAAGTTACAATTGCTTAAGGTAGTTAGTACAGCAGTAGTTGCTTAATACAACACTACAGTACTATAATATTTTTCCCATTGCATTCACTTCGTGAACATGCACACGATGCACGGTAATGTAAAAACTATATTTTTGGTTAATGATAGTCGGATTTGGGAAAATACACACTCTTACATGAGACACACACACAGATACTAGATGCCTTGGTAGAAGGCTGCTTTTAGTAGAAAACATAGGGTTTTCTAGGAGAGTTCAAACAAATACAAACTTCACAAACATCTTACAAACATCTTGCAACCATCTTACAAATGCTTCCATACAAACACATACACTAATATACTTATGATCTCACCAGCTTAAAGCTGATAAACTCTTTCAAGGTAACTTGTATTCTTAGGTCACTAGTAGACAGGTACAGGTGCCAGGTTTTGAGAAGAAGGAGCTCGTTCAAGACTCCTCTTTTATTTTGATGTATATTATTTTTGGTGTCTATATAACTTGGCAGAATACACTTGTATGAAATTGTATTATTAATGCAATGGATGATGTTTTTGCTTGTTTACTACTTTGCATTGTTGTGATACTGTACATGAAGTCCTCCACCTCAGAACGTTTCCGCCGTTCATCGGTTTTGGGGGTGTCACAGATTGGTATCAGAGCATTGTTTATAGTGAATTGAGTATATCAACCCATAAAAGATATACTAACTATAAATACATTGGGCTTAAAATACTCTGACTAAGAGTTTATACTTTAAATATTAAAATATTTAATTAAGTATACATGCCTGCATTCATACTAAAATTAGTGTCACTAAGACAGTACAAAAGTATTACGATTGTTGGGCAACATAATTAGACTTAGAGACATATGGTCAAAACTGGGAAGATATAGCATGATCAACTATATTATTCGAGGGTTGACTAGCATGTGCCTAAGTGTGGTTGTGAGGTTGAAACAAGTCTGAAAACTTACCCACAATACCACAATGAGAACAATAGAACCTAAACTTAAAATACTATAGGAGTATTTTGCATTACTATAAGTTACTTATGTGCTAGATTCTTATACCTCCCTTCTCGCGTAGATTTAAATGGCTGGATTCCACCTTCCTGGAGACCCGTACTATCCCAACCACGGCAATACAGGATGGCTAGAAGATGAACCAGAAGATGATCACCCAATTCCTTTGGATGATCATGAAGTTGAAGGCTTTTCTGATGGTTCTGACTCAGAGCCAGAAGTCAACAACCTGCCCCTATCTAATCAAAACCCAAACCCTCGTCCAACATTTCAAGGACCCACACCTCTGTGGGCCACAAACTTGAATAGGTGGAGTCAGGAACAAGGACAACCCATTCCCTACAATGGAGACAGAAGCTTCTACAACCTCACCGAGGGAGGTTCAACTGACAGAGTCCTACCCATTATGGTACGTAGGATTGCTCGGAACACCGAGCAAGGTCGAGCAGCTATCGACCGAGTAATGGAGCTTGATGCCAATTCTAGCATTAACACTATCCGCATTCGCCAACTGGAGTCCGCTCATGAAATGGCTCAGGTCAGCAATGCAATGCTCCAGAGGGAACTCGCTGAAACCCGAGCTGAAGTCAGAGAACTTCGAGCTCAGCAAGCCAGAGTTGATAGGCGCATAAGGGACATAGAACATCTTCAGTCGGAGTCAAGAACTCACTCTGGTAGTTCTCTTCACCGATAGATTCTCATCAACTTCTCTTTTGGATATAACCTAGTTAGTGTAAAAACTCTAGTTTAATTTCCTATCCTTGTAAATCTTAGACCGGTTAGGTCTTGATTTGGTCATAGTTCTGTCAAAATTTTCCATATTGGTTGATGTAAGACCTACTTCTAGGTCATTTTCCTGAACTTATTACATTGGTAATCCCAGTACCTTTGACAGATATCTAATCTAATGGAAATTATTATCCAAATGCTTCCATCTTCATTCGAGTATATTATCCAATCGTATTGTTGGGCTATGAAGAGTTAGTCCATGAGCCATTCACATCAATTCTTCCATTAAATTCTTATCAATGTTTTCATCTTCATAAACTTATAGATCAAAGATGCCGCCTCGCAGAAACCCAAGGAGAAACCTTAATAACGAAACACCAATACCACCACCTCAACCACCTACTCCTCAGTTCGACACGACAGCCTTAAATGCTGTTGTAGCTGCAGCTGTGGCTACAGCCATGGCTCAATATCATTCATCTGGTTCCACTAGAGGAGGAACCCCTGTTTAGTCTATTCAGGTTGAAGCTCCTGTGTGCTTGAGAGAGTGCTCCTATAAGGACTTCACAAACTGCAAGCCATTGTCCTTCAAGGGTACTGGCGGAGTCATTGCCCTCTTGCAATGGTTCGAGAAAAACGAATCGGTTTTCGAAATCTGCTCTTGTCACGAGGAGAGGAAGGTGAAGTTCGCTGCTTGCACCTTCGAAACTAAATCCCTAACGTGGTGGAACGGCCATGTTAAGTCACTATCTCTCATAGTGGCAAATGCTATGGGCTGGGAAACTTTAAAGGACCTCATGATTGAGGAGTACTGCCCAAGGGGCGAGATCCAGAAGCTAGAGGAAGAACTGTGGAGCCTAACCATGAAGGGCTCCAACGTAGTCGCCTACACTGCCAGGTTTTGTGAACTGGTGGCCCTCTGTCCCAACATGGTGCATACAGAGGGGAAAAAGATCGAAAAATATATATGGGGGATAATGCCACCATACTAGGGAAATGTATTGGCATCCCACCCCACTACATTTGATAGTTCCAAGCGATTGGCACAACGGCTCATAGACCATGGGGTTCGTACCCCGGCCGCAACAACAACTACCCTGGCCACCTCAAAACCTGCAAGAACCACTGACTCTAAGCGGAAGTTTTGGGATGACAAGAAGAAGGCTAAGGCTGCCAAAAAGCAGCAGGTCGTGGCAGCACATGCTGCGATAGCACCTGCCGCTGCTGCTCCGGTAAAGAAGTACGCTGGAAGTTTGCCTAAGTGCAACTTCCATCACGTCGGTGCCTGCCGGGAGATGCAGTGTCTGAACTGCAACGGGAAGGGGCACACAGCCCGTTTCTGTAAAGCTCCGACGAAGCCAATCAATCAAGCCCCCAGTGCTGGAGTGAGCCAAACTTGCTACGGATGTGACGAGGTAGGCCACTTCAAGAGAAACTGCCAGAAGGCAGGGTTTGCCGGTGGAGTGGCAAGAGTTCTGGCCATAGGCCATGAGGAAGCGGTAGCCGACCCCACAGTGGTCACTGGTACGTTTCTCCTTGATAACTCTTATGCATGCCTTCTATTTGATAGTGGAGCGGAGAGGAGTTTCGTGAGCCAAAAATTTGCTCATTTACTTAAGCATAAATCACGAGCACTTAAAGAACCGTTCACTGTAGAAATGGCTAATGGAAAAATAGAGACCACTAGCAGTATCTTCATAGGGTGTATCCTAACTTTAGATAAACATTCATTTTCAATCGATCTCATGCCGGTTTCAATTAAAAGTTTCGACATCATTATCGGCATGGATTGGTTGAGTTTACATCGTGCCGATATCATGTGTTACGAAAAGGCTGTTCGCCTTAATCTGTTGTTTGGCAAAACCCTAGTAGTTTATGGTGACAAACCCGGCACGAACCTTCGTATCATCTTGAGCATTCAAGCCCAGAAATTCTTGCGAAAGGAATGTTGAGCATTCCTTGCTCATGTGGTCGATGTGAGCCAAGAAATGAAGGACATTCAGAACGATCCAGTAGTACGCGACTTTCCCGACATCTTTCTAGAAGAACTCCCAGGATTACCTCCACAACGTCAAGTCGAGTTCCGAATCGACTTAGTTCCAGGGGCTACCCCCGTAGCCAAATCGCCCTATTGTATAGCACCTGCAGAGATGCAAGAACTGTCCGGTCAACTTAATGAACTGCTCAGCAAGGGCTTTATAAGACCAAGCTTCTCACCCTAGGGAGCTCTAGTCTTGTTCGTCAAGAAGAAAGACGGATCGTTTCGTATGTGCATCGACTATAGGGAGCTCAACAAACTGACCGTCAAAAATCGTTATCTGTTGCCTCGTATCGATGATTTATTTGACCAGCTTCAAGGGTCGAACTTCTTTTCAAAAATCGACTTGAGATCCGGATATCACCAAATACGAGTGCTAGGGGAGGATGTTCCAAAGACAGTCTTCCGAACTCGTTATGGGCGCTACGAATTCGTAGTGATGCTGTTCGGATTGAAAAACGCGCCCGCTGTATTCATGGACTTAATGAATAGGGTGTGTCGTCCTTACTTGGATTAGTTCGTCATCGTCTTCATCGATGACATACTTATCTACTCTCATAGTAAGGAGGAACATAGTCAACATCTGCGTCAAGTCCTAGAGATATTACGTTCGGAGAAGCTCTACGCGAAGTTCTCGAAATGCGAATTTTGGATTCGACGAGTCGAATTCTTAGGGCACGTGGTTAAAAAAGAGGGTATATACGTGGACCCTTCCAAAATCAAGGCCATTGAGAACTGGTCAGCACCGACGACGCCTACAGAAATTCATCAATTTCTAAGCCTCGCTGGCTACTATCACAGGTTCATTCAAAACTTCTCCTGCATTGTGAAGCCTCTGACAACACTGACCTAGAAAGGCGTGGACTTTGACTAGGAAGAGAAGCAGGAGAGAGCGTTCCAAATGCTCAAACGAGCCTTGTGCACTGCACCAATACTATCCTTTCCCGAAGGAGTAGAATATTTCGTTGTCTATTGTGATGCGTCGACTCAAGGGCTCGGATGTGTTCTGATGCAGCGAGGCAAGGTTATCGCCTATGCCTCGAGACAGCTAAAGACACATGAGGTCAACTACACGACCCACGATCTTGAACTAGGAGCAGTAATGTTTGCTCTGAAGATCTGGAGACATTACTTGTACGGAATAAAAAGCACTATCTTTACAGACCACAAAAGCTTACAACACATATTCGACCAGAAGGAGCTCAACATGAGACAACAACGGTGGGTCGAGCTACTCAGTTATTACGAATGCGAAATTCGTTATCATCCGGGTAAAGCCACCGTAGTAGCTGACGCCCTAAGTCGGAAGGAATATTCTGGTCGTAGGGTCAAATCATTGACTATGACTATCCATTCACACTTGTCCACACAAATTAAGACGGCTCAGCTCGACACCATGAAGCCTGAAAATGTGGCGGGTGAATCCCTGAGAGGGATGGATAAGAACTTGGAAGTTAAGGGTGGCAGAGCTTATTATTTCATGGACCGGATCTGGACCCCAAAACTCGATGGTTTCAGAGACTTGGTCATGAACGAGGCGCACAACACTCGTTATTCCGTGCACCTGGGATCAGATAAGATGTATCTGGATCTTAAAAAGTTATACTAGTGGCCTAACATGAAAGCAGAGATTGCTACCTTTGTGAGTAAATGCCTTACTTGCACAAAGGTCAAGGTCGAATACCAGAAACCCTCCGGTCTATTACAACAGCCTGAGATACCAGAATGGAAGTAGGAGCAGATCACTATGGACTTCATAACCAAGTTTCCCAAGACAACGGGTGGACTTGATACCATATGGGTCATCGTCGACAGATTGACCAAGTCCGCACACTTCCTGCCTATCAAGGAAACAGACAAGATGGAGAAACTTACAAGAACTTACATTAGGGAGATTGTACGACTGCATGGTGTTCCCCTATCCATTATCTCAGACAGAGATAGTAGATTCACTTAGAGGTTCTGGCAGTCGCTACAAAATTCCCTAGGAACTAGGCTGGACATGAATACAACCTACCATCCACAGACCGACGGGCAAAGTGAGAGAACTATCCAAACCTTGGAAGATATGTTGCGAGCCTGTGTAATAGACTTTAGGAAAGCATGGGACACTCATTTACCCCTTTTCGATTTTCCTACAACAACAGTTATCACACGAGCATAAAGGCTGCTCTATTTGAAGCCCTCTATGGCCGAAAGTGCAGATCCCCTCTATGCTGGGCTGAGGTCGATGATACCCAGTTAGCTAAAGGGTGAGTCCCTGACAGCACTCTCACAGGTCCGGAGATCATACAGGAAACGAAGGAGAAGATCGTTCA